>NC_086448.1:655152740-655458876 GCF_028390025.1 Pseudophryne corroboree | reverse complement strand
TGACCAGAAAGGACAATTAATAATCAATAAGCTTTAGTTTCAACATATTATAAATAGCTTATTCATTTTGTTATCATTTTGTAGCTTGTACCAGTATTTATTAAAAAGCAGCTCACTGGTAATTGGTGTCAGAGTGTGCCAATGCCAATTCAGTCATGTTTCTACCCTAAAGCTTTATAAAAACATAGAGCACCCCAGGTACTGTAACTCCCCTGACACTATAAAGTGCTAACTAACTTACATTTTCTATTATGCATACATTTAAAATGGATATCCTGAATGTATACAAAAACAGGATCATTACAGGAAACCATATCAAAAGGAGTGGTACATACAGATGTGTCCTCATACATCTAAGCCTCCATAAACCACACAACGTGGGAAGCCTAGCGTGATTGAACCGCTGGGTTCCGTGCAACTCTACTAGTGCAGGGCATCTTTATTTTGCTGAAAATGCATCATAGGCGCAAGAGACTGTGCTGATTGCTGACACTTGTATATAGTGTGTGACTGAATGTGTATATTCAGCACAACAGAACGTGTACAAAAGCAGCGGCTGCTACAGTGTAGAACTTTGCATATAGATTAAGAGACACAGATATACAAATTAATCAGCACAGTCTCCTGATCCATACTATTAGCATAGCGTTGCAACTAAGATGCATTTTTGGCAAAAAGAAAAGGAAAAAAGTTGCACAATGCTAGTAGTCTCACTGGACCTGGCGCGCCGACAGGAGATGCATGTTGTATGAAGACACATCTGTAACTAGATACAGTATGTAAGTAGCACCAAAGACTCAATTCCAGGTTTGAGGGGCAGATGCAGTGCTGACCGCACGCCCGTTGGAAGAGTGTATCTTCTGTATGTCATCACAGAGCATTCTCAGAACCCACCATGTGAAATAGCAGAGTCAAACCCATTTAATGGTATCTACACTTATGACTCAAGAGGTGTAACTGTAGGATAAAGGGGAGTTTAGGCGTAATATATATATATTTCCAGGCGTATTTTTAACCTAGTATAGGGCTGGTATGAGCATACACTGGTGAGGACTAGCAGGAAACCAAGTGCAATTATAGGCGGTAGGCACACCGTAAGGTTTGTACAACTCTAAATCTGGGCACAGATACGATTTTTATCTTGGCGCAGAGTACATATGGCCAATACCAATCCAAATCTGCATCAGCAGCTTGGTGCTTAAAGCAGGATAATTAGGCCCATCACTAAGAAAATGCTCAAGCATTTGCAGGGCCGGATTAAGGCTGATGGAGGCCGAGGGGCAATGAAGTTGTGAGGGCCGCACAACTGCAATAGCTGACAAAGACCCCTGAGCCCCCCAAGACACACTCTTCCCCGCTACCCACCCACGTGTTACACATACACACGCTACCCGTCCAGCGATCGCGGAGCATCAGAAGCCGGAGGCAATGTCTAGCAGGATTTCAAGGCAGTATCCAATGAGACGACAGACTGCTGTACACAAAACACATCCAGTTAATGGGAGGGGGAAGACTACTCCACTCCTGGTGTTGGACGTGGGGACCTGGGGACCCAGGGACAACCCTCCCCCCCCCCCCCCCCCCCAGCCCCTCTCAATGTGACACTGTCCATTGTGTTTGAGAAGAATGAAAAAAAATTCAGCTGAAACCATTTCCAGAGAAAAGACCATGTAGAAGATACAGTTCCCATTACCAATAAGGAGATTCCGCATGCAGTTTCTGAAACTGAAATAATAATAGGATTTTAATTACCTACCGGTAAATCCTTTTCTCGTTGTCCGTAGAGGATACTGGGGTCCACATTAGTACTATGGGGTATAGATGGGTTCACTAGGAGTCATTGGCACTTAAAGAGTTTGAGAGTGTAGGCTGGCTCCTCCCTCTATGCCTCTACCAGACTCAGTCTAGAAACTGTACCAGAGGAGACGGACATCTTGGCGAGTGGCGAGATTGATACCAGCTCAAACACAAGGCAAACCAAGCTAACTAGCTTGAAACATCAGCAATAGTACTTACCAAGTAACGAAACAGTACTTACCAAGAACTAAGCAGTACTGAACTAAGTAACCACTGCAGAATCAGGAAGCGCTGGGCGGGCGCCCAGCATCCTCTACGGACTACGAGAAAAGGATTAACCGGTAGGTAATTCAAATCCTATTTTCTCTTACGTCCTAGAGGATGCTGGGGTCCACATTAGTACCATGGGGTTGTACCAAAGCTCCCAGAGCGGGAGGGAGAGCGCGGAGGCTCCTGCAGAACTGATTGACCAAACTTCAGGTCCTCAGACGCCAAAGTATCGAACTTGTAGAACTTTGCGAACGTGTTCGACCCCGACCAAGTAGCCGCTCGGCATAGTTGTAAAGCCGAGACACCCCGGGCAGCCATCCAGGAAGAACCCACCTTACGAGTAGAGTGGGCCTTAACAGACATAGGATACGGCAGGCCTGCCGTAGAATACACATGCTGGATAGTGAACCTGATCCAGCAAGAGATCATCTGCTTAGAAGCAGGACACCCAAATTTCTTGGGATCATACAGGACAAACAGAGAGTCCGATTTTCCGTGACGAGCAGTCCTCTTCACATAGATTTTCAGAGACCTTACAACATCCAAGGACTTTGATGAAATGGAATTCCCCCTCCTCCAGACCTGATATCACCGCCCTTAGAGACTCCATTTTGAACTTGAACTTCCTCAGAAAGGGGTTTAGTGATTTTAAGTTCAAAATGGGCCTGACCGAACCATTCGGTTTTGGTACCACGAAAGGTTCGAATAGTAACCCTTGTTTTGCATCTGGGGAGGAACTGATACAATAACCTGTGCCTCCACCAACTTCAGGATGGCTCCCTGTAGGGTAGCCCTGTCTGTCGGCAGAGCTGGCAAGCCTGATTTGAAGAACAGGTGAGGAGGGAGATCTTGAAATTCCAGCCGGTACCCCTGGGACACAATATCTTGTACCCAGGGATCCAGGCCGGACGACACCCAGACGTGACTGAAATGACTGAGTCTCGCCTCCACCGGCCCTACCTCCAGGTTGCGTGGTCCACCGTCATGCTGAGGATTTTGGCGTACCTGAAGCAGGCTTCTGTTCCCGGGAACCCGCAGCAGCAGGTTTCTTGGATTTTGGTCGACCTCCTCTAAAGAAGGTGTTTGACCGTTTGGCCTTTCTTGTTTTAGCAACCCGAAAGGACTGTGATGTAGCTGAAGAAAAAGGTTTCCTCGTAGCAGGTGCAGCTGAGGGAAGAAGAGGTGACTTACCCGCTGTAGATGTGGAGAGCCACGCATTCATCGCTTCCCCAAAGAGAGCCTTAACTGTGTAGGGTAGGGTCTCCACTCCTCACCTGTATTCCGCGTCGGCAGACCACTGGCGCAGCCACAGTCCTCGACAAGCTGAGACAGACATGGAAGAAATTCCTGCAGCCATTGAACCCAGGTCTTTCATGGATTACACCATAAATCCTGTAGAATCCTGAATTTTACGTAAAAATAATTCAATGTCACTTTTGTCCATTGTATCCAAATCCTCAAGTAATGTGCCTGACCACTTTACTATAGCTTTGGAAATCCATGCACAGGTAATAGTAGGAGGCAGTATCGCCCCTGAGGCCGTGTATATGGATTTGAGCGTAGTATCAACTCTGCGATCAGCCGGCTCCTTTAAGGCGGTAGAGCCTGGAACCGGTAAAACCACTTTTTTCGAAAGTCTGGAAACAGATGCGTCCACTAAAGGTGGGTTTTCCCATTTCTTTCTATCATTCTCAGGGAAGGGGAAAGCAACCAGAACCTTCCTAGGGATCTGGAATTTTTTCTCCGGGTTTTCCCATGCTTTTTCAAAAATAGCATTTAATTCTTTGGACACAGGGAAGGTTAGCGAGGCTTTCTTATTGTCAGTGAAGTAAGCCCCCACAACCTGCTCAGGTGTTGTATCAGCAATATTCAACACATCCCTAATAGCCTCTATCATCAACTGCACCCCTTTAGCAAGAGATGCAGCCCCCCTGAGCATATCCCCATCACCGCCTGCCGTATCACAGTCGTCTTGCATAATCTGGGCAAGAGCACGTTTTTGGGAACCTACCGAGGGGGGTCCTGTGGTAAAAGAACTGGACCAAACTGCCATAGAATTCTGTAGAACCTGAGTTGCAGATTCATTCTGTGCAACCCTAGTAGAAATCTGAGAAATCATAGATTTGATAGAGGATAACCATTCAGGCTCCCTTGCTGGTATCTGTGCTAAAACAGTGCAATCCTGATTACATGGAATGATATCATCCTGAGAGGACATATCCTCAGCTGCATATAACACAGAGTCCCTGGACATAGCTAACTGGAGACCCCAAACACTCCACACACACACACACAGGGGAGGTTAGACAGTGTTTCCCCCCTGAGAATGGCTAGAGAGACACAGAGTTTGGAGACAACCCACACACAGCACTGTTTAAATAAAGGACAACCCTTACCAGCACCCACTGTGTACTGTAACAGGTTACACAGAACTAATTCACCACCTCCTCCCCCCTTCTACAACCCCCTGGTACCGCACAGGATAGCTGGAGTTGCTTGGAGGGACAGCTCGGTCAGCGTCTGTGTAAAGGAACTGCAGGTATGAAAATGGCGCTGAATGCAGCTGGGTCCGCTCTTAGAAGCTTCGCCCCTGCAAGTTGGCGTGTCTGCCCGCACAAATTCTTTATACTGCCTGATTCCGTCGCTAGGCTGGGGATTCCGTCCCCTGTTAGCGTCTGAGTACGGAGGATTGTGACGCTATTCTGGGGATTCTGTCTCCGGTTAGAGTCTGTGACCAGTGCAGGGTATTAAGACGCTGGCTCAGGACACCCCTCATAGCGCCAACACTGTGTGCCGCTGAGCCATCCCGGAGCGCAGCTGCACAGAGCTGCGCTCCTACCATTGTGCCGCCATATCTCACCATCTTCTGGCTCTGTAAGGGGGTGGCGGCATGCTGCCGGGGTGAGCGATCCACTGTGGCGGGGAACGTTCGATCCCCTCAGGAGCTCAGTGTCCTGTCAGCGGAGATAGTGGCTCAGACCCCACAGGGCAGACACTACTTCCCCCTCCTTAGTCCCTTGAAGCAGGGAGGCTGTTGCTAGCAGCCTCCCTGTGCCTTAACTCTAAATAAAATAATAAAACTAAAAGAACTCCTATGGAGCTCCCCTAGCGATGACCGGCTCCTTCGGGCACATTTTCTAAACTGGTTCTGGTAGGAGGGGCACAGAGGGAGGAGCCAGCCCACACTCTCAAACTCTTAAAGTGCCAATGGCTCCTAGTGGACCCGTCTATACCCCACATTACTAATGTGGACCCCAGCATCCTCTAGGACGTAAGAGAAAATACTTTACAATATTATTACCCTTTACTTATAGGTCGCCACAAGGGGTCCACAGCGCCCTACAGAATTTACAAACAATATGAAAAAGAAAAACAAGAAAAAAGTGACTTACAGTGCAAAACATTCAGGACATGGACAAGTCTATACATCCATGTCCAGTGCAAGGTTTCTCAGCACCCTACGCAAAACCACCAGCAACACCCACTTCGCAACACATCAGGTGAAAGTGCATTTAACAACTGCATTAAGTACAACAAGTATGTCTCTTTCAAAGGCATCCTTAATTTTATGATAAGCAGACTCAGGGACACCATAGGCAGCTGCCTACAGCTGCGTAATGGTAGAGCCGGCTCTGTATACATTTCTGCAGCAGTAGCATTCATTATAAGCAAATGAGCAGCAGGGCAGCCAAATCCAAAGGTTTGGTGCTCTTGATGGCAGTGCGAAGGAGATGATGATATAAGCGAGGAAAAGAACAACATTATACTTGCTTTGAAGACGTCTGCATTATGTAATTAACATGCAACACTACATAAGACTCACCTTTTGCTGGCCTTCGCATTCCAATTCACAACTGAGGCCGCCAATGTTCATTTTAAACTCTAAAGATAATGGCACCATTCTTTTTATTACTGACATTGTACTCGAACTGCATAATTTATTTTCTGTGCCCTCGCTTGAGTTGAAGATAATCTTTTGGCTGAAATGTGTGTTTAGAATAACTGAAACGTTTTGATCGTGGAGAGTAACTCTTTGCCTGGAGGATTACAAAATACTTTGCATTATTTCTCTTGTAATGAATATTAAAATTGCCAGAGCTTTTACAGTATAAACAAAAGTTACAAAAAATTACCAGTAATGGAAGATGAGAAAACCTATCGTAGTTAACACAAAGTATTTTGAAATTGAAATATATAACAAAGTACAAATATATGTAACATTAAGACAATGCATCTCTCACCTATCATTTTACTATAAAAAGGTAATCGGTCTTTAAGTATCTCATATAAATATGGAAAGAAAATTGTAATTTAACATTATTAGCCAATGCAAATGTGAATCTAAAAATATATTTTTATATCTTTTATATCTCTTTCTATAATATAAATATATACATACACACACACATATATATATATATATATATACATTATATATATATATATATATATATATATATATAAAATAAGATTTTACTTACCGGTAAATCTATTTCTCGTAGTCCGTAGAGGATGCTGGGACTCCGTAAGGACCATGGGGAATAGACGGGCTCCGCAGGAGATAGGGCACTTTAAGAAAGCTTTGGATTCTGGGTGTGCACTGGCTCCTCCCTCTATGACCCTCCTCCAGACCTCAGTTAGGGAAACTGTGCCCAGAGGAGATGGACAGTACGAGGAAGGATTTTTGTAAATCTAAGGGCGAGATTCATACCAGCCACACCAATCACACCGTATAACTTGTGATAAACTTACCCAGTTAACAGTATGAACAACAACATAGCCACGGTATCACCGAAAACTATAACATAACCCTTATGTAAGCAATAACTATATACAAGTCTTGCAGAAGAAGTCCGCACTTGGGACGGGCGCCCAGCATCCTCTACTGACTACGAGAAATAGATTTACCGGTAAGTAAAATCTTATTTTCTCTAACGTCCTTGAGGATGCTGGGACTCCGTAAGGACCATGGGGATTATACCAAAGCTCCCAAACAGGCGGGAGAGTGCGGATGACTCTGCAGCACCGATTGAGCAAACAGGAGGTCGTCCTCAGCCAGGGTATCAAACTTATAGAACTTCGCAAAGGTGTTTGTCCCCGACCAAGTAGCTGCTCGGCACAACTGTAATGCCGAGACCCCTCGGGCAGCCGCCCAAGAAGAGCCCACTTTCCTAGTGGAGTGGGCCTTAACCGATTTCGGTAACGGCAATCCTGCAGTAGAATGCGCCTGCTGAATCGTGTTACAGATCCAGCGAGCAATAGTCTGCTTTGAAGCAGGGCCGCCAACCTTGTTGGCCGCATACAGAACAAACAAAGCTTCAGTCTTCCTGATCCGAGCCGTTCTGGTCACATAAATCTTCAAAGCCCTGACTACATCCAGGGACTCAGAATCCTCCAACTCCCTTGTAGCCACAGGCACGACAATAGGTTGGTTCACATGAAAAGATGAGACCACTTTTGGCAGAAAGTGAGGACGAGTCCTCAACTCTGCCCTATCCACGTGAAAAACCAAGTATGGGCTTTTATGCGATAAAGCCGCCAAATCTGAAACACGTCTCGCCGAAGCTAACGCCAACAACATGACCACTTTCCACGTGAGGTATTTCAACGCCACAGTTTTAAGTGGTTCAAACCAAGGTGACTTGAGGAAACGTAACACCACGTTAAGATCCCAAGGCGCCACCGGAGGCACAAAGGGAGGCTGAATATGCAGCACCCCTTCACAAAAGTCTGTACCTCAGGAAGAGAGGCTAATTCTCTTTGAAAGAAAATGGATAAGGCCGAAATCTGGACCTTTATGGACCCTAATTTTAGGCCCAAGGTCACTCCTGTTTGAAGGAAGTGAAGTAGATGGCCCAAATGGAACTCCTCCGTAGGAGCAGCTCTGGCCTCACACCAAGAAACATATTTCCGCCATATACGGTGATAATGTTTCAACGTCACATCTTTCCTAGCCTTGATCAGGGTAGGAATGACTTCCTCCGGAATTCCTTTTTCCGCTAGGATCCGGCGTTCAACCGCCATGCCGTCAAACGCAGCCGCGGTAAGTCTTGGAACAGACAGGGCCCCTGCTGCAGCAGGTCCTGCCTTAGAGGAAGAGGCCACGGATCTTCTGTGAGTAATTCTTGTAGTTCCGGATACCAAGTCCTCCGTGGCCAATCTGGAACAATGAGGATTGTTCTGACCCTGCTTATTCTTACAATTCTCAACACCTTGGGTATGAGAGGAAGAGGAGGAAACACATAGACCGATCTGAATACCCAAGGTGTCACCAGAGCGTCTACCTCTACCGCCTGAGGGTCCCTTGACCTGGCGCAATACCGCTTTAGCTTTTTGTTGAGACGGGACGCCATCATGTCTATTTGAGGCAGGCCCCACAGATCCGCGATCTGTGCAAAGACTTCTTGATGAAGTCCCCACTCCCCCAGATGCAGGTCGTGCCTGCTGAGGAAGTCCATCTCCCAGTTGTCCACCCCCGGGATGAACACCGCTGACAGCGCGCTTACATGGCCTTCCGCCCAGCGTAGAATCCTGGTCGCTTCTGCCATGGCCACTCTGCTCCTTGTTCCGCCTTGGCGGTTTATATGAGCCACTGCCGTGACATTGTCTGACTGAATCAGAACCGGTTTTCTCCGAAGCAATTCCTCCGCTTGACGCAGGGCGTTGTATATGGCCCTCAACTCCAGGACGTTGATGTGGAGACAAGACTCTAGGCTTGACCAGAGACCTTGGAAATTTCTTCCCAGTGTCACTGCTCCCCAGCCTCGGAGGCTTGCGCCCGTGGTTACGAGGACCAAGTCCTGAATGCCGAACCTGCGACCCTCTAGAAGGTGAGCACTGTTCAGCCACCACAGGAGAGATACCCTGGTCCTGGGAGACAGGGTGATCCTTTGATGCATTTGTAAATGGGACCCGGACCACTTGTCCAAGAGGTCCCATTGAAAAGTCCTCGCATGGAATCTGCCGAAAGGGATGGCCTCGTATGAAGCCACCTTTTTCCCCAACACCCGCGTGCACTGATGCACTAAAACCTTCTTTGGTTTCAATAGGTTCCTGACCATGGTCATGAGTTCCTGAACCTTTTCGATCGGAAGAAAAACCTGTTTCTGGTCTGTGTCTAGGATCAGGCCCAGAAAGGTCAGACGCGTTGTAGGAACTAGCTGGGACTTCGGTATATTGAGAATCCAGCCGTGTAGCTGCAACGTCTTCATGGACAGAGACACGCTGTCCAGCAACTTCTCCCGAGATCTCGCCTTTATAAGGAGATCGTCCAAGTATGGGATAATTGTGACCCCCCGCCTGCGCAGGAGCACCATCATTTCCGCCATTACCTTGGTGAAAATCCTCGGGTCCGTGGAAAGCCCAAACGGCAACGTCTGAAATTGGTAGTGACAGTCCCGCACTGCAAATCTCAGGAATGCCTGATGAGGGGGGAATATCGGAACATGAAGGTATGCATCCTTTATGTCCAGGGACACCATCCAGTCCCCCCCCCTCCAGGCTGGCGATGACCGCCCGGAGTGATTCCATTTTGAACTTGAACCTTTTCAAGTACAAGTTCAGAGATTTCAGGTTTAAAATGGGCCTGACTGAACCGTCCGGTTTCGGGACCACAAACAGGGTTGAATAATATCCCCCTCCCTGCTGGAGATGAGGAACTGTGACAATCACCTGTTGAACATACAATTTTTGGATTGCTGTCAACACTGACTTCCTCTCTGACGGGGAAGTCGGCAGAGCCGATTTTAAAAACCGGCGAGGAGGCAAGTCTTCGAATTCTAGCCTGTATCCCTGAGCAACAATCTCTATTGCCCAGGGATCCACCTGCGATTGAACCCAGACGTGGCTGAAAAACCGAAGACGAGCCCCCACCAGATCTGCCTCCCCCTGGGAAGCCCCAGCGTCATGCGGTGGACTTTGCAGACGCAGGGGAGGACTTCTGCTCTTGGGAACTAGCTGTGTGCAGCTTCTTTCCCCTGCCTTTTCCTCTGGTAACAAAGGACGATCCCCGCACCTTCTTGTTTTTATTGGAACGAAAGGACTGCATTTGATAATGAGGTGTCTTCTTAGTATGCCGCGGGGGGACATAAGGTAAGAAATTCGACTTACCAGCCGTAGCCGTAGAGACAAGGTCCGAGAGGCCGTCTCCAAACAACTCCTCCTCCTTGTACGGCAAGGACTCCATGTGCCGCTTAGAATCGGCATCCCCCGTCCACTGCCGGGTCCACAGGAGTCGCCTAGCAGAAATAGACATAGCATTTATTCTGGAGCTTAATAAACAAATGTCTCTCTGAGCATCTCTCATATACAAGGCAGCATCTCTGATATGCTCTATGGTCATTTGAATGGCATCCCTATCTAAGGTGTCAATCTCCGTAGATAAGGAATCTGCCCATGCCACAACTGCACTACAAACCCAGGCCGACGCCATAGCCGGTCTAGCAATAGTGCCGGAGTGAGTGTAAATGTGCTTCAAGGTAATTTCCTGCCTGCGATCAGCCGGTTCCTTGAGGGAAGCCGTATCCTGAGAAGGCAGTGCCACCTTTTTGGACAAGCGTGTCAGCGCCTTGTCCACTTTTGGTGAAGATTCCCAGGGTATCCTATCAGTTTGTGGAAAAGGATACGCCATAAGAATCCTTTTGGGAACTTGTGGTCTCCTATCTGGAGCGTCCCAAGCCTTTTCGCACAATTCACTTAACTCAAATGATGATGGAAAAGTGACTTCAGGCTTTTTCTCTTTATACATGTGTACCCTCGTGTCAGGGTCAGGGGGTTCCTCAGTAATATGAAAAACCTCTTTAATGGCCATAATCATGTACCGAATACCTTTTGCCACCTTCGGCTGTAATTTTGCATCTTCATAGTCGACACTAGAGTCAGAATCTGTGTCGGTATCTGTGTCATCGATCTGGGATATGGTACGCTTCTGAGACCCCGACGGGCCTGGCGCCCCAGGGACAGGCATGGACTGGGTACCTGACTGATCCCTAGCTTCTGCATTGTCTAACCTTTTATGCAATAGATTGAAATTTGCATTCAAGACGTTCAGCATATCCACCCATTCCGGTGTCGGCGTTGCCGACGGCGACCTGACATTCAAACACTCCCCCCTCCACAGTAAGCGAGCCTTCCTCGTCAAACATGTCGACACACGCGTACCGACACACTTCACACACACAGGGAACCCCTTTTCTGAAGACAGTATCCCTTTCAAGGCCCTTTGGAGAGACAGAGAGAGAGTATGCCAGCACACACCCCAGCAAAACAACCCTGGAGACCAACACGAAATGTTTTTCCCCAGCAGCGCTGTGTAATATGTAAACCGCCAATTATGTGCCCCCCCCCCCTCTCTTTTAAGCACCCTTTCACCGTGTGTAAGCAGGGGAGAGTCCGGGGAGCTTCCTCTCAGCAGTGCTGTGGAGAGAAAATTACGCTGGTGAGTGCTGAGGGAGAAGCCCCGCCCCCTCGGCGGTGGGCTTCTGTCCCGCTCAAACTTAGGAAAATATGGCGGGGGCTCTTTTATATACATGTACAGAGCCCACTTGTACATGTATATAGTCTTTTTGCCATGCATAGGTTTATATTGCTGCCAGGGCGCCCACCCCTGCGCCCTGCACCCTTACAGTGACCGGAGTGTGTGAGGTATATGGGAGCAATGACGCACAGCTGCAGTGCTGTGCGTTACCTCAGTGAAGCTGAAGGCTTCTGCCGCCTGGGACGTCTTCTGACTTCTGGCTCTGTGAGGAGAACGGCGGCGCGGCTCCGGGGGTGGACGCCCAGTAAGAACCTGCGTTCACCCCCTCTGGAGCTAATGGTGTCCAGTAGCCGAGGAAGCAGAGCCCATCTTTGACAAGAAGGTCTGCTCCTCTCTCCTTAGTCCCTCGATGCAGGGAGCCTGTTGCCAGCAGTGCTCCCTGTGAAAAAGTAGTAAAAAGTAGAAAGAAAAATCCAAACAAAAATGCTTCTAGGCAGAGAACTCTGGAGAGCTCTCTGCAGTGCACCCATCTTGCTCTGGGCACAGTGTAAAACTGAGGTCTGGAGGAGGGTCATAGAGGGAGGAGCCAGTGCACACCCAGAATCCAAAGCTTTCTTAAAGTGCCCTATCTCCTGCGGAGCCCGTCTATTCCCCATGGTCCTTACGGAGTCCCAGCATCCTCAAGGACGTTAGAGAAATATACACACACACACACACACACACACATATATATACACACACACATACACACAGACATATACACTGTAAATATGTATATAAGCTCGGTGGCTTGCTGCACTCGCTACATGTTCTATTCCCACTCTATGGGTGTTGTGGATATCCATGAGTGGGAATAGCCCTGGTCAGGTGGCATGCCGACTGTCGGGCTGTTAATTGGTCGGGATTCAGGGAGCCGGTCACATAACTACATCCCATATATATGTATGCGTGTCTATACATACATACATACATATATATATATATATATATATATATATATGAA
The DNA here is from genome assembly GCF_028390025.1 of Pseudophryne corroboree. Taxonomy (NCBI): domain Eukaryota; kingdom Metazoa; phylum Chordata; class Amphibia; order Anura; family Myobatrachidae; genus Pseudophryne; species Pseudophryne corroboree. The sequence goes on along the minus strand of NC_086448.1, from coordinate 655,446,331 downwards.
AAAGGAGGGGATGAGGGATAAGTAGCGACCACGGTGTCAATAGATTAAAAATTGCAAGTTAAAATGATGTTAAAAAGCTATTTATTACCATAAAAATGAACATAAAAGAGACACATAAAAAAAGAGACACATAAAAAAATAGGGACAACAATATATACACAACTGAACTAAAAGCACTAAATGAATATATACTACAGTAAGAACAAATAAAATTTTCCTTATCTTTGAATGAGGTAGGTACAGGTCACCCAACGCGTTTAGTCTGATGAGACTTCTTCAAGGGGTAGGGACAGAATGAGACTGTATTTCCTTTTATAGCCATAGTTCTTAGTGGGAGGGTTATGACATCACAGAGAGTCATGTTATGCAATTACATGGTATATGCTTCAAAACTGCTCAAATGTGTAAGTTAATGAATAGCAGGTTACTAGGGACTTAATACAAAAACGAGTGTATACACAAGGTTAAAAACACTTTAAAAGTTATTAAACAGTGAAAAGGCGAAATTTCCGCCCCTCTTCCGGTGACGGCGGACGCGACGCACCACTTCCGCCCCACTTCCGGTTCTTATTGCGCATGTGTCCGCGGCGATTCTGTACTTCCAGATGGTCCTCTGCACTTGTGTCCATTACTTGTTATTGGTAGCTGCAGTTCACGGGGGGATAAACCAGGCTTGGTTATGTCCATACGGCAGTTGCCATTTTCAGTGTGATTATGTCCATACATCCCCAGATTGTCGCAGCCATTTTCTAGTAGTTCATCTGACATACATACTTGTCAGATACCCCGGTGTCCATGGTAACGAGTCAATATATAAAAAAAGGGTAAATGAGAGTATCAGGAACATGTCATTGTTTATAAACATCTAGTCTAATTTATCATAAATTAGCTAAAGGATGCAAATAAGAAAGATGACTAAAAAGGTTATGATGAAAAATAATGCTTTTGTGCACACTTTAAAAAATAGAGATATAGAACTGCGGACATTACATAATTATGGATATATAGGGGTATATGCAATTGCGGTCGAATTCCGGCTGGAATTCGACCGTTTTTAAATTCAACACAATTCGACAGTCACATACCCTCCCGCCGGGACCCGAATTCGACATATTCAATAAAAAACGGATTCGACAGTCCCGCTGTCGAAAAACGGACCAATTGACGGATAGTGTGCGTCCTGGATTCGACTTTTTGGACGGCACAAGTGTTTAAAAAACCCAGAAAAAAATTGCGTGGGGTCCCTCCTCTTAAGCATAACCAGCCTCGGGCTCTTCGAGCCGGTCCTGGTTGTAAAAATACGTGGAAAAATTGACAGGGGATCCCCCGTATTTTTACAACCAGCACCGGGCTCTGCGTCCGGTCCTGGTGCAAAAAATACGGGGGACAAAAAGCGTAGGGGTACCCCGTATTTTTAACACCAGCACCGGGCTCCACTAGCTGGAGAGATAATGCCACAGCCGGGGGACACTTTTATACCGGTCCCTGCGGCCGTGGCATTAAATCCCCAACTAGTCACCCCTGGCCGGGGTACCCTGGAGGAGTGGGGACCCTTTAAAATCAAGGGATCCCCCCCCTCCAGCCACCCAAGGGCCAGGGGTAAAGCCCGAGGCTGTCCCCCCCATCCAAGGGCTGCGGATGGGGGGCTGATAGCCTTGTGTCAAATAAAAGAGTAATGTTTTTTTTTTTGTAGCAGAACTACAAGTCCCAACTAGCCTCCCCGCAAGCTGGTACTTGGAGAACCACAAGTACCAGCATGCGGGGGGAAACGGGCCCGCTGGTACCTGTAGTTCTACTGCAAAAAAAATACCCAAATAAAAACAGTACACAGACACCATGAAAGTAAAACTTTATTACATACATGCACACCAACATACATACATACTTACCTATGGTCACACGAGGTTCGGTCCACTTCTCCAAGTAGAATCCACGGTGTACCTGAAAATAAAATTATACTCACCAAAATCCAGTGTAGATCTGTCCTCTTCTGTTTTGTAATCCACGTACTTGGCAAAAAAACAAACAGCATTTACCCAGACCACGCACTGAAAGGGGTCCCATGTTTACACATGGGACACCTTTCCCCGAATGCCGGGACCACCCGTGACTCCTGTCACAGAGGGTCCCTTCAGCCAATCAGGGAGCGCCACGTTGTGGCACTCTCCTGATTGGCTGTGCGCCTCTGAGCTGTCAGACGGCACATCACAATGCCGCTCCATTATCTTCAATGGTGGGAACTTTGCGGTCAGCGGTGAGGTTACTCGCGACCAGCTGGTCATCATGGATCGGGATAAATACATCGCAGAGGCAGAAAGACTGCTATCAGATGAAGTATCTTTCAAAAAACTAACAAAAGACCCAAAGGATGACTATATCGAAGAATTAAGGACACTTTTATTACATGGTCTAAGGACAGGTATCATTACTAAAGATGAGTACCAATTTTTAATGAGATCAGACCCCACTACCCCATTTTTTATTTCCTACCGAAAATTCATAAGAGCTTAGACAACCCGCCCGGAAGACCAATTGTGGCGGGCATAGACTCACATCTAATTTGTCCGAATACGCTGATGTCTTTTTAAAACCATATGTAAAGGATCTCCCATTATACCTCAAAGATACGTCAATATTGAACCTTCTAAAAGATATTGAGTGGAAGGATTCATACATGTGGGTTACAATAGACGTTCAATCGCTCTACACGTGTATTGAGCATGAGGAGTAACAGCCTGCAAAGAATATCTGGATAATGACACCACATTAACAGCGAACCACAAAGATTGTATTTGTGACATCATGTATTTTATTCTCCATCATAATTATTTTAAGTTCTTGGATCAGTTTTACCTACAACAGTGCGGCACCGCTATGGGCACGATTTTTGCGCCCAGTTTTGCAAATCTTTTTATGGGTTGTTGGGAAAATAAGATTTTACTTACCGATAAATCTATTTCTCGTAGTCCGTAGTGGATGCTGGGGACTCCGTCAGGACCATGGGGATATAGCGGCTCCGCAGGAGACAGGGCACAATAATAAAAGCTTTAGGATCAGGTGGTGTGCACTGGCTCCTCCCCCTATGACCCTCCTCCAAGCCTCAGTTAGGATACTGTGCCCGGACGAGCGTGCATAATAAGGAAGGATATTGAATCCCGGGTAAGACTCATACCAGCCACACCAATCACACCGTACAACCTGTGATCTGAACCCAGTTAACAGTATGATAACAACGAAGGAGCCTCTGAAAAGATGGCTCACAACAAGAATAACCCGATTTTTGTAACAATAACTATGTACAAGTATTGCAGACAATCCGCACTTGGGATGGGCGCCCAGCATCCACTACGGACTACGAGAAATAGATTTATCGGTAAGTAAAATCTTATTTTCTCTGACGTCCTAGTGGATGCTGGGGACTCCGTCAGGACCATGGGGATTATACCAAAGCTCCCAAACGGGCGGGAGAGTGCGGATGACCCTGCAGCACCGAATGAGAGAACTCCATGTCCTCCTCAGCCAGGGTATCAAATTTGTAGAATTTAGCAAACGTGTTTTCCCCTGACCAAGTAACTTCTCAGCAAAGTTGTAAAGCCGAGACCCCTCGGGCAGTCGCCCAAGATGAGCCCCCTTCCTTTTGGAATGGGCTTTTACCGATTTTGGCTGTGGCAGGCCTGCCACAGAATGTGTAAACTGAATTGTATTACAAATCCAGCGAGCAATCGTCTGCTTAGAAGCAGGAGCACCCATCTTGTTGGGTGCATACAGGCTAAACAGCGAGTCAGATTTTCTGACTCCAGCCTTTCTGGAAACATATTTTTCAGGGCCCTGACAACGTCAAGTAACTTGGAGTCCTCCAAGTCCCTAGTACCCGCAGGTACCACAATAGGTTGGTTCATGTGAAAAACAGAAAACACCTTAAGGAGAAATTGAGGACGAGTCCTCAATTCTGCCCTGTCAGAATGAAAAATTAAGTAAGGGCTTTATATATGATAAAGCCGCCAATTCTGACATACGCCTGGCTGAAGCCAGGGCTAATAGCATCGTCACCTTCCATGTGAGATATTTTAAGTCCACAGTGGTGAGTGGTTCAAACCAATGTGACTTTAGGAAACTCAAAACAACATTGAGATCCCAAGGTGCCACTGGGGCACAAAAGGAGGCTGTATATGCAGTACCCCTTTTACAAACATCTGAACGTCAGGCACTAAAGCCAGTTCTTTCTGGAAGAAATTCGACAGGGCCGAAATTTGAACCTTAATGGACCCTAATTTTAGGCCCATAGACAGTCCTGTTTTCAGGAAATGTAGGAAACGACCCAGTTGGAATTCCTCTGTAGGGGCCTTCTTGGCCCCACACCACGCAACATATCTTCGCCAAATGCGGTGAAAATGTTTTGCGGTTACATCCTTCCTGTCTTCGACCAGGGTAGGGATGACTTCATCTGGAATGCCCTTTCAGGATCCGGCGTTCAATCGCCATGCCGTCAAACGCGGCCGCGGTAAGTCTTGGAACAGACAAGGCCCCTGCTGGAGCAGGTCCTTTCTTAAAGGTAGAGGCCACGGGTCTTCCGTGAACATCTCTTGAAGTTTCGGGTACCAAGTCCTTCTTGGCCAATCCGGAACCACGATTATCATTCTTACTCATCTCCCTCTTATGATTCTCAGTACTTTTTGTATGAGAGGCATAGGAGGGAACACATACTCTGACTGGTACATCCACAGTGTTACCAGAGCGTCCACCGCTATTGCCTGAGGGTCCCTTGACCTGGCGCAATATCTAGTTTTTTGTTCAGGCGGGACGCCATCATGTCCACCTTTGGTTTTTCACAACGGTTTACAATCATGTGGAAGACTTCCCGATGAAGTCCCCACTCTCCCGGGTGGAGGTCATGCCTGCTGAGGAAGTCTGCTTCCCAGTTTTCCACTCCCGGAATAAACACTGCTGAGAGTGTTATCACATGATTTTTCGCCCAGCGAAGAATCCTTGCAGTTTCTGCCATTTCCCTCCTGCTTCTTGTGCCGCCCTGTCTGTTTACGTGGGCGACTGCCGTGATGTTGTCCCACTGGATCAATACCGGCTGACCTTGAAGCAGAGGTCTTGCTAAGCTTAGAGCATTGTAAATTGCCCTTAGCTCCAGTATATTTATGTGGAGAGAAGTCTCCAGACTCGATCACACTCTCTGGAATTTTTTATTTTTTTTCCTTGTGTGACTGCTCCCCAGCCACTCAGGCTGGCATCCGTGGTCACCAGGACCCAGTCCTGAATGCCGAATCTGCGGCCCTTTCATAGATGAGCACTCTGCAGCCACCGCAGAAGAAACACCCTTGTCCTTGGAGACAGGGTTATCCGCTGATGCATCTGAAGATGCGATCCGGACCATTTTTCCAGCAGATCCTACGTAAAGGTTCTTGCGTGAAATCTACCGAATGGGATCGCTTTGTAAGAAACCACCATTTTTCACAGGATCCTTGTGCAATGATGCACTGATACTTTTCCTGGTTTTAGGAGGTTCCTGACTAGCTCGGATAACTCCCTGGCTTTCTTCTCCGGGAGAAAACATCCTTTTCTGGACTGTGTCCAGAATCATCCCTAGGAACAGTAGACGTGTCGTCGGAAAAAACTGCGATTTTGGAATATTTAGAATCCACTCGTGCTGTCGTAGAACTACTTAAGATAGTGCTACTCCGACCTCCAACTGTTCTCTGGACCTTGCCCTTATCAGGAAAGCGTCCATATTTCTTTTAAGAAGAATCATCATTTCGGCCATTACCTTGGTAAAGACCCAGGGTGCCGTGGACAATCCTAACGGCAGCGTCTGAACTGATAGTGACAGTTCTGTACCACGAACCTGAGGTACCCTTGGTGAGAAGGGCAAATTTGGACATGTAGGTAAGCGTCCCTGATATCCAGTGACACCATATCGTCCCCTTCTTCCTGGTTCGCTATCACTGCTCTGAGTGACTCCATCTTGATTTGAACGCTTGTATGTAAGTGTTCAAATATTTCAGATCTCACCTAGCCGTCTGGCTTCAGTACCACAATATAGTGTGGAATAATACCCCTTCCCTTGTTGTAGAAGGGGTACTTTGATTATCACCTGCTGGGAATACAGCCTGTGAATTGTTCCCAATACTGCCTCCCTGTCGGAGGGAGACGTTGGTAAAGCAGACTTCAGGAACTTGTGAGGGGGAGACGTCTCAAATTTCCAATGTACACCTGGGATACTACGTGTAGGATCCAGGAGTCCACTTGTGAGTGAGCCCACTGCGTGCTGAAACTCTTGAGATGACCCCCTACCGCACCTGAGTCCGCTTGTACGGCCCCAGCGTCGTGCTGCGGACTTGGCAGAAGCTGTGGAGGGCTTCTGTTCCTGGGAATGGGCTGCCTGCTGCAGTCTTCTTCCCTTTCCTCTACCCCTGGGCAGATATGACTGGCCCTTTTGCCCGCCTGCCCTTATGGGGACGAAAGGACTGAGACTGAAAAGACTGTGTCCTTTTCTGCTGAGATGTGACTTGGGGTAACAAAAGGTGGATTTTTCAGCTGTTGCCATGGCCACCAGGTCCGATGGAAGGCCCTTTATACGGCAATACTTCCATGTGCCGTCTGGAATCTGCATCACCTGACCACTGTCGTCTGGCAGATATGGACATCACATTTACTCTTGATGCCAGAATGCAAATATCCCTCTGCGCATCTCGCATATATAGAAATGCATCCTTAAAATGCTCTATAGTCAATAAAATCTTGTCCCTGTCAAGGGTATCAATATTTTCAGTCAGGAAATCCGACCAAGCCCCCTCAGCGCTGCACATCCAGGCTGAGGCGATTGCTGGTCGTAGTATAACACCAGTATATGTGTATATACTTTTAGGATATTTTTCAGCTTCCTATCAGCTGGCTCCTTGAGGGCTGCCGTATCTGGAGACGGTAACGCCACTTGTTTTTATAAGCGTGTGAGCGCCTTATTCACCCTAAGGTGTGTTTCCCAACTCGCCCTAACTTCTGGCGGGAAAGGGTATACCGCCAATAATTTTCTATCGGAGGAAACCCACGTATCATCACACACTTCATTTAATTTATCTGATTCAGGAAAAACTACAAGTAGTTTATTCACACCCTACATAATACCCTTATTTGTGGTACTTGTAGTATCAGAAATATGTAACACCTCCTTCATTGCCCTTAACATGAAACGTGTGGCCCTAAAGGAAAATACGTTTGTTTCTTCACCGTCGACACTGGAGTCAGTGTCCGTGTCTGTGTCTGTGTCGACCGACTGAGGTAAATGGGCGTTTTTACAAGCCCCTGACGGTGTCTGAGACGCCTGGACAGGTACTAATTTGTTTGCCGGCCGTCTCATGTCGTCAACCGACCTTGCAGCGTGTTGACATTATCACGTAATTCCTAAATAAGCCATCCATTCCAGTGTCGACTCCCTAGAGAGTGACATCACCAATACAGGCAATTTGCTCCGCCTCCTCACCAACATCGTCCTCCTACATGTCGACACACACGTACCGACACACAGCACACACACAGGGAATGCTCTGACAGAGGACAGGACCCCACTAGCCCTTTGGGGAGACAGAGGGAGAGTTTGCCAGCACACACCAAAAACGCTATAATTATACAGGGACAACCCCTTATACAAGTGTTTTCCCTTATAGCATTTTTATATATGTAATCATATCGCCAAATAAGTGCCCCCCCTCTCTGTTTTAACCCTGTTTCTGTAGTGCAGTGCAGGGGAGAGCCTGGGAGCCTTCCTCACAGCAGAGCTGAGCAGGAAAATGGCGCCGTGTGCTGAGGAGAATAGGCCCCGCCCCCTTTTCGGCGGGCTCTTCTCCCGGAGTTTGTGAGATCTGGCAGGGGTTAAATACATCCATATAGCCTCAAGGGCTATATGTGATGTATTTTAGCCATAAAAAGGTATTATACATTGCAGCCCAGGGCGCCCCCCCCAGCGCCCTGCACCCTCAGTGACAGTTGGTGACTGTTGGTGAAGTGTGCTGACAACAATGGCGCACAGCTGCAGTGCTGTGCGCTACCTTATGAAGACTGAAAGTCTTCTGCCGCCTGTTTCTAGACCTCTGGACCTCTTCAACTTCGGCATCTGCAAGGGGGGTCGGCGGCACGGCTCCGGGACGAACCCCAGGGTGAGACCTGTGTTCCGACTCCCTCTGGAGCTAATGGTGTCCAGTAGCCTAAGAAGCAAATCCATCCTGCACGCAGGTGAGTTTTCTTCTCTCCCCTAAGTCCCTCGTAGCAGTGAGCCTGTTGCCAGCAGGACTCACTGAAAATAAAAAACCTAACTTAAACTTTTATTCTAAGCAGCTCAGGAGAGCCACCTAGATTGCACCCTTCTCGTCGGGCACAAAAATCTAACTGAGGCTTGGAGGAGGGTCATAGGGGGAGGAGCCAGTGCACACCACCTGATCCTAAAGCTTTTATTATTGTGCCCTGTCTCCTGCGGAGCCGCTATATCCCCATGGTCCTGACGGAGTCCCCAGCATCCACTAGGACGTCAGAGAAAAGGTTTTTATTCATGACCATCGCGTTTTTAACAGCAATATCATTTTGTATCGGAGGTACATAGGATATTTTAATAATCTGGGATGGTGACATTGAATGTTTTAACCAATTTTTTTAAACACATCAGCACTAATACAATGAATCTTGCTTTTACATCTAACACGAGTAGAGAGCACATTGAGTTCCTGGATTTGGTTCTTACAGGAGAGAATGGAAGGATTACAACAAAGAATTTCGTTAAACAGGTGGACACCAATAGTTATCTCCACTACAAGAGCAATCATCTTAAAAGTTGGAAGAATAACATTCCATTCTCCCAATTCAGCAGAATTAAAAGAAATTGCAGTAAACCAGAGGACTGCCAGGTGCAGCTGGAAATGTACAGGGACAGATTCAAACAAAAGGAATATCCGGATACCATTCTGAAAGAAGCCATCACCAGAACCATTGAAGCTGAGAGATCCAAGCTGTTAGAATACAAATCAAGGGAGAAATCAAAAGACTCCACAGCATTCATAACAACCTTCAATCGGCACGAAAAATCCATCCGAGAATCTTTTAGAAACCATTGGAGGATCTTACTCATGGATCCTATCCTTAAAGAAATCCTCCCTCCTCGCCCTGAAATAATTTTGAAAAAATCACGGAACCTCAAGGACCTTCTAGCCCCAAGCATGCTGAAGACCAATCAAGAAAGGGACCACACATGGCCCAAATGTGTGGGTTCCTATAAATGCGGGCGATGCAATGTATGTAGATACTTACACCCCAATAGGAAGACCTTTACAGATGTGGAAAAGAAAAAGGAATACAAATCAAAGATTACATGAACTGCAATACCCAATCGGTCGTATAGCTCCTGGAATGTGATTGTGGCAAACAGTACATCGGGAAGACGAAGAGACCCTTGAAGATGAGGATACAAGAACGCGTGAGAAACATCAGGAACAAAGTGGAGAGCCATGCTGTCTCCAAACATTTCATTTCTACGCATAACTCCAATCCGGAGGCCCTGACTTTTAAAGCCATCGAACTGGTGAAATTAGGAGACAGTGGAGGGGATCTCGCCAATAAGTTGTCACGTCGTGAGATGTTATGGATATTCCAATTACAGACATTACAGTCGAAAGGATTTAACGACAATTACGAGATCGCTCCCTTTCTATGAAACATGGTACTAAATTCTTCGGTAACCTTTCATCAGCCTATTTTTGTTTGTTAACCCTCCCCCCTCTCCCCTTCCCTATCCATACCCAACACACACCACCAACAACCCCCCCTCCCACTCGCCATCCTTTCCCCACCACCACTATACTTGCCCCGTTTTTTTCACTTCACTCTGTCTCTCGTAAATAAACACACATTGGTTAAAAACTAAAGTTTATTTAGAATATTGGAGTGGTGACCTAAAAGGCACAACGTTGTTACAGTCAAACCACGCTGGAAATGCCCAAACACGTCCGATTTTGGAAGCCAAGCAGCGTCGGGCCTGATCAGTACCAGTAGGGGGGACCACCTGGGAAGATCAGGTACTGTATAGAACGGATTTGAATAGGGGCCTGAAAAAGGAACATACTCCGTGTGAATATAAATTTCACAAAGTCACATTGAACACATTTGCGATTAGTTACGTATTCATTTATTTCTCTATTAACACAGGGATATCTCATAACCACACCCACTATGTAAAATTAACCTTAATCACGCCCACCTTGGGATCACCTCTCTATATTTATATATTTATATCTTTTATATTTTTGTATACATATATATTAGGTCCTGCATACTTGCATATATGTGTATACATGATTAAGCTGTAAATTTCTCCCACTTCACCCCAAACCTAATATCTATACTATATATCCATAATTATGTAATGTCCGCAGTTCTATATCTCTATTTTTTAAAGTGTGCACAAAAGCATTATTTTTCATCATAACCTTTTTAGTCATCTTTCTTATTTGCATCCTTTAGCTAATTTATGATAAATTAGACTAGATGTTTATAAACAATGACATGTTCCTGATACTCTCATTTACCCTTTTTTTATATATTGAATCGTTACCATGGACACCAGGGTATCTGACAAGTATGTATGTCAGATGAACTACTAGAAAATGGCCGCCACAATCTGGGGATGTATGGACATAATCACACTGAAAATGGCCACTGCCGTATGGACATAACCAAGCCTGGTTTATCCCCCCGTGAACTGCAGCTACCAATAACAAGTAATGGACACAAGTGCAGAGGACCATCTGGAAGTACAGAATCGCTGCGGACGCATGCGCAATAAGAACCGGAAGTGGGGCGGAAGTGACGTGTCGCGTCCACCGTCACCGGAAGTGGGGCGGAAATTCTGCCTTTTCACTGTTTAAGTACTTTTAAAGTGTTTTTAACCTTGTGTATACTCGTTTTTGTATTAAGTCCCTAGTAAACTGCTATTCATTAACTTACACATTTGAGCAGTTTTGAAGCATATACCATGTAATTGCATCACATGACTCTCTGTGATGTCATAACCCTCCCACTATGTACTATGGCTATAAAAGGAAATAGTCTCATTCTGTCCCTACCCCTTGAAGAAGTCTCATCAGACGAAACGCGTTGTGTGACCTGTACCTACCTCATTCAAAGATAAGGAAAATTTTATTTGCTCTTACTGTAGTATATATTCATTTAGTGCTTTTAGTTCAGTTGTGTATATATTGTTGTCCCTATTTTTTATGTGTCTCTTTTATGTCAATTTTTATGGTAATAAATAGCTTTTTAACATCATTTTAACTGGCAATTTTTAATCTATTGACACCGTGGTCGCTACTAATCCCTCATCCCCTCCTTTTTCCTACATTAATTTCAGGGAATTACCACCCCTGTACTTTTTGAGGGAAACAGCTAACGTCTCATTAGCAGCATAAGGGAGTGTCGTATAGAATTGCCAATACACAACATATTTGTTTCATCTCACATGTGGCGCAGTATCAATCCTTGCTTTTATATATAAATATATATATATATATATATACATACATACATATATGTACACGTACACGCACACACACACACACACACACACACACACACACACACACACACACACACACACTGTGCTCTAAGAAAATGGACACTGCAATTAGATTATGTTTTATGCAACTTTACCAAGCCTACTTGGATTAGCGGGTTTGCAATGCTTTCACACTTGTACTATTCATTCATACAAATGGGTAACTCGTAGTATTAATCACATTCTCAATGTCACTTTGAAAGTGTTGATTAGAAAGTAAAAGCAAAAGTCTCATTGGTTGTTCTATATTTAAATTAAAGTGTGGCTCTTCTTTTATGAACCTTCCCATTGGATTAATACAACTGTCAAATTTAAGTTTGTTTAACCCTAAAATAAGAAACTTTTTATGACAACATTTGCAGAAAATAAATATCTCATACTGTAAAAAAAAAATTCATAAATTAGAGATATGTAAATATAGATTTCTGGACCAGAGCAGCTATTCAATAAATACTTTTGAGCTATGAAAGTTTTTTTAATTGAGTTTATTTATTCAGCATAAATAACATCTACAGCAAATAACAGAATAATAACGGTTGTAAAAAATTTCTTGAAAATGACATACATACAGTTAAATGTAAGCTATATACATTAACTTATAGCTTTAGTCAGTGGTTCCCAAACTCTTTTGAATCACGGTGCCCTAGAGTATCAGATATTTTTCTGCAGCTTCCCTAGGCCAAAAGTTTCTCATTGAGAAAATCAGGGGGGGTGGGGGGGGTGGGGTGGGGGGGATTAAGTAAATTGTGTTCATAGGTCAGCCTTCGATTCAGTGATGCGGTGAGAGACAGGATTCAATTTTGTTTGTCCACATATTTTATTATTGGAAGCCCAAGCACTTGTTTTGCCTATTACATTGACCATAAATCATCTGAATAGGTTCTGGGCCCCCAACCCGAGGCACATGTGCAAGTAACCCAGGGAACCACGGCATCCAGTTTGGGAACCACTGGTTAAGTACAAAAATATTGTTTTAGTGCTGAAGGGCAGCATTGTAACTGATAAAGAGTCCCCCATGCAAAAACTGACAAAGCATCTACCTTCCCAATGAGACAGAATTGCAAATGTGTTTGGCAGTGGTAACGCCTTTGATGGATTGGGCAAAGCAGAAAAAAGGAGATTTATGGTAAGACTTACCATGGTTAAATCTCTTTTTGCGAGGTGCACTGGATTCCACAGGGAATAACATCAGGGTGTAGAATTGGATCTTGATCCAAGGAACCAACAGGCTAAAGCTTTGACTGCTCCCAAGATGCACTGCACCGCCTCCTCTATATCCCCGCGTCATGGCACTGGAGCTCAGTTTTCTTACCCAGTCCAAAACAGTAGCAGGTAAAAGATACGGTAGATGTTAGCCACATACAGTAGAACCACATTCTCATGACAGGAGAAGGGACCAGCGGCTAATGCCATACAAACCCAAAGAAGTTAAGTGTGTCAGGGTGGGCGCCCTGTGGAATCAAGTGTACCTCGCAGAAAGAGATTTAACCATGGTAAGTTTTACCATGAATCTTATTTTCTGCAGCGGGGTACACTGGGATTCCACAGGGAATAACATCGGGGATGTCCTAAACCAGGCCCTCATGGGAGGGGATGCACTGTAGAAGGCACAAGAACCCGGCATCCAAAGGAGGCGGAGGTATCAAAGGCATAGAAAATGCTCACTGAGGACCACGTAGCCGCCTTGCACAATTGTTCAAGGGACGCACAACGGCGGGCCAACTAAGAAGGTCCAACAGACTGAGTAGAATGGGCCTTAATAGCAGTAGGAGCTGGAAGTCCAGCCTGCACATAAGCTTGTACAATCACATTTCTAATCCATCAGGCCAAGGTCTGCTTATTCGCAGGCCAGCCATTTTTGTGAAAACCAAAAAGGACAAAGAGAATCAGATCTCCTAAGGAAGGCGGTTCTCTTCACATAGATATGGAGAGCCTGTACCACATCCAAAGTCCGCTCTATGGGAGACAAATCAGGAGAGATAAAGGCCGGAACCACAATCTCTTGGTTAAGGTGGAAAGATGACACCACCTTAGGTAGATAACTAGGGTAAGTTCAAAGAACCGCACGGTCACGGTGAAAAATCAGAAAGGGTGATTGACAAGACAATGCACCCAAGTTTGAAACCCGTCTAGCAGAGGCAGTAGCCAGCAAAAATAAGACCTGAAACGTAAGCTATTTAAGGTCCACAGACTCAAGAGGCTCAAACGAAGACTCTTGCAGGGCATTCAGAACAACAGACAAATCCCATGGAGCCACAGGAGGAACAAAGGGAGGTTGAATCCTGAAAACACCCTGGCTGAAAGTGTGAATGTCAGGAAGAGACGCAATCTTTCGCTGACACCAAACCGACAAGGCAGATATATTAACCTTGAGTCCAGGCCCTGTTGCAGAAAAGCCAAAAGTTTGGCAGTACTGAACTTGTATACATCGTAATTCTTAGCCGCACACCAGGTGAAGTATGAATTCCAGACCCAATAATAAATCCAAGCCAAAGCTGGTTTACGGGCTTTCAACTCAGTTTGAATGACCGCCTCAGAAAATTCTTTGGCCCTCAGAAGTGAAGCTTCAAGAGCCACACCGTCAAAGCCAGCCGGGCTAGATCCTGGAAGACACAAGGGCCCTGAACGGGGAGGTCTGGGCATTGCGGAAGAAGAGGGCGCTCTATCGAGAGACCCTGCAGGTCTGAGAACCAATGCCGTCTGGGCCATGCTGGAGTGATTGGAAGTAGTAATCCTCCTTCTTACTTGAACTTCCCTATTACCCTGGGCAGGAGTGACACCGGAGGGAACACGTACGGCAGTCGAAAGTTCCATGGAATTGCCAGTGCATCCACGAACGCTGCTTCAGGATCTCTTGTTCTTGCTCCAAAGACCGGAACCCGGTGATTGTGTCGAGACACCATCAGGTCTACATCTGGTAGGCCCCACTTGTCGACTAGGAGTTGAAATACTTTTGGATGAAGGCTCCACTCTCCGGCGTGCATGTCCTGACGACTGAGAAAGTTCGCATCCCAGTTGAGGACCCCCGGAATGAACACTGCCGATATGGCTGGAAGATGACGTTTCGCCCATTGAAGAATCTTTGACACTTCCAACACTGCCATTCAGCTTTGCGTGCCGCCTTGACGATTACTGTACGCCACCGTGGTGGCATTGTCCGACTGTACTTGAACAGGCCTGTTCTGTACCAGAGGCAGGGCAAGTTTCAGAGCATTAAACACTGCCCACAACTCCAGAATATTTATCGGGAGGAGAGACTCCTCCCTGGTCCACCGACCCTGAAGAAGTTGCTCCAACACCACGCCCCAACACCGCAGACTGGCATCACCTCAGTGACAGACGAACCTCTGGAGTCAAGGAGGTCATGTGAGATCTGATCCGGTGAGGCAGGCCATCCCACCTGGCAAGGATTAGCTTCTGCAGAGGGCGAGAGTGAAATTGAGCGTACGCTACCATGTCAAAAGCCTATACCATGAGGCCTAGTTCATGCATCGCCGAGTGTATAGACATTTGTGGGCGAGAGAGGAAGCATCTTATCCTGTCCTGGAGCTTCAGGACCTTCTCTGGAGACCAGAACAAACGTTGGTTGTGTGTGTCCAGTAATGTCCCCAGGTTCACCATGCTCTGAGCAGGGACCAGTGAGGATTTCTTCCAATTGATGAGCCACCCGTGTGCTTGTAGGAATTGGACCACCAGTTCCAGGTGACGTGTGAGAACCTCTGGGGAGTACGCCAGGATCAGCAAGTCGTCCAGATACAACAGGATTCTGGTACCTTGCCGAAGGAGAATGGCCGTCATGACTGCCATGACCTTGGTGAAGATCTGAGGAGCTGTAGTCAGTCCAAAAGGCAAGGCTTGGAATGATAATGTAGGTTGCCAATAGCAAACTGCAGATACTGCTGATGTGATATGGCAATAGGTATGGGTAGGTAAGCATCCTGTATGTCCAGGGATACCATATAATCTTTGGGCTCCAAACACAGAACAATAGAGCGAAGAGTTTCCACACAGAACTTGGAAACGTTCACAAATTTGTTCAAAGATTTGAGGTTGAGAATGGGCCGGGAGGATCCATTCGGCTTCAAGACTAAGAACAGTGTTGAATAGTACCCCCTGCCTCTCTGAGACAGAGGCACTGGCACTATCACTCCCGTGTCCAGGAGTGATTGCACCACCAAACGTAGAGTCTTTTCCTTTAACGGATCCTAATGGATAACTGTCAAGCAAAACCTGTGAGGGGGACGTGTCTTGAAAGAGATGGTGTATCCGCGAGTGACAACTTCCCTCACCCAGGCATCTGAAGTGGTCTGTAACCATACCTGGGTGAACCGCAGAAGTCGGACTCCCACCCTGGGATCCCCCAGGGGGAGGCCAGACCTATCATGCAGCAGGCTTGTCTGGTTTGGAAGCCAGCTGACTGGGCAGCCCAAGAACGTTTAAGCTTGGGCTTAGAGGTTTTGGAAGTGCGAGCCTGTTTCAGGTACGTCTGACCCTTTGCTTTACTTGGAGGTCGAAAGGAACGAAAGGAGGTACTTTTAGCCTTCGTAGCCGAAGGATTAGTACTTGGTAAACATGCGGTTTTAGCAGACGCTAAATCAGCAACAATCTTGTTCAAATCTTCCTTGAATAGGATGTCTCCCTTAAAAGGGATCACCTCCAAGGTCATTTTAGAGTTCAGTTCTACCGACCAGGACCACAACCACAGAATCCGGCGAGCCAAAATGGACTTAGTAGACGCTTTGGCCGCCAAAACACCGGCATCAGAGGCCGCCTCCTGAATGTAATGAGAGGCTGTGGTAATATATGAAAGACACTGTCTGGCATTATCAGAAAAATCTAGAGGTGGATCTGCTTCAACAGCTTGAACCCAGGCTTCAATACCCTTTCCAGCCCAAGAAGCAGCTATAGTGGGTCTATGTACAGCACCCGCAAAAGTGTGACTTCAAGCAACCCTCCACGCGCATATCCGTTGGTTCTTTCAGAGAAGTAATGGTAGTGACAGGCAGAGTAGAAGACACCACAAGACGTGCTACATGTGAGTCCACCGGTGGTGGTGTTCCCAATTCTTACATAACTCTGCAGAGAGGGGATAATGAGCTAGCTTCTTTTTATACAGGGAGAATTTCTTCCCTGGAAACTCCCAGGATTCCTGACGTATGTCAACCAAATGGTCAGAATGTGGCAAAAATAATTTAGTAACCTACTGACGTTTAAACTTATCAGGTTTCTTAGAGGTATCTGGAGGATCAGTTTCATCCTCAATCTGAAGAATCAGTTTGATAGCCTCCAATAGGTCAGGAACATCAACCTGCGTTATAGATTCCTCATCAGAAGCATCTGCATCAGTGTCTGATGGGTCAGTATATACCCCATCTTCATCGGATGAAGTATCCGAAACATGTGTGGATTGTGAAGAAGAAATGGATCGCTTAGATAACACCTTGGTCCTAGGAGGGCGAGGGTTAGGCTTTTGTTTAACCAAAGACTGATTTAATTGCTGTAACTGAGTAGACAGAGTTTCCGCCCAAGGCGGATTAACTACAGGGACAATATGTGGCTGTAATGGCACGGGAGGTCCCACAGGGGGCGTAAATCTCGTTACTAGCCTAGTCAGTAAATTAGAAAAAGCAGCCCAAGGTGGGTCTTGGTGTGCCACAGGTGCTGCAGACTAACTGAGGGGTACAGAACCCCCCCCCCCCCCCCCCCGTTACCTGGACCCTCAGTTGGAATATTTTATTTTCCTCAGATAAATCTGCAGCGTCAGCACTGCATGATGCAGGATCAACCCCAGATCTCCCGTCCTGTGTAGCAGACATTATATGGAAACATAGCCTTAGAGAGTAGCAGTACAATATAGCAGACACAGTACCTGACAAAAAAACGCCTATGGAGTGTGACTGCCAATGCAGAACACAAACAGAGAATTTAAGTGGTATATGGTGACTGAAAAATACAAAAAACAAACATTATATATATATGTATATATACATACATATATATATATATATATATATATATATATATATATACACACATACATATTTATATATACACACATACATACATACATACATACTTACTTATATATATAACCCTGACACGCACTTAGCCCCCTCAGGGTACATAACATAGTGGTAGCAAGACATGATACACGGAATGGAAACCACACGCAGCTATACATGTACAATGCAAAAATTATATTACACACAACAATAAGACTGCACTGGACTAGTAACACTACATAAAACTATGTAAGTATACAGATATAGCAATGCACAGTAAACACTGGATGTATATCACAGAATACTTGTACTAAATATTCCTGTAATTATGCACTTGTTCTTAACTAACACTGTCTAAACGACATGTAGAATACTTACAGTAAGTGTCCTGTAAATGCACAGTGCTGATGAGGCAGGCGGCTTTACAGAGGAGACAGTGCCCAGCAGTCCCAGAATCAGCGCAGCTCTGTGTAATAGCGCCCAAACGCTGACAGGAAGTGAGGGAGAGGGAGAGAGAGAGAGAGAGAGAGAGAGATGCAGCCCCAGGACGGGAACATCTGCTGTAGATGGCGCCTAGAGCTGGGGCAGGGGCTACAGGTCAGCGGCTTATCCCCTCTGCTGGGCTTCACCACCGGGTACTATGGATCCTGTAATAAACGGATTTTAGTAAAACCGACCTGTGCTCCTTGCCCTGGTGGATCTAGTCGGGTACCTGTACGGCCATTGTCCACGCCAGCGGCGCAGTCCGTCTCCTGGGACCGCGTCCAGTTCGCGATTTCGGCGGGATTCACCTGGGGGAAACTCTTACCTCCTCCCTATTGTGCGGCCATGCGATCCAGGAGAGCAGCGGCGGTATGTGTGCCTGATGAGACCGGAGCGCCTCCGCTGTAAGTACCCGGCAACCAGGGCGCAGGAGTATACAGCGTCGCTGCGGGAGGTGAAGGAGCCGCAGCACGATATGTGAGTATGACATATAGCATCTTGTGCCTGCACCCTTGAAGTCTTCTTTCTTCTCAGAAAAGCTCTTTTCAGGGCTGCCTAACGCAACCCTCCCTGTTAGCTGCTTGCACTGCAGGCACCAACTTACAAACTGAGCTCCAGTGCCTGGAGGCGGGGATATAGAGGAGGCGGTGCAGTGCATCTTTGGAACAGTCAAAGCTTTAGCCTGTTGGTGCTTCGGATCAATATACAACTCTACACCCCAATGTTATTCCCTATGGAATCCCAGTGTACCCTGCTGCAGAAAACACCTTATACTGTTCTTTTATTAAAATATTCCTCTGGGATATTTAAGATGGAAAGAATTTAACATCTGCATGATCTTTTCACAATGTTCAAGCTCTTTTGCTGCAGTGTCAGCTATAGCTGCATCGGGTCTAGAACACACCTGTTTTTGGTAATTTTAAATATGGTTTGGGTGGGATAAAATAGTTAGACAGCGACTCATTCTAAAACTCAGGAGGAAATCATCAAACCTGCAAGTGGAGGTGTTGCCCATAGCTATCTCCTAGCTGATTCTAGCGGTCCTTTATCTAGTACAGTATATAAAATGATAGCTAGAATCTGATAAGTTACTATGGGCAATACCTCCACTTGTACCCTTTAGAAGCATTGATACATCTTCCCTTCAGTGACTGACTAATGTTGTGCCATGCACAGCAGAAAGACAGCCTAAAAGTCCAAGCATGCACTGTGTTGTAAAAAGCCATCACAAATGTAGGCCATGTACACACTATGCTGTTGCAAGCAGTGTAACACTAAAACACAGCCTGACTGGTGGATAGCTCCCCATCCATTATCCAGAGTACCATTCAATGAAAGCGCCAGAACTACTTTAGCTGTTACAGCTAGAACTTTTTCTAGAGATCAGCATATTAAGAGAGCAGTACCCTGGGAGTACTTATGTCACCACTACCATTACAGGTCCTGGGTCTATGCCATAATGTCACCAGATATTTGGAATCCGCATTATAATGACATCACAGATAGGAGGACATGCACTGAAAAACCACCATGACTATGGAGATGTGAATTGTAAAGCTCTAATGGATATGGGGGGGGTGTACCAAATGGTCAACACAGATGTGAGAAAGTGCACCAAATTGTGTGTTCTCTATTGATTAGACTGGTCGCAGGATCGTATATGGGTTACCTAAATAATTATTATATTGTATTGAATATGGATCACTAGTATTATCTGTATATGGTAACTAGAATATTTACATCACTAAATTCTTTAATAGTATTAAACAAAGTTCACAAGACTGCTCGCTGCCTTGCCCAGAAGTCACTGGAATGCTCTCTGCTTGGACTTTTGTCACTAGACTTGTATTTGCACTGCAGACACCACTAGAATGCTCTCTGCATTGTACCGAGATTATTAGAATTGTATATGCATTCCACAGAGGTAACTAAGGTGCGAGCAGTGTAGTTGCACAGGACCCTGGCAGTGGCACTGTTGCTGCCCCCTACATCTGGCTAGCAGTGTGCCACTCCAGGCAGTATTGCTGCTGCAGTGCCACTCAAAGCATACTTTAGACACTCCTAGCACGCACCCTGCAGCCTGTACAACTGCCTGGCGCATCCTGAGGACGCTCCGGGCAGTGCTGCACTTCCCACTGCTCTCAGCCAGGTGCGACATCATGATGTCATGCACTCAGGGGGAGGGGCCAGCACAGGGCACACTACTGCCCACTAGCAGCGCTGACTACAATGCTCTCTGTATGATACAGGAGTCACTATAATGCTCACTGCTTTGCATAATGGTCAATAGATTAGAGTCTCAATAGTATTCTGGTCATAAGGGAGCTCAGTATATTTATCTGTAACTCTTGAAATGTTAATTTGACATATTCTATTGGCTAAGACAACACCCACGTTTCTAACCTGGCATTAGGCACAATGTATATGTGGACATAGTATATATTTGATTACTGGTAGGCACAATGTATCTTTAACACTGTTCTGCATTGTGTATATGTGAGCACTGGTGTTAGGCGCATGGGCATTGCTGAGTATGGTTAGATGTGGGTGATGCTAGGCACAATAAGTGTGCAGTCACAGCTGAGTACAGCCAGTAAGCACAGTGATAAGAGGAATATAAAAATTAGTCACACACCATACACAGCAATAAAAATGTAACACGTTACATCAGCCCAAGACTAAACACAGGCACCTTCCTTCCATTCTTTTCTCTCTACTACACATCACGGTTGATTGTTAATAGATCGTGACAGCATTAACCACTTATAAAAGGTAAATGATGTTGTAACTGGCTGTTTTTCTAATTCAATAACATAGCCATACAGATAGACATGGGCCAGGTTGCTGGACATCTAGGCCTTTATCACATGCCTAGAGAGGAAGCCAGCTACCCCTGAAGTGTTTAACCATAGCTAAAACCATTTGCAGGTACTGTAGAAGGATAAACACGCAGAAGGATAAGCAAGAGAAGTTTGTAGGTAAAGGAGTGTTGGATTGAAAGTTGTGTGTTCTAGTCTGGTGCAGGTTTTCTAGATCAAACTTGTTACAGTATACCATTTCTTACTACGTTAGGAAAACCCTGTAAGATAGCATGCAACGAGGAACATTGGTCCTTTATATCATCACAATCACATTGTAGTGAAAGTTTCTTTTTCATCAAAGAAGCTAAAATGAAGGAAGCATTCTCCCAAGTCACATATAAAAAAAAGAAAAAAACATCCCAAGACGACTTGCACAGAGCAGCTGGATGTATTCCTCCTTTTGCAAAAAAAAAAAGAAAAAGAAAAATAGTAAACAATGCAAACAGTTGGAAGACATTATCATGTTTTTAGCTTGCAGCTATTAAATGGAACATACAACAAGAGGAATGTTACTGACTGTAGACCAATCCTGCTGTCTCCTGGCTGCATCCGATTCTTATGGCATTTAAACAACTATCCTTGTTTGGAAAGGAAAATTCCACTGTCAATAACAAAGCTGTAGTTATATTATACAATAAAAGCAGAAAATGACTATCCAGTCACCAAGATCACTTATTATGCAGGTCTTATATACTGATATCACGACATTTCACGTTAACATATCATTCATTTTCAAAAACCATTTAACTCTTGTAGTTCCATCTTCCCACTATACTATGTTCAACATTACAGTCCAATTCAATGTTCTGCTGAAGATAAACAGAGCAGTAGCTAAAGGTTAAATTGCATACTCTGTGTTCACCAAGTCTTAATCACAGTGTAGTATGTTCTGTGTCCAAAGTCTAACAGCCTAGGGGACATTATAATGGGGACAAATCATTAACAGACAAATCTAAAATGATGCATTCTGGTGTCAAACTCTAAAGCTAAAATACAAGTCCATATGTTAAAATGTTCCATCACCAAAAATGTTACGTAAACGTGTGGTTCCCATATGAGTGTGTATGAATGAATATTCCTTTTGTATCCCACACTTAAAGAGATAACCAGAAAATCTCAAGACTCCAGACAAACACATCTCTACAGTACAAACAGATGTGATGTTGAACTATTATTCCTTATCACTGTCTATTACAGAAATAAGAAAAATAATTTGGGGGAAATTTATAAATCTTCTCTTGATGGGACAGTACCTTTAATAAGAGCCGGGACAGATGGGGAGTAAGCGCAACCACTTTACTGACAGATTCACACACACGTGCGCATTCAGTCCACAAATAAGATCATATTGCCTGCTGGGGAGGAATCGGAAGATCCCTTTCTGATGCAAAACTTTAAAAAAAAAACAAATTTAAAAAAAGGTAACCGATGGACTGTGATGACTCGCTAACAGTATGATACAAAAAAATATACATGTATGTCCTATTACTAATTCTGTAGGACACCATAAAATATCCCTAAACATTAGTTAAAAGTAAACTACTTTATCAATTTGCTAGGTTCCCTAAATCTTTAATACTTAAGGAAAAGTGATTTTGAAGTAAAGGATCTATAACAAAAATCCACACACAAAAGACATAACATCCAGGAGGAAAATTAGCATGCAAATTACAGGACTTTCTGCCAAAGGAAAGCAGAGGCAGACAGTAAATACAATTAAGCTGCCAAGAAGTAATTAAACACATGTTTACAATAGAAGTGTTCTGATCACTGTCATATGTGGGTTGATGAAAAAAAAAAATTCCTTGCAGTAGTAATGCCTATTCTAACAAAACTCCCTGGGGAAATGGCATCTATATAATAATCAGCTAAGGTCTGTCCCATCTCTGACACTCGAGAACGGCTCTCAGTGTAGGGATAGTTTAGACCAGCCAGAGAGGACGAAAGACCACTCTGCACCTGGAACAGGTAAAGTATACATCATGGATGAGGTTGATAAGAGGCAGGATGAAGCAGGTCAGAGGCAGGTAGGGGCCTAGAGGAGGGAGTCTGAGGTGACAAGGCATATGATGAGTATCTGTACTGCTGCATAATAAAGTCATTATTATTCTAACACAACTACAGCAGCGAAAAAATAAGAATTTACTCACCGGTAATTCTATTTCTCGTAGTCCGTAGTGGATGCTGGGAACTCCGTAAGGACCATGGGGAATAGACGGGCTCCGCAGGAGACTGGGCACTCTAAGAAAGAATTAGGACTACTGGTGTGCACTGGCTCCTCCCTCTATGCCCCTCCTCCAGACCTCAGTTAGGGAAACGGTGCCCGGAAGAGCTGACACTACAAGGAAAGGATTTGGAATCCCGGGTAAGACTCATACCAGCCACATCAATCACACCGTACAACTCGTGATAACTATACCCAGTTAACAGTATGAATAACAACTGAGCCTCACTGAACAGATGGCTCATAACAATAACCCTTTAGTTAAGCAATAACTATATACAAGTATTGCAGACAATCCGCACTTGGGATGGGCGCCCAGCATCCACTACGGACTACGAGAAATAGAATTACCGGTGAGTAAGTTCTTATTTTCTCTGACGTCCTAGTGGATGCTGGGAACTCCGTAAGGACCATGGGGATTATACCAAAGCTCCCAAACGGGCGGGAGAGTGCGGATGACTCTGCAGCACCGAATGAGCAAACTCAAGGTCCTCCTCGGCCAGGGTATCAAACTTGTAGAATTTTGCAAACGTGTTTGATCCTGACCAGGTAGCAGCTCGGCAAAGTTGTAAAGCCGAGACCCCTCGGGCAGCCGCCCAAGAAGAGCCCACCTTCCTCGTGGAATGGGCTTTTACTGATTTAGGATGCGGCAGTCCAGCCGCAGAATGTGCAAGTTGAATCGTGGAGCAGATCCAGCGAGCAATAGTCTGCTTAGAGGCAGGAGCACCCAGCTTGTTGGGTGCATGCAGGATAAACAGCGAGTCAGTCTTTCTGACTCTAGCCGTCCTGGAAACATAGATTTTCAGGGCCCGGACTACATCCAGCAACTTGGAAGCCACCAAGTCCCGAGTAGCCGCAGGCACCACAATAGGTTGGTTCAAATGAAACGCTGATACCACCTTAGGGAGAAATTGGGGACGAGTCCTCAATTCTGCTCTGTCCATATGGAAGATCAGATAGGGGCTTTTACAGGACAAAGCCGCCAATTCTGACACCCGCCTAGCCGAAGCCAAGGCCAAAAGCATGACCACTTTCCACGTGAGATATTTTAATTCCACGGTCTGAAGTGGCTCAAACCAATGTGATTTTAGGAAATCCAACACAACGTTGAGATCCCAAGGTGCCACTGGGGGCACAAAAGGGGGCTGAATATGCAGCACTCCCTTAACAAACGTCTGAACTTCAGGCAGTGAAGCCAGTTCTTTTTGAAAGAAAATAGACAGGGCCGAAATCTGGACTTTAATGGATCCCAATTTTAGGCCCATAGTCACTCCTGACTGTAGGAAGTGCAGAAATCGACCCAGCTGAAATTCTTCTGTGGTGGCCTTCATAGCCTCACACCAAGCAACATATTTTCGCCATATGCGGTGATAATGTTTTGCTGTCACATCCTTCCTAGCTTTTATCAGCGTAGGAATGACTTCAACCGGAATGCCCTTTTCCATCAGGATCCGGCGTTCAACCGCCATGCCGTCAAGCGCAGCCGCGGTAAGTCTTGAAACAGACAGGGCCCCTGCTGTAGCAGGTCCTGTCTGAGAGGCAGAGGCCAAGGGTCCTCTGAGATAATTTCTTGTAGTTCCGGGTACCAACACCTTCTTGGCCAATCCGGAACGATGAGTATAGTTCTTACTCCTCTCTTTCTTATTATCCTCAGCACCTTTGGTATGAGAGGAAGAGGAGGGAACACATAAACCGACTGGTACACCCACTGTGTCACTAGAGCGTCCACAGCTATCGCCTGAGGGTCCCTTGACCTGGCGCAATATCTTTTTAGCTTTTTGTTGAGGCGGGACGCCATCATGTCCACCTGTGGCCTTTCCCAACGATTTACAATCAGCTGGTAGACTTCTGGATGAAGTCCCCACTCTCCCGGGTGGAGGTCGTGCCTGCTGAGGAAGTCTGCTTCCCAGTTGTCCACTCCCGGAATGAGCACTGCTGACAGTGCTATCACATGATTTTCCGCCCATCGGAGAATCCTTGTGGCTTCTGCCATCGCCATCCTGCTTCTTGTGCCGCCCTGTCGGTTTACATGGGCGACCGCCGTGATGTTGTCTGACTGAATCAGCACCGGCTGGTTTTGAAGCAGGGGTCTTGCCTGACTTAGGGCATTGTAAATGGCCCTTAGTTCCAGAATATTTATGTGTAGGGAAGCCTCCTGACTCGACCATAGAGTGACTGCCCCCCAACCTCGGAGGCTTGCATCCGTGGTCACCAGGACCCAGTCCTGTATGCCGAATCTGTGGCCCTCGAGAAGATGAGCACTCTGCAGCCACCACAGCAGAGACACCCTGGCCCTCGGGGACAGGGTGATCAGCCGATGCATCTGAAGATGCAATCCGGACCACTTGTCTAACAGATCCCACTGAAAGATCCTTGCATGGAACCTGCCGAATGGAATTGCCTCGTAAGAAGCTACCATCTTTCCCAGGACTTGCGTGCAGTGATGCACCAACACCTGTTTTGGTTTCAGGAGGTCTCTGACCAGAGATGACAACTCCTTGGCCTTCTCCTCCGGGAGAAACACCTTCTTCTGTTCTGTGTCCAGAATCATACCCAGGAACAGCAGACGCGTCGTAGGAACCAGCTGCGACTTTGGAATATTCAGAATCCAGCCGTGCTGTTTTAGCACTTCCTGAGATAGTGCTACTCCGACCAACAACTGCTCCCTGGACCTCGCCTTTATAAGGAGATCGTCCAAGTACGGGATAATTATAACTCCCTTCTTTCGAAGGAGTATCATCATTTCGGCCATTACTTTGGTAAATACCCTCGGTGCCGTGGACAGACCAAACGGCAACGTCTGGAATTGGTAATGGCAGTCCTGTACCACAAAACGGAGGTACACCTGGTGAGGTGGGTAAATGGGGACATGTAGGTAAGCATTCTTGATGTCCAGTGATACCATGTAATCCCCCTCTTCCAGGCTTGCAATAACCGCCCTGAGCGATTCCATTTTGAACTTGAACTTCCTTATATAAGTGTTCAAGGATTTCAAATTTAGAATGGGTCTCACCGAACCGTCTGGTTTCGGTACCACAAACATTGTGGAATAGTAACCCCGTCCCTATTGAAGGAGGGGAACTTTTATTATCACCTGCTGGAGGTACAGCTTGTGAATTGCCGCCAGCACTACCTCCCTGTCCTGGGCAGTAGCTGGCAAGGCTGATTTGAGGTAACGGCGAGGGGGAGACGTCTCGAATTCCAGCTTGTATCCCTGAGATACCACTTGTAGAACCCAGGGATCCACCTGTGAGCGAACCCACTGGTCGCTGAAGTTCCGGAGACAGGCCCCCACCGCACCTGGCTCCAGCAGTGGAGCCCCAGCGTCATGCGGTGGATTTAGTGGAAGCAGGGGAGGATTTTTGTTCTTGGGAACTGGCTGTATGGTGCAGCTTTTTCCCTCTACCCCTGCCTCTGGGCAGAAAGGACGCGCCTTTAACCCGCTTGCCTTTCTGGGGCCGAAAGGACTGTACCTGATAATACGGTGCTTTCTTAGGCTGTGAGGGAACCTGAGGTAAAAATGTCGACTTCCCAGCTGTTGCTGTGGAAACGAGGTCCGAGAGACCATCCCCAAACAATTCCTCACCCTTGTAAGGCAAAACCTCCATGTGCCTTTTAGAATCCGCATCACCTGTCCACTGCCGAGTCCATAATACTCTCCTGGCAGAAATGGACATTGCATTAATTCTAGATGCCAGCCGGCAAATATCCCTCTGTGCATCTCTCATATATAAGACTACGTCTTTAATATGCTCTATGGTTGGCAATATAGTGTCCCTGTCAAGGGAATCAATGTTATCAGACAGGGAATCAGACCACGTTGCTGCAGCACTGCACATCCATGCTGAAGCAATAGCAGGTCTCAGTATAGTACCTGAGTGTGTATATACAGACTTCAGGATAGCCTCCTGCTTTCTATCCGCAGGCTCCTTTAAGGCGGCCGTATCCTGAGACGGCAGTGCCACCTTTTTTGACAAGCGTGTGAGCGCTTTATCCACCCTAGGGGATGTCTCCCAACGTAACCTGTCCTCTGGCGGGAAAGGGTACGCCATCAGTAACTTTTTAGAAATCACTAGTTTCTTATCAGGGGAAGCCCACGCTTCTTCACACACTTCATTCAACTCATCTGATGGGGGAAAAACCACTGGTTGCTTTTTCTCCCCAAACAGAATACCCTTTTTAGTGGTACCTGGGTTAATGTCAGAAATGTGCAACACATTTTTCATTGCCGTAATCATGCAACGGATGGCCCTAGTGGAATGTACATTAGTCTCGTCCTCGTCGACACTGGAGTCAGACTCCGTGTCGACATCTGTGTCTGCCATCTGAGGTAGCGGGCGTTTTTGAGCCCCTGATGGCCTTTGAGACGCCTGGGCAGGCACTGGCTGAGAAGCCGGCTGTCCCACAGCTGTTATGTCATTGAACCTTTTATGTAAGGAGTTAAAACTGTCGTGTAAAACCTTCCACATATCCATCCACTCTGGTGTCGACCCCGCAGGGGGTGACATCACATTTATCGGCACCTGCTCCGCCTCCACACAAGCCTCCTCATCAAACATGTCGACACAGCCGTACCGACACACCGCACACACACAGGGAATGCTCTGACTGAGGACAGGACCCCACAAAGTCCTTTGGGGAGACAGAGAGAGAGTATGCCAGCACACACCACAGCGCTATATAAACAGGGATTTACACTATTACAGAAAGTGATTTTCCCTATAGCAGCTATACAATACAGTTTTGCGCCTAAATTTAGTGCCCCCCCCTCTCTTTTTTACCCTTTGAGCCTGGAAACTGCAGGGGAGAGCCTGGGGAGCTGTCTTCCAGCGGAGCTGTGAAGAGGAAATGGCGCCAGTGTGCTGAGGGAGATAGCCCCGCCCCCTTCTCGGCGGGCTTATCCCGCTCTTTATATTTATATTATGGCGGGGGATTTTTGCACATATAAAGTTTATTAGACTATATTATGTGCTGTTCGCCATGTAAGGTACTCTAATTGCAGCCCAGGGCGCCCCCCCAGCGCCCTGCACCCATCAGTGACCGGAGTATGTGGTGTGCATAGGGAGCAATGGCGCACAGCTGCAGTGCTGTGCGCTACCTTAATGAAGACCGGAGTCTTCAGCCGCCGATTTCCAGGACGTTCTTCTTGCTTCTGGCTCTGCAAGGGGGACGGCGGCGCGGCTCCGGGACCGGACGACCGAGGCTGGGCCTGTGTTCGATCCCTCTGGAGCTAATGGTGTCCAGTAGTCTAGAAGCCCAAGCTAGCTGCAAGCAGGTAGGTTCGCTTCTCTCCCCTAAGTCCCTCGTAGCAGTGAGTCTGTTGCCAGCAGATCTCACTGAAAATAAAAAACCTAATAAATACTTTCTTTACTAGAAGCTCAGGAGAGCCCCTAGTGTGCAACCAGCTCGAGCCGGGCACAGATTCTAACTGAGGTCTGGAGGAGGGGCATAGAGGGAGGAGCCAGTGCACACCAGTAGTCCTAATTCTTTCTTAGAGTGCCCAGTCTCCTGCGGAGCCCGTCTATTCCCCATGGTCCTTACGGAGTTTCCAGCATCCACTAGGACGTCAGAGAAATATATGTAAGTAAGCAAACTTAAATATCTTTTTACAAACCATCACTGTTTACTTGAACGTACAGTAAGTTGTGCCCTAAAGCTGGGTACATACTGGAGCGACAGGGATTCAATTGTAACATCAGAACGAATCCCTGTCAGCCCGTAAACACTGTGGCACGTTTAATAAAGGATCGTACGATCATGTTCCGGTCTTCATTAACATACTACAGGATATGGTTATGTTTGGTGAGCAGCACATCAAACCTATGCGACTGCGGGAGCTAGCATATTGAGCGGACACAAGGAGCGATCTTGGCGTTATGTCGAACCGATCCACCCAATCGGACGGCATATCGCTCAGTGTGTACCCAGCTTAACACTCCCATTGGGAAATGTAACAAAGGAAAAATGTTGCAGTATCATTTCAGAAATTCAGCCATCCAAATCACGAAATGAAAGTGAATTCTCTCAGGTGGCTAATCAGCAGCCAGAAACATATAGAGGTACAGTTATCAAATCACACACGGACATTGTTTGCGAGTAATTGCTTCGGCAGGGGCTATCCAATTAGCCCCGATAAGCCGGCGTGAGCCATGGTTTATCTGGGATTTTGAACCTGTGTGTTTTGAAGAGAAAATGTTTTAGTTTTGTTTATTTACAGGCTATCCTAATTGTATAGTTTGTAAAATATATAGGTGTAGCATCGGGAAACATCACCACGACCAGCACTCCGGCAGCAGTAAACTTTGGCATAATATCAGAGTCTACTGCGCATGTGTAGGTCTCAGGGAAAGCCTTGTTTCCAAGGGGACATCTTTAGTGCACATGTGCAAATCACTCGGAAATAGCCAGGGCGGCCATTTTCCGAGTGATTTATGACCGCCGCGGGACTCCGGAGTGGTAAGTATAATACTTGGGTGCAGTGTGTGCGGTGTGGACCCCCCTGGATCCAGGGGCCCAGGTGCACCGCACACACTGCACCCATTATAGAAAGAGCTATGCACTACAGGGCTGATGGAAGAGGTAAGTCATAAGTCCAGGCGCTAGAATAAGAGAAGTAAAGTCAGGATTGTGACAAAGTATTTAGAAAAAAATCAAATGTAGCACTCACATATAAATGAAATAATTCAATATTGCCTTTTTAGAAATAAAGTAGAACAGATTTCCCTATATTAATATAAGATCCTGTTCCTTGTTTCTTGGCTTGATCCCACGTAGTCATATGGCATTTGAAAAAAATAAAATAGAAAATAAAAAAACGTAACCCTAATGCAACTTGCTGTGAAGAAAAAGAAGTTAAAATTGGGCCATTAGCCAATAAGGGCCTTAGTATTATCTCTAAGATAAGACCCAACCATTCAGGAGAACCTCCTCTGCCATCTCACTTAAGTAATTCCCCTTCTTCAGGGAAACGTCGGGTACAAGTCGGGTAATTGAATAGGGGTTCATGCCATATCACAGCACCATGAAACCCTAAACACACCACAGGCTGGTCCTGGGTTAGTGACGGGTATTCCCTCTGCCAGCACTTAGAGATGACATCATCTCCAAGCATCAGTTAGCCCGCTTTCCATAGGCTTTTAGCAAGACCTGGGTTGGATGACCCAGGTCACCTGTTTACACTGCAGCCTTACCTGGATCCTTAATTTCAAGGACCCTTTTCCAGAGAGCCGTGACGCATGTAGAAAAAATACTATTATAAGATTCTGGGGCATTTGTACAGTCCTATTTGAAAATAATTATAGTATTTTTCTGGAGAGCCCTGCCCCCATTATTTTGTTAATATTATAGAGACCGTATAAAAAAAAAAAAAAAAGGGGGAGGGGGGGAGAGCACCAGAAACAAAAAATGTGGCCACTACTCTGTAACAAAGTATGTTTTTGTGGAAGAATGATGCTGGTTTGTTGCTCCTTGCATACACACCAATATTACACAGACAGCAATTGATGTCAAATGTGGTTTACAACTCTCCCTCATATTTGCAAAGCTTAGCTAAAATCTAACCACAAACACACACAGCTCACTTCAATCAGACGCAAGCAGGGGGATTGTTTTGGTACATAACATAGATCAACAACCGAAATGTCTCACTTGTTTGTTCTCTTATGTGTGCTAATATTTCCAATAAGTGGTCTTTTCTGAGCAAATGGTAGTCAGCAAAATTAGTATAAATAAGTTTCCAGTGTTTTCTAAGTAGGTTGTTATATCTGCATAAACATACATATTTATGGATCATGCAGATATTGTCAATCACTGTTTTGTTTTTAAACAGATACCCACTTATCACAGTAAATTTTTACCTAGGACCTCCCAAGCATATTTAAATGTATACACAGGATCTTTTTATTTGTCTTAATTCCAATGACCCCAAAATTTAAGTACTGTTTATCTAGTTTAACAGCTTAAAAAAATGTATTCTATATACGTTTAATGTTTTGCTAATATTATGACAATACCAATTTTGAGGCTATGAAAAAAATACAGGTTGAATATCCCATATCCAAATATTCCGAAATACGGAATATTCCGAAATACGGACTTTTTTGAGTGAGAATGAGATAGTGAAACCTTTGTTTTCTGATGGCTCTATGTACACAAACTTTGTTTAATACACAAAGTTATTAAAAATATTGTATTAAATGACCTTCAGGCTGTGTGTATAAGGTGTATATGAAACATAAATGAATTGTGTGAATGTACACACACTTTGTTTAATGCACAGTTATAAAAAATATTGGCTAAAATGACCTTCAGCCTATGTGTATAAGGTGTATATGTAACATAGATACATTCTGTGCTTAGACTTAGGTCCCATCGCCATGATATCTCATTATGGTATGCAATTATTCCAAAATACGGAAAAATCCGATATCCAAAATACCTCTGGTCCCAAGCATTTTGGATAAGGGATACTCAACCTGTATTGTCCAAAAAATGTACACTCCATGGCTACTTTATTAAGTACACCTCAATATTGCAAATATCTAATCAGCCAATGATATGGCAGGAACTTAATGCATACAGACATGGCAAAGATGTTCAGTTTTTGTCCAGACCAAACACCTGAATGGGGAAAATTTTTTATCGACAGTAAGTGATTGACGGTGGAACAGCTATTGTTAAAAAAATAAGAATTTACTCACCGGTAATTCTATTTCTCGTAGTCCGTAGTGGATGCTGGGAACTCCGTAAGGACCATGGGGAATAGCGGGCTCCGAAGGAGGCTGGGCACTCTAGAAAGATTTATGACTACCTGGTGTGCACTGGCTCCTCCCACTATGACCCTCCTCCAAGCCTCAGTTAGGACACCGTGCCCGGACGAGCAGACATAATAAGGAAGGATTTAGAATCCCGGGTAAGACTCTTACCAGCCACACCAATCACACCGTACAACTCGTGATACTATATCCAGTTTGACAGTATGAAAACAACTGAGCCTCTCAACAGATGGCTCAACAATAACCCTTTAGTTAACAATAACTATTTACAAGTATTGCAGACAATCCGCACTTGGGATGTGCGCCCAGCATCCACTACGGACTACGAGAAATAGAATTACCGGTGAGTAAATTCTTATTTTCTCTAACGTCCTAGTGGATGCTGGGAACTCCGTAAGGACCATGGGGATTATACCAAAGCTCCCAAACGAGCGGGAGAGTGCGGATGACTCTGTAGCACCGAATGAGAGAACTCCAGGTCCTCCTCAGCCAGGGTATCAAATTTGTAGAATTTTGCAAACGTATTTGCCCCTGACCAAGTAGCTGCTCGGCAAAGTTGTAAAGCCGAGACCCCTCGGGCAGCCGCCCAAGATGAGCCCACCTTCCTTGTGGAATGGGCCTTTACAGATTTTGGCTGTGGTATGCCTGCCACAGAATGTGCAAGCTGAATTGTACTACAAATCCAGCGAGCAATAGACTGCTTAGAAGCAGGAGCACCCAGCTTGTTGGGTGCATACAGGATAAACAGCGAGTCAGATTTTCTGACTCCAGCCGTCCTGGAAACATATATTTTCAGGGCCCTGACAACGTCTAGCAACTTGGAGTCCTCCAAATCCTTAGTAGCCGCAGGCACCACAATAGGCTGGTTCAGGTGAAACGCTGACACCACCTTAGGGAGAAACTGGGGACGAGTCCTCAATTCTGCCCTATCCATATGGAAAATCAGATAAGGGCTTTTACATGATAAAGCCGCCAATTCTGACACTCGCCTGGCTGAAGCCAGGGCCAATAACATGACCACTTTCCACGTGAGATATTTCAGATCCACGGTTTTTAGTGGCTCATACCAATGTGATTTTAAGAAACTCAACATCACGTTGAGATCCCAAGGTGCCACAGGAGGCACAAATGGGGGCTGAATATGCAGCACTCCTTTCACAAATGTCTGAACTTCAGGTACTGAAGCTAGTTCTTTTTGAAAGAAAATCGACAGAGCCGAGATCTGTACTTTAATGGAGCCTAGTTTTAGGCCCATATTCACTCCTGCTTGCAGGAAATGCAGAAATCGACCTAGTTGAAATTCCTCTGTTGGGGCCTTTTTGGCCTCGCACCATGCAACATATTTCCGCCATATGCGGTGATAATGCTTTGCCGTAACATCTTTCCTGGCCTTAATAAGCGTAGGAATGACTTCTTCCGGAATACCCTTTTCTTTTAGGATCCGGTGTTCAACCGCCATGCCGTCAAACGCAGCCGCGGTAAGTCTTGGAACAGACAGGGCCCCTGTTGTAGCAGGTCCTGTCTGAGCGGTAGAGGCCACGGGTCCTCTGAGAGCATCTCTTGAAGTTCCGGGTACCACGCTCGTCTTGGCCAATCCGGAACCACGAGAATGGTGTTTACTCCTCGCTTTCTTATTATTCTCAATACCTTTGGTATGAGAGGCAGAGGAGGGAACACATAAACCGACTGGTACACCCACGGTGTCACTAGAGCGTCCACAGCTATCGCCTGAGGGTCCCTTGACCTGGCGCAATATCTTTTTAACTTTTTGTTGAGGCGGGACGCCATCATGTCCACCTGTGGTTTTTCCCAACGGTTTACCAGCATCTGGAAGACTTCTGAATGAAGTCCCCACTCTCCCGGGTGGAGGTCGTGTCTGCTGAGGAAGTCTGCTTCCCAGTTGTCCACTCCCGGAATGAACACTGCTGACAGTGCTAGTACATGATTCTCCGCCCATCGGAGAATTCTTGTGGCTTCTGCCATCGCCATCCTGCTTCTTGTGCCGCCCTGTCGATTTACATGGGCGACTGCCGTGATGTTGTCTGACTGGATCAGCACCGGCTGGTGTAGGAGCAGGGATTTTGCTTGACTTAGGGCATTGTAGATGGCCCTTAGTTCCAGAATATTTATGTGAAGGGAAGTCTCCTGACTCGACCATAGTCCTTGGAAGTTTCTTCCCTGTGTGACTGCCCCCCAGCCTCGAAGGCTGGCATCCGTGGTCACCAGGACCCAGTCCTGTATGCCGAACCTGCGGCCCTCTAGAAGATGGGCACTCTGCAGCCACCACAGTAGAGACACCCTGGTTCTTGGAGACAGGGTTATTAAGCGATGCATCTGAAGATGCGATCCGGACCACTGGTCCAACAGGTCCCACTGAAAGATTCTGGCATGGAACCTGCCGAAGGGAATTGCTTCGTAAGAAGCCACCATCTTTCCCAGGACCCGCGTGCAGCGATGCACTGATACCTGTTTTGGTTTCAGGAGGTCTCTGACTAGAGATGACAACTCCCTGGCTTTCTCCTCCGGGAGAAACACTTTTCTCTGGACTGTATCCAGAATCATACCCAGGAACAGTAGCCGTGTCGTCGGAACCAGCTGTGACTTTGGGATATTCAGAATCCAGCCGTGCTGGTGTAGCACTTCCTGAGATAGTGCTACTCCCACCAACAACTGTTCCTTGGACCTCGCTTTTATTAGGAGATCGTCCAAGTACGGGATAATTAGAACTCCCTTTCTTCGAAGGAGTATCATCATTTCCGTCTGGAATTGGTAATGGCAATCCTGTACCACAAATCTGAGGTACTCCTGGTGAGGATGGTAAATGGGGACATGCAAGTAAGCATCCTTGATGTCCAGGGATACCATGTAATCCCCCTCGTCCAGGCTTGCAATAACCGCCCTGAGCGATTCCATCTTGAACTTGAATTTCTTTATGTATGTGTTCAAGGATTTCAAATTTAGAATGGGTCTCACCGAACCGTCCGGTTTCGGTACCACAAATAGTGTGGAATAATAACCCCGGCCTTGTTGAAGTAGGGGTACCTTGATTATCACCTGCTGGGAATACAGCTTGTGAATTGCCGCTAGCACCGCCTCCCTGTCTGAGGGAGCAATCGGCAAGGCAGATTTTAGGAACCGGTGGGGTGGGGACGCCTCGAATTCCAGCTTGTACCCCTGAGATACTATTTGCAGGATCCAGGGATCCACCTGTGAGCGAACCCACTGATCGCTGAAATTTTTGAGGCGACCCCCCACCGTACCTGGCTCCGCCTGTGGAGCCCCACCGTCATGCGGCGGACTTGGAAGAAGAAGCGGGGGAGGACTTTTGCTCCTGGGAACCTGCTGTTTGTTGCAGCCTTTTTCCCCTACCTCTGCCTCTGGACAGAAAAAACCCGCCTTTTCCACGCCTGTTTTTCTGGGTCCGAAAGGACTGAACCTGATAAAACGGCGCCTTCTTAGGCTGTGAGGGGACATGGGGTAAAAATGCTGACTTCCCAGACGTTGCTGTGGAAACTAGGTCCGAGAGACCATCCCCAAATAATTCCTCACCCTTATATGGTAACACTTCCATGTGCTTTTTTGAATCTGCATCTCCTGTCCACTGGCGAGTCCATAAGCCTCTCCTAGCAGAAATGGACAATGCACTTACTTTAGATGCCAGTCGGCAGATTTCCCTCTGTGCATCTCTCATATATAAGACTGAGTCTTTTATATGGTCTATGGTTAACAGGATCGTGTCTCTGTCTAATGTGTCAATATTTTCTGACAGTTTATCTGACCATGCAGCGGCAGCACTGCACATCCAAGCTGACGCAATAGCTGGCCTAAGTATAACGCCTGTGTGTGTATATACAGACTTCAGGATCGCCTCCTGCTTTCTATCAGCAGGTTCCTTGAGGGCGGCCGTATCCGGAGACGGTAGTGCCACCTTTTTAGACAAACGTGTGAGCGCTTTATCCACTCTAGGGGGTGTTTCCCAACGTGACCTATCCTCTGGCGGGAAAGGGAACGCCATTAATACCTTCTTAGGAATTACCAATTTTTTTTATCAGGGAAAGCCCACGCTTCTTCACACACTTCATTTAATTCATCTGATGGGGGAAAAACTACGGGTAGTTTTTTCTCTCCAAACAGAATACCCTTTTTAGTGGTACCTGTAGTTATATCAGAAATGTGTAACACCTCTTTCATTGCCTCAATCATGCAGTGAATGGCCTTAGTGGGCATCAGGTTTGACTCATCGTCGTCGACACTGGTGTCAGTATCAGTGTCGACATCTGGGTCTGCTTGAGGTAGCGGGCGTTTTAGAGCCCCTGACGACACATGCGACGCCTGGGCAGGCACGAGCTGAGAAGTCGGCTGTCCCACATTTGGCATGTCGTCGATTTTCTTATATAAGGAGTCTATACGTGCACTCATTACTTTCCATAAGCCCATCCATTTAGGTGTCTGCCCCGCAGGGGGTGACATCCCTTCTAAAGGCATCTGCTCCGCCTCCACATCATTATCCTCATCAAACATGTCGACACAGCCGTACCGACACACCGCACACACACAAGGAATGCTCCGAATGAGGACAGGACCCACAAAAGCCCTTTGGGGGGACAGAGTGAGAGTATGCCAGCACACACCAGAGCGCTATATAATGCAGGGACTAACTGAGTTATGTCCCCTATAGCGGCTTTTTATATTATATATATATATTGCGCCCAAATTTAGTGCCCCCCCTCTCTGTTTTTACCCTGTTCTGTAGTGTAGACTGCAGGGGAGAGCCAGGGAGCTTCCTTCCAGCGGATCTGTGAAGGAGAAATGGCGCCAGTGTGTCTGAGGGAGATAGCTCCGCCCCTTTTCCGCGGCCTATTCTCCCGCTTTTTTCTGGATTCTGGCAGGGGTATTTACCACATATATAGCCTCTGGGGCTATATATTGTGGTATTTTTGCCAGCCAAGGTGTTTTTATTGCTGCTCAGGGCGCCCCCCCCCAAGCGCCCTGCACCCTCAGTGACCGGAGTGTGAAGTGTGCATGAGGAGCAATGGCGCACAGCTGCAGTGCTGTGCGCTACCTTGGTGAAGACTGATGTCTTCTGCCGCCGTTTTTCCGGACCTCTTCTTGCTTCTGGCTCTGTAAGGGGGACGGCGGCGCGGCTCCGGGACCGAACACCAAGGACTGGGCCTGCGGTCGATCCTTCTGGAGCTAATGGTGTCCAGTAGCCTAAGAAGCCCAATCCGGCTGCAAGCAGGCGAGTTCGCTTCTTCTCCCCTTAGTCCCTCGCTGCAGTGAGCCTGTTGCCAGCAGGTCTCACTGAAAATAAAAAACCTAAAACTATACTTTCTTTCTAAGGGCTCAGGAGAGCCCCTAGTGTGCATCCAACCTCGGCCGGGCACGAAATCTAACTGAGGCTTGGAGGAGGGTCATAGTGGGAGGAGCCAGTGCACACCAGGTAGTCATAAATCTTTCTAGAGTGCCCAGCCTCCTTCGGAGCCCGCTATTCCCCATGGTCCTTACGGAGTTCCCAGCATCCACTAGGACGTTAGAGAAAAAGGAATAGCGCATCTCAGAAACTGCTGATTTTCACAGAAAAACAACAGTCTCTTGAATTTACAGAGCATGATGTACAATGAGCAATGTCAGAGATGAATGGCCAAACTGGATCAAGCGAGCAGGAGGAAGACAGTAACTCACATAACCATGGGATACAACAGTAGTATGTAGAAAAGAAACTTTTAATGCATAGCATGTGAAACCATTAGATCGATGTACTACATCAGCTTCCACTCCTGTCAGCTAAGAACAGTAAACTGAGACCACAGTGTGCACATGCTCAACAAACCTGGACAGGTTAGGTTTGGCTACTTCCAGCAAGATAAACACAAACATCAACTCAAAATGGATCCCCAAACATGACAATAACTTCAGGTTAGTCCAACTGACTCCACAATGGGGGTGATTCAGACCTGATTGCTGCTGTGCGTTTTCGCAAATAAGCAAATAAGTTGTGAATTTTTCTAAACAATGGCAAGAAATACCTGATTGTTCTTACTTCAGAATTAATTCACCTTCTGTAAATACCAAATCATTTGATTTTTTTTACACGTTTCAACAAAACGCATGAAATACATAGGAATAATATGGTAGTAGGGAGACCAATCCCGGGCCGTTTTTTCAATCCCGGGATTCGGGATTGAAAAACAGTCAATCCCGGGATTGCAGTAGGGATCAGAGAAAGTTGTAGGGAGCAGCGCTGGAGGGAGGGTGTAGGTAGCGGTGCGGGAGGTAGGGAGGGTGTAGGTAGTGGTGCGGGAGGTAGGGAGGGTGTAGGTAGCTGTGCGGGAGGAAAAAAGAGTGTAGGTAGCGGTGCGGGACTCAGGAGGGAGGGTGTAGGTCGCGGCAGGGAGGGTTGGTAGCGGCGCGGGAGGGAGGCTGTATAGGGAGCACTAACTGCACGGAGGGAGAGAGGGTGGGTGTAAGTAATAGTACTTACTATTAGACGGGCGGCAACCATTAACACACTGAACGCGGCGGCATTTCAAATGAAGCGCCGGCCGCCAGCTAACCAAAGCTGGCGGACCAGCAGTCAATCAGGGAAGCGGCCGCAGCAGTCGCTCCTGATTGGCTGCCGCTGCAGCTTCCCTGATTGGCTGCCGGTCCTCCAGCTCTGATTGGCTGGCGGCTGGCGCTACAATTGAAATGCCACCGCGTTCAACTTGTTCATGGCTGCCGCCCGCCTAATGTTAGTAAGTACTATTACTTACACAACCACCCTCCCGCCGCCGCGCATGCGCAGTATAATCCCGTGAATCCCGGGATTGGATGCTCCAATCCCGGGATTCAACTCCCGCATTTTTGGGCCCAAATCCCAGGATCCCGCCGATCCCGATCCCAGGGATTGGCCTCCCTATATGGTAGCCGAACAAGGCATACCATTTCGAAAAGTAGATAATTACCACATGAAATGTGATTATTTATGCCAGAATAGGGGAGATCTGGGGATTAGACCTCTCCAGTTGTGGACTTGACACTTTCTGTAGCATAGGATGTTACGATGGATACAGACTGCAGCGATGGGCATTCGGAACGATTATGTTACGTGCTTCATTAGCATAATCAAGGTCGCTAGCTATATAGCTAGGCTGGATGTGCAACACATTAAATGTACGGTCTGTCACCAACGACCACGGGAGCGCGCAACCACCCGTACAAACTGAATGATGTACATGAGTTGTTGTTATGAAATGGCATATCGGCCCAGCATCGCTCCAGTGTGTGCCCAGCTTTAGGGGGTATCCTATTAGCCGCGGTAATTACTGCATCTAATTGTACCGCCTGGGGCTATCCAATAAGCCCCAATAAACCAGCACGCTTCGTGGCTTATCAGGGATTTTCTTTCACCTGACCCAGGCAGGCGAAACCACATACACGAAAACCGGGCTGTTTCTACTGAAAACACACAGGTTTCACTGAACCCGTGTGTTTTTGGGAGAGATTATATATATTTTTTTCATTTTATTTATTTTTTACAAGCGACCAAATTGGATAGCCTGAAAGAAAAAAAATACGGGTGAAACATCGGGAAAAATCATGAAAAACTGACGTTTCTTCACCTCTAATTGGATATCCCCTTTGTGTCTAGTGAGCAACAGAAAATAATTACTAAGGAAGCAAATTGTTTGCTTCCTTAGTAACTAGAACTACCATTTTAATAAGAGGATACCCCAAGTGTGGATGAGGGAGATTAGGCATGAATAGCATTTCTACAGTGCATGTTGACAATGTGAACATAGGTGGTTATCAGAGATTAACCATCAAGGGTCCATATTATTATATAGAGGGTGAGTCTGTGGGTGCCAGGATGAAAGACAGAGAACTTTCAATATACTCTCTCCCACTGTTTCTTTAAAATAATTTCTGCAGTGTAGTGCCTGGAGTTGGTGGCACTTAGTGATGAAATTGCACTCTTACCACAACCATGTCTACAAGTCCAACCCCCTCTCGGTGATATCAAGAAAGGACATTAGTTAAATATGAACACTTAAATATCAACTAATGCAGTGCAGAGGATAAGCCCTAACTCGTTCTTAGCAGTGGTAAATACCATACACTACTAAAAAAAAAAAAAAAAAAAGGAAATCCAGAGATGGTGGTTTGAATCATCTCCCCACATGATATTATTAAACATTTCATACTGAAAGTTGCCTGGTTTTCAAAACGGTACGTCTTGTTTGGCTGTAATATTAATCCTACACATTGGGCCTGAGTCCTGATTCGGACACTATGCAGATATTCACAAATATGTACATTATGTTTAATTTGCAAAAAGTTACATAGCGCATGCGACACCTGGTGATAGTGGACAAAGTTGCATGTTCTGTTTACACACACGCAGAGCCGGCGCTAGCCGCTCAGCAAAGGGATGCAGTGCAGGGAGGCGCCAAACTGAAGAGGCGCTCAGCCTCTCCCTGCTCTGCATTCCTGCTGCCGCTGCGCCTGTCACACTGGATGACAAGTAGCGGCGCTGGCAGCCAGCAGCGCGGCTCACCCCCCTTCTCCTCCCCAGAAAGCCTGCACGCAGTGTGTGTGTGGTCTCAGCCTACACACAGCGCTGCTGCCACTGACATCCGGAGTTGCCTCGCTGGTTGGGGGCGTGGCCTAATCGCGGGACCCGTGGCCACGCCCCTTTATGGGGAAAACTTTAAAAAAAAGTATTTTGCTGTACAGAGCAGGGTAAGTGTAGTCCCTGATCCCTGAGCCCCTCAGCCATGGTTAATTCGAGGAGGGAGTGTGATCACTATGATCACAATCCCCCCACCCACCAATATAGGAAC
This sequence comes from Pseudophryne corroboree, assembly GCF_028390025.1. Lineage (NCBI taxonomy): Eukaryota > Metazoa > Chordata > Amphibia > Anura > Myobatrachidae > Pseudophryne > Pseudophryne corroboree. Next base: position 655,405,566 of record NC_086448.1, on the reverse strand, counting down.
AATAACATTAGCAGCAGCCACTCTGCCCCACTGCAGCACAGCACACTGTGCAGCACGTGCTGTGCTGCCAACATGAGAGCTGCTGCCCAGTAAGGTGGGAGGTGGTTAGTATTGCAGGGTACCAGGGCCCTTCCATCAGTCCCAGTCCCAAGTAATTAGTACCCGCTCCCTCCCCCTCTCTGGGTCACTACATCCTACAGAGCCACTGGAGTAACGTAGCCTGTGAGAAACCGGAGAAGAAGGGAGAGGAGGAGCAGCGCCAGAGCCGGGAACTCCTGCAGGTACCGGGGCCGCACTGTGGAGGGAATGAAGGCTGTACCTGGCATAGGGGGTCATTCAGAGATGAACGCAGATCGCTGCATACGCAGCCGTATCTGCTTTCACCTCTGCACAAGCACAAGGCCGCCCAGCCGGACACTGCTGTGTGGTGTAATGTGACTGACGGACACTACTGTGTAGTGTAATGTGACTGATGGACACTACTGTGCGGTGTAATGTGACTGACGGACACTACTGTGCGGTGTAATGTGACTGACGGACACTACTGTGCGGTGTAATGTGACTGACGGACACTACTATGCGGTGTAATGCGCGTAACGGACACTACTATGCGTTGTATTGTGACTAGCGAACACTACTATGCAGTGTAATGTGACTAGCGAACACTACTATGCAGTGTAATGTGACTGACGGACACTACTGTGCGGTGTAATGTGACTGACGGACACTACTGTGCGGTGTAATGTGACTGACGGACACTACTGTGCGGTGTAATGTGACTGACGGACACTACTGTGCGGTGTAATGTGACTGACGGACACTACTGTGCGGTGTAATGTGACTGACGGACACTACTGTGCGGTGTAATGCGCGTAACGGACACTACTATGCGGTGTATTGTGACTAGCGAACACTACTGTGCGGTGTAATGTGACTAGCGAACACTACTGTGCGGTGTATTGTGACTAACGGACATTACTGTGCGGTGTAATGTGACTAACGGACACTACTGTGCGGTGTAATGTGACTAACGGACACTACTGTGCGGTGTAATGTGACTAACGGACACTACTGTGCGGTGTAATGTGACTAACGGACACTACTGTGCGGTGTAATGTGACTAACGGACACTACTGTGCGGTGTAATGTGACTAACGGACACTACTGTGCGGTGTAATGTGACTAACGGACACTACTGTGCGGTGTAATGTGACTAACGGACACTACTGTGCGGTGTAATGTGACTAACGGACACTACTGTGCGGTGTAATGTGACTAGCGGACACTACTGTGCGGTGTAATGTGACTAACGGACATTACTGTGCGGTGTAATATGACTAGCGAACACTACTGTGCAGTGTAATGTGACTAACGGACACTACTGTGCGGTGTAATGTGACTAACGGACACTACTGTGCGGTGTAATGTGACTAACGGACATTACTGTGCGGTGTAATGTGACTAACGGACACTACTGTGCGGTGTAATGTGACTAGCGAACACTACATGTGTAAACATGGGACCCCCCCTTTCAGTGCGTGGTCCGTGTTTTGCGTTTATTTTGCCAAGTACGTGGATTACAAACTCTGAAGAGGACCGATCTACACAGGATTGTTGTGAGTATAATTTTATTTACAGGTACCCCGTGGATTCTACGTGGACAAGGGGACTGAGCCTCGTGTCAACATAGGTAAGTATGTGTGTATGTCGGTGTGCATGTATGTAATAAAGTTGTACTGTCACGGGGTGTGTGTACTGTTTTTATTTGGGTATTTTTTTTAGTAGAACTACAGGTACCAGCGGGCCCGTTTCCCCCGCATGCTGGTACTTGTGGTTCTCCAAGTACCAGCTTGTGGGGGAGGCTTGCTGGGACTTGTAGTTCTGCTACAAAAAACAATATTCTTTTTTTTTTTTGAGACTTGGCTATCAGCCTCCCATCCGTCGCCCTTGGATGGGGGGGGACATCCTCGGGTTTCACCCCTGGCCCTTGGGTGGCTGGAGCGGGGGACCCCTTGATTTAAGGGGTCCCCACTCCTCCAGGCTACCCTGGCCAGGGGTGACTAGTTGGGGATTTAATGCCACGGCCGCAGGGACCGGTATAAAAGTGTCCCCCGGCTGTGGCATTCTCTCTCTAGCTAGTGGAGCCCGGTGCTGGTGTTAAAAATACGCACAAGCACAAGGCCGCCCAGCCGGACACTGCTGTGTGGTGTAATGTGACTGACGGACACTACTGTGTAGTGTAATGTGACTGATGGACACTACTGTGCGGTGTAATGTGACTGACGGACACTACTGTGCGGTGTAATGTGACTGACGGACACTACTGTGCGGTGTAATGTGACTGACGGACACCACTATGCGGTGTAATGCGCGTAACGGACACTACTATGCGTTGTATTGTGACTAGCGAACACTACTATGCAGTGTAATGTGACTAGCGACCCTCTTATCAGAGAGGTCTATGCAGCTGGACTTTGGAGACAGCAGACCGCGCAGGCTGGGACAGATAGGCACGACAATCATTATATGCCAGGGTGGACACTTAGCACATGCATGAAATGGCCGCTGCAATACAGTCAGGTCCACAAATTACGCTAGGGCTGAAAAAATCTGCTTTATCCCCTCCCTGCACAATTTGGTAGCCAGGCAGTAAAATCTAGTAGCCATGGTGACCTGGCCGTTGGGATTTGTCAAGCCCCGGATTAAGGGTTACAATATATGTATCACAGGTGTTGGGACACATTGAAAAAAAAGGTGTGAAGATCCTTAAGTTTATAATATTCAATCTTTTTATGTATAGTGATTGTTTTCCCAGCGATTGCAAACTAGTCTAGAGTAAGAACTGCAGATGCATGCTTTGTGAGAGATGACAGAAGTAAAATGGAGCACTACTCGCCACTCTCACTGATCCATGCCAGTACGTCGCCACGTAATAAGGAAAAATAACTCTATGGACGATTGCCAAGGAAAAGAGTTCTGTGCATCACGCAGTATTGTGTAATTAATGCAGATAGGCCCTCTGAAATAAGATGAGCTATTTGGTTATTGAAGTCTGTAGTAGGTGCCAAAATACTCCTATTTCACCATGTTGAAACAACCCATTTTAAATGCACATTGAGAACTGTCCTGAAATTATCAGGAATTGCCTAGTTACTGTTACACAGTGACCATAGATCCATGGAACTGTAACAGTTTTTAGGTCTGTAAATATATCAAGAAAAGTAAATTTATGGTAAGAACTTACCGTTGTTAAATCTCTTTCTGCGAGGTACACTGGGTTCCACAGGGATAACATCAGGGTGTAGAGTAGGATCTTGATCCGAGGTACCAACAGGCTAAAGCTTTGACTGTTCCCAAGAAGCTCAGGACGCCTCCTCTATAACCCCGCCTCCATGCAGAGGAGCTCAGTTTCGTTAACCAGTCCAATGCAGTAGCAGGCAAAAGAGACGACAACCATTAGTAGCCACATACAACACATTCTCAGCGGCTAATGCCATACAAACCCAAATAAGTTATGTGCGTCAGGGTGGGCGCCCTGTGGAACCCAGTGTACCTCGCAGAAGGTGATTTAACATCGGTAAGTTCTTACCATAAATCTTTTCTGCAGCGGTGTACACTAAGTTCCACAGGAATAACATCGGGAATGTCCTAAAGCAGTTCCTCATGAGAGGGGACGCACTGTAGCGGGCACAAGAACCCGGCGTCCAAAGGAAGCATCCTGGGAGGTCGGAAGTATCAAAGGCATAGAACCTTATGAACGTGTTCACTGAGGACCACGTAGACGCCTTGCACAATTGTTCAAGGGTCGCACCACAGCGGGCCGCCCAAGAAGGTCCAACAGACCGAGTAGAATGGGCCTTAATAGCAGCAGGAGCTGGAAGGCCAGCCTGTACATAAGCATGTGCAATCACCATTCTAATCCATCTGGCCAGGGCCTGCTTATTCGCAGGCCAGCCACGATTGTGAAAACCAAAAAGGACAAAGAGAGAATCAGATCTCCTAAGGAAGGCGGTTCTCTTCACATAGATACGGAGAGCCCGTACCACGTCCAAAGACCGCTCTTTGGATGACAATTCAGGAGACATAAAGGCCGGAACCACAATCTCTTGGTTAAGGTGGATAACCAGGTAGATAACCTTAGGTAGATAACCAGGGTGTGTCCGAAGAACAGCCCGGTCACGGTGAAAAATCAGAATGGGAGACCGACAGGATAAGGCACCCAAATCTGAAACCCGCCTAGCAGAGGCAATAGCCAGCAGAAATAAAACCTTAAGAGTAAGCCACTTAAGGTCCGCAAACTCAAGAGGCTCAAACGGAGACTCTAGCAAAGCCTCTAGAACCACCGACAAATCCCAAGGAGCCACAGGCGGGATATAGGGAGGTTAAATCCGCAACACACCCTGAGTGAACGTGTGAACATCAGGAAGAGTCGCAATTTTTCTCTAAAACCAAACCGACAAGGCAGAAATATGAACCTTTAGAGAGGCCAGACGAAGGCCCAAGTCCAGGCCCTGTTGCAGGAAAGCCAAAAGTTTGGCCGTACTAAACTTGTAAGCGTCATGATTGTTAGCTGCACACCATGTAAAGTAAGAATTCCAGACCCTATGATAAATCCGAGCAGAAGCCGGATTCCGGGCCTTCAACATGGTTTGAATGACCGCCTCAGAAAATACTTTGGCCCTCAGAACTGAAGCTTCAAGAGCCACGCCGTCAAAGCCAGCCGGGCCAAATCCTGGTATACACAAGGGCCCTGAACGTGGAGGTCTGGGCATTGCAGAAGTAGAAGGGAACGCTCTATCGAGAGACCCTGGAGGTCGGAGAACCAATGCCGTCTGGGCCACGCTGGGGCGATCAGAAGCAGGATTCCTCCTTCTTGTTAGAACTTCCGTATCACCCTGGGCAGAAGTGACACTGGAGGGAACACATACGGCAGCCGAAAGTTCCATGGAGTTGACAGTGCGTCCATGAACGCTGCTTGAGGGTCCCTTATCTTTGCTCCGAAGACCGGAACCTTGTGATTGTGTCAAGACGCCATCAGGTCTACGTCTGGTAGGCCCCACTTGTCCACTAGGAGTTGAAATACTTCTGGATGGAGGCTCCACTCTCCGGCGTGTACGTCCTGATGACTGAGGAAGTCTGTTTCCCAATTTAGGACCCCCGGAATGAACACTGCCGATATGGCTGGCAGATGGTGTTCCGCCCACTGAAGAATCTTTGACAATTCCCTCATTGCCATGCGGCTTCGAATGCCGCCTTTATGATTTATGTACCATTACCGTGGTGGGGTTGTTTGACTGTACTTGAACAGGCTGGACCAGGTTCAGAGCATTGAACACCGCCCGCAATTCCAGAATGTTTATCGGGAGGAGAGACTCCTCCTTGGTCCACCGACCCTGAAGAAAGTGTTGCTCCAACACCGCGCACCAAACCCTCAGACTGGCATCCGTCGGCAGAAGGACCCTGTTGGAGATCCAGAAGGGACAGCCCCTACTCAATCGTTGGTCCTGGAGCCACCAGCTCAGTGACAGACGAACCTCCAGAGACAATGAGAGCATGTGAAACCTGATCCGGTAAGGCAGACCGTCCCACTTGGCAAGAAACAATCTCTGCAGAGGGCGGGAATGTAATTGAGCGTACTCCACCATGTCAAAAGCCGACACCATGAGGCCTAGTACTTGCATCGCGAGTGAATCGACACTCGTGGGCGAGAGAGAAAGCATCGATTTCTGGCCTAAAGGTTCAGAGCGGCGGAGTAAAGCCGTGATTACCGCCATAACCTTCATGAAGACTTGCGGAGCCGTGGTCAAACCAAAAGGTAAAGCCTGAAATTGATAATGGAGGTTGCCAATAGCAAACCGCAGATACGACATGGCAATCGGAATATGGAGGTAAGCATCCTGTATGTCCAGGAAGATCATATAATCCCCAGGCTCCAAAAACAGAACAATACAGCGAAGAGTTTCCATACGAAACTTGGAGACTCTCACAAATTTGTTCAAGGACATGATGTTGAGAATGGGCCGGGAGGAACCATTCGGTTTCGGGACTAGGACCAGCGTTGAATAGTACCCCTTGCCTCTCTGAGCCAAAGGCACCTGTACTACCACTCCTGTGTCCAGGAGGGATTGTACCACCAAATGAAGAGTTTTTGCCTTCACCTGATGCGAAGAGATGTCCGTCAGGCAAAATCGATGAGGGGGACGATTCTTGAAGGATATGGCGTATCTGTGAGTGACGACTTCCCGTACCCAGGCGTCGGACATGGTCTTCAACCATTCCTGGTTAAACCTTAGAAGTCGGCCTCCCACACTGGGATCCCTCAGAGGGAGGCCCATCCCGTCATGCAGTAGGATTGTCTGATTTGGAAGCCGGCTGACGGACAGCCCAGGCACGTTTAGGTTTGGGCTTAGTGGTTTTGAAAGTGCGAGCCTGTTTCGGGTGCGCTTGACAATTTGCTTTACCTGGAGGACGAAAGGAAGTACTCTTAACCTTCGGGACCAAAGGATTAGTACTAGGAAGACACGCCGTCTTAGCAGAAGCTAAGTCAGCCACAATCTTGTTGAGATCCTCACCATAAAGAATGTTTCCCTTAAAAGAGAGCACCTCCAGGGTTTTCTTAAAGTCAAAATCCACAGACCAGGACCGTAACCAGAGAATCCGACGAGCCAAAATGGACGTAGTAGAAGCCTTGGCCGCCAGAAACCCGGCATCAGAAGCCGCCTCCTTAATGTAATGAGATGCTGTGACAATATACCAGAGACATTGTCTAGCATTATCAGAAAAATTGGACGGCAGCTCTGCTTCCACCTCCTGAGCCCACGCTTCAATAGCTTCTGCAGCCCAAGTAGCTGCAACAGTGGGTCGATGCACATCTCCTCGAGGGTGTAAATAGCTTTTAAGCAACCCTCCACACGCTTATCCGTCGGTTCTTTCAGAGAGGTGACGGTAGTTACAGGCAGAGCAGAGGACACCACCAGTCGCGCCACTTGCGAATCCACTGGCGGTGGCGTTTCCCAATTCTTACTTAGCTCCGCAGTGAGTGGATAGCGAGCTAGCATCTTCTTGTGAGGTGTTAATTTCTTTCCTGGGTTTTCCCAGGATTCCTGACGTATGTCAACTAAGTGGTCAGAATGAGGTAAAACTTGTTTAATAACCTTCGGACGTTTAAATCTATCTGGTTTCTTAGAGGTAACAGGTTCTGGGTCATCATCAATTTGAAGAAACAGCCTGAAAGCCTCCAATAGGTCTGGAACATCCACCTGTGAAACAGATTCCCCATCAGAAGCATCTGGATCAGTGTCTGAGGGAACAGTATATACGCAATCTTCATCAGATGAAGTGTCTGGAATATGGGTGGATTGTGAGGAAGTAACAGCCCGCTTAGAGAACCCCTTGCTCTTACGCGGGCGAGGGTTAGGTTTCTGTTTGTTCAATGAGTGGTTCAATTGCTGTAACTGGGTGGACAGAAGATCTGCCCATGGCGGATTAACCGCAGGGACAATATGTGGCTGTACCGGCATGTGAGGTCCCATAGGGGGCGTAAGTCTTGTTACCAGCGTATTTAGTAGAGTAGAGAAAGTAGCCCAAGGTGGGTCATTATGGACCCCCGTTGCTACGGTCCTACTGGAGGGTAGTGAATCCCCAGAACCTGAACCCTCTGCTGCTATGTTTTCCTCTAATGTGTCTGCAGCGTCATCACCACGCATTGTGGGATCAGCCACAGAACCGTCGTCCCTTGAAGCTGACATATCTGAAAGCGTAAACATGGGCAAGACAGTACAATATCAGCAGTAAAATACCTTACCAAGAACCCCCTGCACAGTGTGAAATCGCAAACAGAGGATTCAAGAGGCATACAGTGACTGAAAATCACAGAGAAAAATACACAATAAGTATATCCTGTGAAACACATATCAAATAAGGACCCTGACGCACTTAGCCCCCCTCAGGGTACAGAATAGCAATCTGAGTGAGATACACGGAGTAGAAATCACGCAGCAGCTATATGCACACACTCAGTCACATGTACAATGCAGAAATTATGACAAGCAATAAAACTGCACTGGACTAGCAATACTAAGTAATACTAAGTAAAGCTATACAAAGTAATACAGTAGATATCAAAATGCACAGTAAAGACTGGATGTATATCACAGGGTACTTGTACTAGATGACCCTGAAGTAATGCACTGTTTCTTAACTAACACTGTCAACAGACATGTAGAATACTTAAGTGTCCTGTAAAATGCACAGTGCTGACATGCAGGCGGCTTTACAGAGGAGGCTTTGCCCAAACAGTGCCAGGATCAGCTCAGCATGAGAAGATGGCTACCAAATGCCGACAGGGAGTGAGGGAGAGAGAGAGATGCAGCTACAGGGCAAGAATATTTACTCTCAATGGCGCCCTGGGGCTGGGACTACAAGTCAGAGCCTTATCCCCTTGCTGGACTTCACCACCGGGTACTGTGAGCTATATGAAAAGTTTTTTAGTAAAACCGACCTGTGCCCCCGCCCTGGTGGTCTAGTGGGGTCCCTGTACTGACAGTGTCCACGCCAGCGCTCGCGGCCCGCCTCCTAACGGCCGCGCCAGATCGCGATTTCCAGCGGGTCCTGCCTGGAGGACCCTCTTACCTCCTCCCTGAATGCGGCCATGCGATCCCGGAGAGCTGCGGCTCGTGTGTATGCCTGAAGTAGAGAACCGGAGCCTCCGCTGTAAGTACCAAGCAACCAGGGACACAGGAGTATACAGCGCCGCTGGAGGTGGTGAGGGAGCTGCAGCAGGAGATGTCAGAATGACATCTAGCATGGACAGTGCCTCTGCTGCAGCCCTTGAAGTCTTCAATCTTCACTTTTAAAAGCTCTTAGCTGCCTGCACTGCAGGCACCGACTTACAAACCGAGCTCCTGTGCACGGAGGCGGGGTTATAGAGGAGACGGCGCTGAGCATCTTGGGAACAGTCAAAGCTTTAGCATGTTGGTGCCTCAGATCAAGATCCTACTCTATACCCTGATGTTATCACTGTGGAACCCAGTGTACCCTGCTGCAGAAACTATATTAATTTGCATTGAAAACAATGAAAAACCAATGATGAATGACCGCGGGCACGCATATCGTTCATCATCGGTGCCTCCACACTAAACGATATGAACGATATATTGTTCATTTCTGAATGATATCGTTCTTTAGGTGTGTACACACGGTGAGATTTCTCCTTTCGATTTTGACTATATAGTCAAAATCACAAGGAAAATTAATGGAAATCGCAAGGTGATAGGCAGCTTGCAATACAGATTCAGGGTCAAAATCATTGCTTCTGGCCTCTGGGGGAGTTCAAAGGAAATCGCATAGTCAAAATCAGGCATTGCAAGGATCTCACCGTGTGTATGCACCTTTAGATATCGTCCAGTGTGTAGGGCCCATTACTCTGTTACGGACCTAAGGCCTAATTCAAGGTTGATTAGAAAACAATATTTTCCTCTAATGGGCAAAACCATGTGCGCTGCAGTGGTGCAAATATAAGATGCGCAGAGAGAGATAGATTTAGGTGGGTTATATGGTTTCTGTACAGGGTAAATACTGGCTGCTTTATTTTTACAATGCAATTTAGATTTCAGTTTTAACACACCCCACCCAAATCTAACTCTCTCTGCACATGTTACATCTGCAGTGCACATGGTTTTGCCCATTAGAGGAAAATGTTGTTTTGCAATCAAACTTGAATTAGGCCCCTTGGGTAGCAGATAAGCTGACAAGTGGGAAGTCTGGAAAGTTACATGACAGAGCCATGCGACTGAGAAGAGTAGAGCATGGAACCATACAATAATGCAAATAGCTGTGAGACCTTTTTAACTTATACTGTACATGCCATCCAGAACGTTCTCAAATACAGAATGATTACAATTATTAAATGCTGATGTTAAGAGATGTCAAACCTCTACATTGCAAGCTCGTATGTGCAGGGTACTCTGTGACCTTTGTTTCACATTGTACCTATGTCAACTTTTTATTTTCCTTTTGTGTTACGGTATGATTGGATTTTTATAAATGACTGGTTATACCCACTGTTACAATGATTATGATAAATGCCAGCAAAATCAAGCTTGCAGACCACGTTGCATGTGTTATATAAATTTTTCACCATTGGTAGATACATAGGGTGCCCTTACAAACTTTTGCCTTGGGTCCTGCAATACATCTAGGTATGCCCTTGGACTGGCTCATTGTAATGTGGTATAAAATGAACTAGACACAGATGCACACCAATGGAATCCCCCCTGAATAAATCCTGCATTTGCCCATGCGCCTGGAAGTTAACCTCATGTCACAGCCAGACCAAAAAGCCACTGGGGGAGCCACCTGCCAGATAAGTCACCACTAGACCACCAGGGATGTTTTATCAACATACAAATCATGTCAAGATTTCATCAGTGTTGACGTAACGGTCGATGTGATAAATATTAACATGTTTCATGTCCATGTTGAACGTATGCCTGTCAGACAATTGCCTAAGCAGATAACCCTATATAAAATTAATACGTACTTTAGCAGCCAGAAATGTAGTTAGTGACCAGTGGGCAAAATATGATTTACAAATTATAAAACTATTAGAAGGAAATATGAAATTTAGTTTTAGTTTTTTATTATTATTATTATTATTATTATTATGCTGAATGTTCACGGAAAGGGTAGGGGGATAAGTGGAACAGCTTCCCATCAGAGGAGGTCGATGCAGTTAATGAATATTATTATTATGCTGAATGTTCAAGGAAAGGATAGGGGGGATAAGTGGAATATCCTCCCATCAGAGGAGGTTGAGGCAGTCAGTAGATCAGTTTAAACATACTTGGGATAAACATATGAATATCCTTACAAAGAACTTTAGGTTCAAAAAGGCTTGAGGTTACCAAAAGGTAAGGGAAAAAAAAAAAGCAGATTAGATGGGCCAGGTAGTTCTTATCTGAAGTCAAATTCTATGTTTTTATGTTTTAAACAAATAGAGGACTTTTCAAAAATGCAAGTATCTATTCCTCACAAAACATGGACAATTATGCTGGCTTGAAAGGAAGAGCTACAACATCCAACATGAAGTCACAATAGCATTTTGCTAGCATAAGTAACATTATTTGGCAGTAGTCAAATATATATGTATGGTCTCACTTCATTAACAGTAAGCAACCAGCAGTAATTTTTTGGGATGCAATTCTGGTGTAAGACATTGGCATGCTGTTATGTACATCCAAATGGTAGCAAGGTTATAGTAACAGTAAAGTTTTATTAAAGATAAAAATAAATATAAAACATGAGCTTTTCCTATAAATGGTTTAGAGGCTGATACATGCTAATAATCAGATGTCAAGCATAACATGTTCTTTATCATTATAAATACACTTAGTGTGTCTGCTGAACAGTAAAACTCCCAGAGCACAAGTATTTTTTTTTGTTTCATAACAAAAAACAATAAAAAAAAATAGGATTTTAATACCTACCGGTAAATCCTTTTCTCTTAGTCCGTAGAGGATGCTTGGGTTCCAAAAGGACCACGGGGTATAGACGGGATCCGCAGGAGACATGGGCACACTATAAGACTTTGAATGGGTGTGAACTGGCTCCTCCCTCTATGCCCCTCCTCCAGACTTCAGTTAGAAAACTGTGCCCAGGAAGACGGACATTTTGAGGAAAGAATTTATTGTTTAAACACGGTGAGTGTCATACCAGCTCACACCTCGAACATGCCGCAGAACGTGGCATTCAATAGAACACCAGCTGACGGCATGGAAAAAACATACAGCAATATGCTGACCGAAAATGTAACACAACCTGTGTGTAACATGACCAATAATCACATATCGCATGTCATGGCATGAATAACCGCAGCAACAGACTTGACTGCAAAGAAACACCACATGAGTGTAACGACAACCAATAGCTGCAGATACAGTGCGCACTGGGACGGGCGCCCAGCATCCTCTACGGACTAAGAGAAAAGGATTTACCGGTAGGTATTAAAATCCTATTTTCTCATACGTCCTTGAGGATGCTGGGTTCCAAAAGGACCATGGGGTTTATACCAAAGCTCCAGACTGGGCGAGAGAGTGCGGATGACTCTGCAGCACCGATTGAGCAAACATGAGGTCCTCATCAGCCAGGGTATCAAACTTGTAGAACTTAGCAAAAGTGTTTGAACCCGACCAAGTAGCCGCTCGGCAAAGTTGAAACGCCGAGAGTCCTCGGGCATCTGCCCCAAGAAGAGCCCACCTTCCTGGTAGAATGGGCCTTCCCCGACTTCGGTACCGGCAATCCAGCCGTAGAATGAGCATGCTGAATCGTATCACAGATCCAGCGTGTAACAGTCTGCTTAGAAGCAGGGGCCCCACTATTGTTGGGAGCATACAGGATAAACAGAGCGTCTGTTTCTCCAATCTGAGCCGTTCTGGCGACATAAATATTCAAAGCTCTGACTACATCAAGAGACTTCGAATCAGCCCAGGCTTAAGTAGCCCCAGGCACCACAATAGGCTGGTTCCTGTGAAACGCAGAAACCACTTTAGGCAGAAATTGTTGCCGATTTCTCAATTCTCCTCTATCCACGAAGAAGATCAAAGAGGGGCTCTTGTGAGACAAAGCCGCCAATTCTGACACCCGCCTTGCGGACGCCAAGGCCAATAGCATGGCCACTTTCCAAGTGAGAAATTATTACCTGTCACGATCCGGGTATCTGGACGCCATTACTTACCCTTCAGATGCCTCCTAAGGCTGGCTCAGCATTCCAGGACCGGATTCCGCTGTTTCTGAGTTTCCACATGCAGAATGTCAGAGTGGTGATTTCATCAGCCGCGGCCTCCGCTGTGCCCGCGTGGTTAAATGTGCGCTTGTCAGTCTGGTGTCTCCTGTCTCCTGTGGCCGGCGTCGCCATTACTGTTTCAATTCTCACATGGATTACAAACCAAACTTCCCTCCAAGTGTCTGCATGGGCGCAGCCATCTTGGTTTTTGTCATCTGATCATTTCCACCAATCTGCTGTCCGTATTGTTGATTTGCATAATTGCCTAGCCAACCCCTTCCTTGCTGCAGGTATAAGTAAGCTGTGCCTGAACAAGGAAGGCGTCAGTGCTTTGGTTGTCTAACCTAGTTCCAGTTTGTCTCTCTCCTGTGGTTGTCTTCCAGGTTCCAGCTCCTGTCTCCAGACTTCTGCTATAGAGACCCGCACCAGCATTCCATCTGCGGTGTAGCCTGACTCTCCGATCCATTCTGGACTCACCTGTTTCCAGCTACAGCAATCACCTGCTTCCAGCCGAGCTTCCAGCAGTGTACAACTTCTCTTAAAGGGCCGGTGTCCTTTCTGCAGTTTACCACTCTCCACCGGTATTATTATTTCATCGCTCTCAAGTCAATCACCTGCTTCCAGCCCAGCTTCCAGCAGTGTACAGCTTCCCTTAAAGGGCCGGTGTCCTTTCTGCAGTTTACCACTCTCCACCGGTATTATTATTTCATCGCTCTCAAGTTCGTTTATTATTTAACTGGTTCCAGCCAGTATCCACTCCGTACCAACAACAGTCTGGTTCCAGCCAGTATCCACAGCAGCCGTTTTACCTTCAGCAGCCCAGCCTTTCCTGGAACACCAGCTGGTACGATCCTGGGTTCTCTCCATTGCTACAGTCAGGCCTGGTAAGGACTTTCCAACTAGAAGATTATTAGAACTGTCTCACACTACCAGTGCCTGTGGCCCCTGCCACCCTGTAGTACCCAGGAACTGTATTATTGCCCTGCTGACTTTTATGTTTTCTTATTTTCTGCTGTGTTACGGAGTTTGTCATAATAAACATCATTGACTTTTATCCTGGTTGTCGTGGTCACGCCTTCGGGCAGTTATTCTACATGTTACTTACATGTCTAGGGGTCTGATACAACCTCCCAGGTTCCGTTACATCTCAGCCCCTACAACTGAGGTTGCCTCCCGTCAACTCAGGCCCTCAGTTGTGACAGTAAGCACTGACCTAATGAATCCAGCCGGAGACCAGGATCAAGCGGCCAGGCCGATGCAAGAACTGGCAGCCCGACTTGAACATCAGGAGGCTGCACAGGGCCACATCATCCGCTGTCTCCAGGATCTCTCCACACGGCTGGATGGGATTCAAACGACCCTCCGTGGACCTGGCACGTCCGGTGCGTCCACTACAGTGACACCAGCTGTAACCCCACCCACCTTACCCATTTCCAGTCCACATCTTCATCTTCCAACGCCAGCAAAATTTGATGGATCTCCAAGGTTCTGCAGGGGATTTCTCAATCAATGTGAAATCCACTTTGAGCTTCTACCTGGCAATTTCTTCAGTGACCGTACCAAAATTGCCTATATCATCTCCCTTCTCAGTGGCTCAGCCCTTGACTGGGCATCACCTTTATGGGAGAAGTCTGATCCCCTGCTATCCTCCTATACTGACTTTGTAGCTACATTCAGGCGCATCTTCGACGAGCCAGGCCGGATAACATCTGCTTCATTTGAGATTCTTCGTTTACGCCAGGGAACACGTACCGTGGGACAGTATCTTATACAGTTTAAAATCCTGGCATCCGAACTGGCATGGAACGACGAGGCCCTGTATGCTGCATTCTGGCATGGCTTATCAGAACGCATCAAGGATGAGTTAGCTACCAGAGACTTGCCCTCTAAGTTGGATGAGCTAATTTCTCTTTGCACGAAGGTTGATCTACGTTTTAGAGAGAGAGCAACCGAGCGAGGAAGATCATCTACTCCTAAATCTTCTGCTCCTCCTTCTCGTCAACCATCTCCATCCAAGGATGAGCCTATGCAAATTAGTCGTTCCCGTCTATCTCCTGCTGAGCGCCGAAAACGTCTCTCTGAGTCTCTCTGTCTCTACTGTGCAGCTCCGTCGCACACTATCAATGCCTGTCCCAAACGTCCGGGACTCCAGATCCTAGTTCGCCAAGGAGAGGGCCGGCTAGGAGTGATGATCTCCTCTCCATCTCCTCATGACTGTAACCTCCCAGTGTCGCTCCAAATTGCTCAACGTTACAGGAACGTCATTGCCCTCCTTGATTCCGGAGCAGCTGGGAATTTCATAACCGAAGCTTATGTTAAACGGTGGTCCCTACCCACCGAGAGACTGTCCTCGTCCATCTCTTTGACTGCCGTGGATGGCAGCAAGATTTTTGACGCAGTCATTTCCTTAAGGACTCTTCCAGTTCGTCTGAGAGTGGGAGTTCTTCATTCTGAGTATATTTCTTTTTTAGTGATTCCAAGAGCCACACATCCAGTGGTTTTAGGCCTTCCATGGCTCCGTCTCCACAACCCATCAATTGACTGGACGACTACGCAAATACTGGCATGGGGTCCCTCCTGTGCTGAGACTTGTTTAGCCAAAGTTCTTCCTGTTTGTTCTTCCTTCCCCAGGTCAACTGATGTTCCGCCTCCTCCATATCAAGACTTCACGGATGTGTTCAGTAAAGCCTCTGCTGATATCCTTCCTCCTCATAGAGAATGGGACTGCCCAATCGACCTCATTCCAGGGAAGGTTCCACCGCGAGGCCGAACTTATCCGTTGTCTCTGCCCGAGACACACTCCATGGAAGAGTACATCAAAGAGAACCTGGCGAAGGGTTTCATCCGACCATCTTCTTCTCCAGCCGGCGCAGGCTTCTTCTTCGTTAAGAAGAAAGACGGTGGTCTGCGTCCGTGCATCGACTACAGGGGTCTGAACGACATTACCGTCAAGAACCGATACCCTTTACCCCTGATTACTGAGCTCTTTGATAGAGTTAGTGGTGCAACCATTTTCACAAAGCTGGACTTGAGGGGTGCCTACAATCTCATCCGAATCCGTGAGGGTGACGAGTGGAAGACCGCCTTTAACACCCGTGACGGACATTATGAGTACCTCGTCATGCCCTTCGGATTGAGCAACGCTCCAGCAGTCTTCCAGCACTTCGTGAATGAGATCTTCAGGGACATCTTGTACCGCCATGTCGTGGTTTATCTAGACGACATCCTCATCTTTGCTAATAATCTCGAAGATCATCGTTTCTGGGTAAAAGAGGTTCTTTCCCGTCTCCGTGTCAATCACCTCTATTGTAAATTGGAGAAGTGTGTGTTTGAAGTTAAAACCATTCCGTTTCTAGGTTACATTGTGTCCGGTTCCGGACTAGAGATGGATCCTGAGAAACTCCAAGCAATCCAGAATTGGCCTATACCCTTAAGCCTCAAAGGGGTCCAGAGGTTCTTAGGGTTCGCCAATTATTATAGAAAATTTATACGAGACTTTTCCACCATTGTGGCGCCTATCACTGCATTAACCAAGAAAGGTGCTAATCCGTCCAAGTGGTCCGAGGAAGCTACACAGGCCTTTCACCTTCTGAAGCAACGGTTCATCTCTGCACCAGTTCTGAAACAGCCTGACACCGACTCTCCTTTTATCTTAGAGGTAGATGCCTCCTCCGTTGGAGTAGGAGCAGTGTTATCCCAGAGGGCCAAAGATGGACATCTACATCCTTGCAGTTTCTTCTCCCGGAAGTTCTCCCCAGCTGAGCGCAACTATGCCATTGGCGATCAGGAGTTGCTAGCCATCAAGCTCGCTCTGGAGGAGTGGAGATACCTGTTGGAGGGAGCTTCCCACTCAATCACCATACTTACCGACCACAAAAATCTTTTATATCTCAAAGGCGCACAATGTCTCAACCCTCGTCAGGCCAGATGGGCACTTTTCTTTTCCAGATTTGACTTTAAACTCCAGTTCTGTCCGGGTTCTCAGAATCGTAAGGCCGATGCCCTTTCCCGCTCATGGGAGCAAGAAAATGAGTCCGAGTCTGCAGACAAGCATCCTATTATTAATCCGTTGGCATTCTCCACGGTAGGGATGGACTCTACGCCTCCACCAGGGAAAAGTTTTGTTAAGCCAGTTCTAAGGAAGAAGCTCATACATTGGGCCCATGCTTCCCGTTTTGCTGGACATACAGGCATTCAGAAAACCCTTGAATTTATTTCTAGGTCCTACTGGTGGCCAACTCTGAAAAAGGACGTTATGGAATTTATTGCCTCCTGCCCAAAGTGTGCCCAACACAAAGTCTCCCGCCAGTCGCCTGCGGGGCAACTGGTTCCATTATCTGTTCCCCGTCGACCATGGACCCATTTGTCGATGGACTTTGTTTCCGATCTACCTATCTGCAACAAGTTTAATACCATCTGGGTGGTAGTTGACCGGTTCACCAAGATGGCACATTTCATCCCTCTCACCGGTCTTCCGTCAGCTTCCAAGTTGGCTCAAGTGTTTATACAAGAGATCTTCCGACTTCACGGTCTTCCTGAAGAGATCATCTCGGATCGTGGAGTACAATTTGTAGCCAAATTTTGGCGAAGTTTGTGTCAAGCCCTCCAAGTCAAGTTAAAGTTTTCCACGGCTTACCATCCTCAGACCAATGGTCAAACCGAGAGGGTGAATCAGGACTTGGAGGCCTTCCTCCGTATATATGTGTCTTCCTCTCAAGATGACTGGGTTCAACTCCTTCCTTGGGCCGAGTTCAGCCACAACAATCAATACCATTCCTCATCTTCTTCTACACCATTCTTCATTAATTATGGATTCCACCCTAAAGTCCCAGAATTCCAACCGCTTCCCGCAACTTCTGTTCCAGCAGTGGATGTCACCTTGCGTCGGTTTTCAAATAACTGGAAGAACGTCCGCGCAGCCCTGCTTAAAGCCTCATTCAGGTATAAAAAGTTTGCCGATAGGAAGCGTAGAGCGGTTCCTGCTCTCAAGGTGGGTGATCGTGTGTGGTTGTCCACGAAGAATTTGAGGTTGAGAGTTCCCAGCATGAAATTTGCACCTCGCTACATCGGACCCTTCAAGATTGAACAAGTCATCAATCCTGTTGCCTACAGGTTACAGTTACCATCCTTCTTGAAAATACCCAGGACATTTCATGTTTCTTTGTTGAAACCGCTGATCCTGAATCGGTTTCATTCCGCACTTCCTCCAGCTCCCAAAGTTCAGACTCAACGGGGAGTCGAGTACGAGGTGGCCAAGATTTTGGACTCACGTTTCCGTTACGGTCAGTTACAATACCTCATTGACTGGAAGGGCTATGGTCCTGAAGAACGCTCTTGGACCAATGCCTCAGACGTCCATGCTCCTGCCTTGGTCCGAAATTTCCACGCAAAGTTTCCTTTAAAGCCTAAGAAGTGTCCTGGGGCCACTCCTAAAGGGGGGGGTGCTGTCACGATCCGGGTATCTGGACGCCATTACTTACCCTTCAGATGCCTCCTAAGGCTGGCTCAGCATTCCAGGACCGGATTCCGCTGTTTCTGAGTTTCCACATGCAGAATGTCAGAGTGGTGATTTCATCAGCCGCGGCCTCCGCTGTGCCCGCGTGGTTAAATGTGCGCTTGTCAGTCTGGTGTCTCCTGTCTCCTGTGGCCGGCGTCGCCATTACTGTTTCAATTCTCACATGGATTACAAACCAAACTTCCCTCCAAGTGTCTGCATGGGCGCAGCCATCTTGGTTTTTGTCATCTGATCATTTCCACCAATCTGCTGTCCGTATTGTTGATTTGCATAATTGCCTAGCCAACCCCTTCCTTGCTGCAGGTATAAGTAAGCTGTGCCTGAACAAGGAAGGCGTCAGTGCTTTGGTTGTCTAACCTAGTTCCAGTTTGTCTCTCTCCTGTGGTTGTCTTCCAGGTTCCAGCTCCTGTCTCCAGACTTCTGCTATAGAGACCCGCACCAGCATTCCATCTGCGGTGTAGCCTGACTCTCCGATCCATTCTGGACTCACCTGTTTCCAGCTACAGCAATCACCTGCTTCCAGCCGAGCTTCCAGCAGTGTACAACTTCTCTTAAAGGGCCGGTGTCCTTTCTGCAGTTTACCACTCTCCACCGGTATTATTATTTCATCGCTCTCAAGTTCGTTTATTATTTAACTGGTTCCAGCCAGTATCCACTCCGTACCAACAACAGTCTGGTTCCAGCCAGTATCCACAGCAGCCGTTTTACCTTCAGCAGCCCAGCCTTTCCTGGAACACCAGCTGGTACGATCCTGGGTTCTCTCCATTGCTACAGTCAGGCCTGGTAAGGACTTTCCAACTAGAAGATTATTAGAACTGTCTCACACTACCAGTGCCTGTGGCCCTTGCCACCCTGTAGTACCCAGGAACTGTATTATTGCCCTGCTGACTTTTATGTTTTCTTATTTTCTGCTGTGTTACGGAGTTTGTCATAATAAACATCATTGACTTTTATCCTGGTTGTCGTGGTCACGCCTTCGGGCAGTTATTCTACATGTTACTTACATGTCTAGGGGTCTGATACAACCTCCCAGGTTCCGTTACATCTCAGCCCCTACAACTGAGGTTGCCTCCCGTCAACTCAGGCCCTCAGTTGTGACATTACCTTTCGTAAAGGTTCCAACCAGTGTGACATAAGAAACTGCAACACCACGTTAAGGTCCCATGGTGCCAGTGGGGGCACAAATGGAGGTTGGATGTGCAGCACTCCTTTCACGAAAGTCTGAACTTCTGGAAAGGTGGCCAATTCTTTATTAAAAGAAAATTGATAAGGCCGAAATCTGCACTTTAATGGAGCCTAACTTTAGGCCTGCATCCACACCTGCTTGCAAAAAATGGAGAAAACGACCCAGCTGAAATTCTTCCGTAGGAGCCTTCTTGGATTCACACCAAGACACATACTTCATCCAAATACGGTGGTAAAGCTTCGCCGTTACTTCTTTCCTAGCTTGAAGCAATGTGGAAATGACTTCACCGGCAATACCCTTTCGGGCTGGTATATGGCGTTCAACCGCCAAGCTGTCAAACGCAGCCCCGGTAAATCTTGGTACATGCCCTGTCCTTGCTGTAACAAGACCTCTCTTAGAGGAAGAGGCCAGGGATCTTCTATGAGTAAGTCTTGAAGATCTGGATACCAAGCCCTCCTTAGCTAGACCGGAACAATGAGGATCGCCTGAACCTTTGTTTTTCTTATGTTTAACACCTTCGGAAAGAGTGAAAGTGGAGGGAACACATAGACCGACTTAAACACACAAGGTGTCACGAGGGCGTCCACTGCTATAGCTGGAGTGTCCCTTGACCTGGAACAATATCGCTGAAGTTTCTTGTTGAGGCAAGACGCCCTCACGTCTAATCGAGGAATTCCACAAAGACTTGTCACTTCTGTGAAAACTTCTTGATGAAGACCCCACTCTCCTGGATGGAGATCGTGTCTGCTGAGGAATTCTATTTCTCCGTTGTCTTCACCCGGAACGACGACCTCTAATAGAGAGTTTACATGCCTTTCTGCTCATCGGAAACTTTTGTGGCTTCTACCATTTCCGCTTTGCTACTCATTCCGCCCTAGTGGCTTACTTATGCCACTGCTGTTTAGTCGTCCGACAGAATTAAGACGGGCAGAACACGAAGAAGATGTTCCGTTGTAAATAGCTCTTAATCCAAGAATGCTTATTGCAGACAAGCTTTCCGGCTTGACCTTTCCCACTTGAAAAACTGCTCCCCAGCCTCGGAGACTTGTATGCATGGACACCAGGATCTCTTGGATCCCGAACCTTCGTCCCTCTAGGAGGTGAGAACTGTGAAGCCACCACAGGAGAGATATCCTGGTCCTGGAAAATAGGATTATTTTCCGGTGCATGTGCAGGTAAGACCCGGACCATATGTTCAACTGGTCCCGCAAAACAACTCTGGCATTTGACCTGCTCACCGAATGGCCTCGTAGGCCGCAACCATCTTCCGCATCAACGGAAGGTATCGACGGGTTTACACTGTTGCAAACCTGATCCGACTCTGGATCATCAGATCTCTTTCCACAGGAAAAAACAAACTCTTAACCGATCAGTATCTAAACTTATTCCCAACTCCGACCTCTGCATCGTTGGGATCAACAGCAATTCTTTGTGTTGAAGAACTGTCAGAGAGAAACAACGAATTGTACCATTTGTTTATTGACCTCGCCGCAGTCAGGAGAGCGTCCCAGTACAGAAAAATAATAAGATTTTAAATCTACCAGTAAATCTTTTTCTCCTAGTCCGTAGAGGATGCTGGGGACTCCGTAAGGACCATGGGGTATAGACGGGCTCCACAGGAGACATGGGCACTATAAAGAACTATAGAATGGGTGTCCACTGGCTCCTCCCTCTATGCCCCTCCTCCAGACCTCAGTTAGAGAAACTGTGCCCAGAGGAGATGGACAATACGAGGAAAGGATTTTGTTAATCTAAGGGCAAGATTCATACCAGCCCACACCATCCACACCGTATAACCTGGAATATACGCAACCAGTTAACAGTATGAACAAAACAGTATCAGCTAAAGACTGATCTCAACTGTAACATAACCCTTATTTAAGCAACAACTATATACAAGCCTTGCAGAATTTGTCCGCACTGGGACAGGCGCCCAGCATCCTCTACGGACTAGGATTAAAAGATTTACCGATAGGTTTAAAATCTTATTTTCTCTTACGTCCTAGAGGATGCTGGGGACTCCATAAGGACCATGGGGTTTATACCAAAGCTCCAGACCGGGCGGGAGAGTGCGGATGACTCTGCAGCACCGATTGAGAAAACATGAGGTTCTCCTCAGCCAAGGTATCAAATTTGTAGTATTTAGCAAAAGTGTTTGAACCCGACCAAGTCGCCGCTCGGCAAAGCTGTAAAGCCGAGACGCCTCGGGCAGCCGCCCAAGAAGAGCCCACCTTCCTAGTGGAATGGGCCTTTACCGAATTTAGTAACGGCAATCCTGCCGTAGAATGAGCCTGCTAAATCGTGTTACAGATCCAGCGAGCAATAATCTGCTTTGAAGCAGGAGCGCCAACTTTGTTGGCTGCATACAGGACAAACAGTGCTTCTGTTTTCCTAACCCGGGCCGTCCTGGCTACATAAATTTTTAAGGTCCTGACCACATCCAGGGACTTGAACTCCTCCAAGTCACCCGTAGCCACAGGCTTCACAATAGGTTGGTTCATATGAAATGAAGAAACCACCTTAGGCAAAAATTGAGGACGAGTCCTCAACTCTGCTCTATCCACATGGAAAATTAAATAGGGGCTCTTGTGAGACAAGGCCGCCAATTCGGACACCCGACTTGCAGATGCCAAGGCCAACAACATGACCACCTACCAAGTGAGAAATTTTAATTCAACCGTTTGAAGAGGTTCAAACCAGTGAGATTTCAGGAACCGTAACACCACGTTAAGGTCCCATGGTGCCACTGGTGGCACAAAAGGAGGCTGGATGCGCAGCAGATACAGAGATAATGTTTCGCCGTCACCTACTTCCTAGCCTTTATCAGAGTAGGGATGACTTCCTCCGGAATAACTTTCCCAGCTAGGATTCGGCGTTCAACCGCCATGCCGTCAAACGTAACCGCGGTAAGTCTTGGAACACGCAGGGCCCCTGTTGCAACAGGTCCTCCCTGAGAGGAAGAGGCCACGGATCTTCTGTGAGCATCTCCTGAAGATCTAAATACCAGGCCCTTCGAGGCCAATCTGGAACAATGAGTATTGTTTTCACTCTTTTTTGTCTTATGATTCTCAATATTTTTGAGATGAGAGGAAGAGGGGGGAATACATAGACCGACTGAAACACCCATGGTGTCACCAGGGCGTCCACCGCTACTGCCTGAGGGTCCCTTGACCTGGCACAATACCTCCGAAGCTTCTTGTTGAGGCGGGACGCCATCATGTCTATGTGAGGAATTCCCCAAAGACTTGTTATCTCTGTAAAAATGAAGTCCCCACTCTCCTGGATGGAGATCGTGACTGCTGAGGAAGTCTGCTTCCCAGTTGTCCACTCCCGGAATGAAGACCGCTGACAGAGCGCTTACGTGATTTTCCACCCAGCGAAGAATCCTGGTGGCTTCCGCCATTGCCACTCTGCTCCTTGTCCTGCCTTGGTGGTTTACATGAGCCACGGCTGTGACATTGTCCGATTGAATCAGAACCGGTAGGTTTGCGGAGAAGATTCTCCGCTTGTCGTAGGCCGTTGTATATGGCCCTCAACTCCAGGACGTTGATGTGTAGACAAGCCTCCTGGCTTGACCATAGCCCCTGAAAATTTCTTCCTTTTGTGACTGCTCCCCATCCTCGGAGGCTTGCGTCCGTGGTCACCAGAACCCAGTCTTGAATGCCGAATCTGCGACCCTCTAGAAGGTGAGCACTTTGCAGCCACCACAGGAGATACACCCTGGCCCTGGGGGACAGGCTTATCTTCTGATGTATTTGTAGATGGGACCCGGACCACTCGTCCAGGAGGTCCCACTGAAACGTCCTTGCATGAAACCTGCCGAAGGGGATGGCCTCGTAGGCTGCCACCATTTTCCCCAGAACACGAGTGCATTTATGAACAGACACTCTTTTTGGTTTTAGCAGGTCTCTGACCATGTTCTGGAGGTCCCGGGCTTTTTTCATTGGGAGAAAAACCCTCTTCTGATCCGTGTCCAGAATCATGCCTAGGAATGATAGTCGAGTCGTTGGAATCATTTGTGACTTTGGCAGATTGAGAATCCAACCGTGGTGTTGTAGCACTCTCAGGGAGAGCGACACGCTCCTCTGCAATTGATCTCTCGACCGCGCTTTTATCAGGAGATCGTCCAAGTATGGGATTACTGTGACTCCCTGCCTGCGCAGGAGCACCATCATCTCCGCCATCACCTTGGTGAAAATCCTCGGGGCCGTTGAAAGCTCAAACGGCAACGTCTGAAACTGGTAATGACAGTCCTGTACAACGAATCTCAGGTACGCCTGATGAGGAGGATATATGGGGACATGAAGGTATGCATCCTTTATGTCCAGTGACACCATAAAATCCCCCCCTTCCAGACTGGAGATCACCGCCCGAAGCGATGCCATCTTGAATTTGAACTTTTTCAAGTACAGGTTTAGGGATTTTAGATTTAAAATGGGCCTGACCGAACCATCCGGCTTCGGTACCACTAACAGGGTTGAATAGTACCCTTTCCCCTGTTGGACTAGGGGAACCCTGACAACCACTTGCTGTTGACACAGCTTTTGAATTGCAGCTAACACTACTTCCCATTCTGGGGGAGAAGCTGGCAAGGCCGACTTGAAAAATCGGCGAGGGGGCACCTCTTCGAATTCCAGTTTGTAGCCTTGGGATACAATATCCATCGCCCAAGGATCCACGTCAGACAGAACCCAGACCTGGCTGAAGAGTCGAAGACGTGCCCCCACTGGTGCGGACTCCCTCAGTGGAGCCCCAGCGTCATACGGTGGATTTAGTAGAAGCCGGGGAGGACTTCTGCTCCTGGGAACTAGCCGGAGCAGGTGTTCTCTTCCCTCTACCCTTACCTCTGGCGGGGAAAGATAAGCCCCGACCTCTTCTGGACTTATGCGACCGAAAGGACTGCATCTGATATTGTGGAGTTTTCTTTTGCTGTGGGGGAACAAAAGGCAAAAAGGTAGATTTACCCGCGGTAGCTGTGGCAACCAGGTCCTCGAGACCTTCCCCAAATAAAACTTCACCTTTGTATGGTAAAACCTCCATATACTTCTTTGAGTCGGCATCCCCCGTCCATTGGCGGATCCACAGGGCTCGCCTAGCAGAAATCGCCATGGCGTTGGCTCTCGAACCTAGCAGCCCAACGTCTCTTTGAGCGTCCCTCATATATAAGACCGCGTCTTTAATGTGACCTAAGGTCAATAAAATGGTATCCCTGTCTAGGGTATTAAGGTCAGCTGACAAGGTATCTGTCCAAGCTGCAACTGCGCTACATACCCATGCCGATGCTATTGCCGGTCTGAGTAAAGCACCCGTATGCGTATAAATAGATTTTAAAAGTAGTTTCCTGTCTGCGATCAGCAGGATCCTTGAGGGCTGCAGTGTCTGGAGACGATAGCGCCACCTTCTTGGACAGGCGCGTTAAAGCCTTGTCCACCCTGGGTGAGGATTCCCAACGTACCCTGTCCTGTGCAGGGAAAGGATACGCCATAAGAATCCTCTTTCGAATCTGCAGCTTTTTATCTGGAGTTTCCCAAGCTTTTTCAAATAACTCGTTCAGCTCATGAGATGGGGGAAAGGTTACCTCAGGTTTCTTTTCCTTATACATGCGCACCCTCGTGTCAGGGACAGAGGGGTCATCTGTGATATGCAAAACATCTTTTATTGCAATAATCATATAATGAATACTTTTGGCCACCCTTGGGTGCAAAGTCGGAACATCGTAGTCGACACTGGAGTCAGAATCCGTGTCGGTATCAGTGTCTGCTATTTGGGATAGGGGGCGTTTTTGAGACCCAGAAGGGCCCTGTGACCCAGTCGAAGCCGTGGATTGACTCCCTGCTTTTCCCTGGACTCTGCTTTGTCCATTCTCTTATGTAATAAGGTCACATTTGCATTTAAAACATTCCACATGTCCAACCAATCATGAGTCGGTGTTGCCGACGGAGACACCACAATCATCTGCTCCACCTCCTCCTTAGATGAGCCTTCCGCATCAGACATGCCGACACAATCGAACCGACACCACCACACACAGGGATATAGTTATAAGGAGACAGTTCCCCAATAAGGCCCTTTGGACGGACAGAGAGAGTGAGTATGCCAGCACACACTGGAAACAATTTCCCAGATAATATAGCGCTTTTATATATATATATATATATATATATATATATATATATATATATATATATATATATATAAAATTAACTGTGTAATACACTCACTGCGCCTTACAGCCTTTTCAGCCCTGTGTCACCATGTTCAGCAGGGGAGAGACCGGGGAGCCAGCTTCTCTGCAGTTCTCTGTGGAGAAAATGGCGCTGGTTAGTGCTGAGGGACCAAGCTCCGCACTAACCAGCGGCGGGCTTCGGTCCCGCTCAAATGTATAAAACTGGCGGGTATTTTTATACAGGTTGAGTATCCCATATCCAAATATTCCGAAATACGGAATATTCCGAAATACGGACTTTTTTGAGTGAGAGTGAGATAGTGAAACCTTTGTTTTTTGATAGCTTAATGTGCACAAACTTTGTTTAATACACAACGTTTTTAATAATATTGTATTAATTGACCTTCAGGCAGTGTATATAAGGTGTATATGAAACATAAATGAATTGTGTGAATGTAGACACACTTTGTTTAATGCACAATGTTATAAAAAATATTGGCTAAAATTACCTTCAGGCTATGTGTATAAGGTGTATATGTAACATAAATGCATTCTGTGCTTAGATTGAGGTCCCATCACCATGATATCTCATTATGGTATCTAATTATTCCAAAATACGGAAAAATCCTATATCCAAAATACCTCTGGTCCCAAGCATTTTGGATAAGGGATACTCAACCTGTAATATACTGCCTCCGCAGCCCATATACATATAAATGCCAGACTTTGAGGTTTTTATTGCTGCCCAGGGCGCCCCCCCTGTGCCCTGCACCCATCAGTGCCTGCTAGTGTGTGGGAGCAATGGCGCGCAGCGCTTACCTCAGGGAAGATCTGAAGTCTTCTGCCGCCTAAGAAGTCTTCTTTTCTTCTTATACTCACCCGGCTTCTATCTTCCGGCTCTGTGAGGAGGACGGCGGCGCGGCTCTAGGAAGAACGGCGGGCTGAGAATGGTGTCTAGTAGCCTAAGAAGCTGAGCCTATCACTTAAGTAGATCTGCTTCTCTCTCCTCAGTCCCACGATGCAGGGAGCCTGTTGCCAGCAGTGCTCCCTGAAAATTAAAAACCTAACAAAATTCATTTTCAGAGAAACTCAGGAGAGCTCCCCTGTAATGCACCCAATCTCCTCTGGGCACAGGATCTAACTGAGGTCTGGAGGAGGGGCATAGAGGGAGGAGCCAGTGCACACCCATTCTAAAGTTCTTTATAGTGCCCATGTCTCCTGTGGAGCCCGTCTATACCCCATGGTCCTTACGGAGTCCCCAGCATCCTCTAGGACTTAAGAGAAAATGGCTCTTACTATAGAAGGAAACCATCATACTACCATCACTCTGGTGAAATGGTAATGACAATCCTAAATAGCAAAACCAGGTAAGCTTAATGCGGATGACACCGCATTTAAACCCTCTATCTTCTTTTACAGGTTGGAGATCCATGCCCTGAGAGATTCCATCTTGTATTTTAACTTCTTGAGTAGAAACCTTTTTTGGGACTGTTCTGACCAAGCTGTCCGTGCTCAGAAGCACGAAAAAGCGTTGGTTTTTTTTTTTGACAGGGACAGCAGGACAAAGGCCGAT
This sequence comes from Pseudophryne corroboree, assembly GCF_028390025.1. Taxonomy (NCBI): domain Eukaryota; kingdom Metazoa; phylum Chordata; class Amphibia; order Anura; family Myobatrachidae; genus Pseudophryne; species Pseudophryne corroboree. The sequence goes on along the minus strand of NC_086448.1, from coordinate 655,378,345 downwards.
CCTGACCCAACTCTTGTATGGCGTCGCATACTACCTCTCCAGAGGAGAATCGGTATGAGCTATTTAAAAACTCAGTGACGGGAATCATTTGGAAAACTCAAGTGTGACCCCCTTTGGACTCTATTCTTAACTCACTGTGTCAAGTCCATTCCAGGACTGACTGAAGAGTATTAGACGAGTTCCCCCGGTGTGGGCTCCAGCAAGAGAGATTCAGCGACCTGCGGTGGATGTGGTAGAAACAGAGAGACGACATCAAGTTCTGCGAAGTTGAAAAGGCTGCAGACCTCTTACCTTTTCACCTCCCTCTATCTACAAAGAAGGGGAATAAAAACGGTATCCAACCGGTCAAAATGACTGCATCCCACAAAAAATGCGTCACCAACCGTTGATGATGGAACATAGCACAAGAAGATAGACTTACCAGTGGTATCTGCCAAGATCAACTTAACCAAGTCATCTCCAAAACAGATTATCCCTTCATAGGGCAGATACTCCTGTAGTCGCATACCTCTTGTAGTCGCACGGCAGCAAGCTGCAATGTTCTAGATAAGACCCAAGGAATATCTAATTTCTCCCCAGGGTAATTATATCGGATAACAAGGTAACCGACCATCTCTGAATACAAGCACACCCCCATGCGTATGTAATGCAAATATCATCAAAGCATATAATTAAAAATATAACTTAGCTTCCTGTATACGATCCTTGGTGACAGGGCCCCGTGTAGACCAGGAATAAACATTCACTTTATTCTATCCACGGTGGGAGAAGAATAAACACTCGGGCCAATATTTACTAAGAATTCGAGTTTGTCCGATTTGTGTTTTTTTTTCTAAGTCCCAATCCGGGAATTCACTAAGCACCAATCTCGGCAGTGTTTGGACTATTCGTAATGGTTTGATTTGCAAAGTTCCGAAATACGAATGAATAGACCATCGGTCAAACACGGCTGTTATTTCATACAATACGGGCATTCACTATTCATTCGTATTTGGCTGTTAGTTTCTGAGTGCTCAAGTGCGGGTCTGTTTTTTTTCGATTAGTTAAAAAAAAGCAGCAAAAAAATAGACCTGCTTTTTCCAGTCGAGTTTGGATAACCATGCACAGATCAGTGAGATCTGTGCATGGTTATCTATGGGAAAGGGTCTGTTTAGTGTAAAAACTGGAAAAAAAATTGCGTGGGGTCCCCGCTCCTAAGCATAACCAGCCTCGGGCTCTTTGAGCCGGTCCTGGTTGAAAAAATATGGGGGAAAAAATGACAGGGGTTCCCCCATATTTAATCAACCAGCACCGGGCTCTGCGCCTGGTCCTGGTTCCAAAAATACGGGGGACAAAAAGCGTAGGGGTCCCCCGTATTTTTGAAACCAGCACCGGGCTCCACTAGCCAGGTACATAATGCCACAGCCGGGGGACACTTTTATACTGGTCCCTGCGGCCCCGGCATTACATACCCAACTAGTCACCCCTGGCCGGGGTACCTTGGAGGAGTGGGAACCCCTTAAATCAAGGGGTCCCCCCCCCTTCCAGCCACCCAAGGGCCAGGGTTGAAGCCCGAGGCTGTCCCCCCATCCAAGGGCGGCGGATGGAGGGCTGATAGCCTTTTGAAAAAATGTGAATATTGTTTTTAGTAGCAGTACTACAAGTCCCAGCAAGCCTCCCCCGCAAGCTGGTACTTGGAGAACCACAAGTACCAGCATGCGGTGGAAAACCGGGCCCGCTGGTACCTGTAGTACTACTACTAAAAAAATACCCCCAAAAAAACAGGACACACACACCATGAAAGTATAAGTTTATTACATACATGCACACCTCCATACATACATACTTACCTATGTTCCCACGAGGCTCGGTCCTCTTCTCCATGTAGAATCCTTGGGGTACCTGTGAAAAAAATTATACTCACATAATCCAGTGTAGAATCAGACCTTTGTATAATCCACGTACTTGGCAAAATAATAAAACGGAAACCCGACCACGCACTGAAAGGGGTCCCATGTTTACACATGGGACCCCTTTCCCCGACTGCCAGGACCCCCCCTGACTCCTGTCAAAGAGGGTCCCTTCAGCCAGTCAGGGAGCGCCACGTCGTGGCACTCTCCTGATTGGCTGTGTGCTCCTGTAGTGTCTGTCAGGCAGCACACGGCACAGATACAATGTAGCGCCTATGCGCTCTATTGTAGCCAATGGTGGGAACTTTGCGGTCAGCGGTTGACCGAAAGTAACCTCACCGCTGACCGCTGACCCAGCTTGCGGGGGAGGCTTGCTGGGACTTGTAGTACTGCTACTAAAAACAATATTCACATTTTTTTCAAAAGGCTATCAGCCCCCCATCCGCCGCCCTTGGATGGGGGCGGGGACAGCTTCGGGCTTCACCCCTGGCCCTTGGGTGGCTGGAGGGGGGGACCCCTTGATTTAAGGGGTTCCCACTCCTCCAGGGTACCCCGGACAGGGGTGACTAGTTGGGTACGTAATGCCAGGGCCGCAGGGACCAGTATAAAAGTGTCCCCCGGCTGTGGCATTATGTACCTGGCTAGTGGAGCCCGGTGCTGGTTTCAAAAATACAGGGGACCCCTACGCTTTTTGTCCCCCGTATTTTTGGAACCAGGACCAGGCACAGAGCCCGCTGCTGGTTGATTAAATATGGGGGAACCCCTGTCATTTTTCCCCCCATATTTTTTCAACCAGGACCGGCTGGTTGAAAAAATATGGCTGGTTGTGCTTAGGAGGTGGGATCCCACGCAATTTTTTTCATATTTTTTAAGACTTTAATCAACTTTTTAAGGTACACAATGAAGCCCTGCACAGATCCGGCCGGGATTCCTTGTGTTTTGTCAGGCAGTGTTTTACTCATCACTCCCGTAAAACACTGCCTGATATTACGAATCACATCGACATCGGAAAAAACGATTGTGCAAAACTCGGCAGCTTAGTGAATGATCGTATCAGGATTCAAAAAGTTGCAGTAAAATGCACCCGATACCATTCGAGTTCAAACACCCTTCAAAACAGCCAAAACACGAATCTTTGTAAATATACCCCCCGAACTCCTCGTGAGGATTCGAGACCATCTTGTCACGGCTGACCTAGAACTTCATCAACAGAGCGACCAGCACATGAGAAGGAATAACTTTACTTCAGCATTCATAATAATAAGAATTTACTTACCGATAATTCTATTTCTCGGAGTCCGTAGTGGATGCTGGGGTTCCTGAAAGGACCATGGGGAATAGCGGCTCCGCAGGAGACCGGGCACAAAAAGTAAAGCTTTCCGATCAGGTGGTGTGCACTGGCTCCTCCCCCTATGACCCTCCTCCAAGCCTCAGTTAGGTACTGTGCCCGGACGAGCGTACACAATAAGGGAGGAATTTTGAATCCCGGGTAAGACTCATACCAGCCACACCAATCACACCGTACAACTTGTGATCTAAACCCAGTTAACAGTATGATAACAGAGGAGCCTCTGAAAGATGGCTCCCTACAACAATAACCCGAATTAGTTAACAATAACTATGTACAATTATTGCAGATAATCCGCACTTGGGATGGGCGCCCAGCATCCACTACGGACTCCGAGAAATAGAATTATCGGTAAGTAAATTCTTATTTTCTCTATCGTCCTAGTGGATGCTGGGGTTCCTGAAAGGACCATGGGGATTATACCAAAGCTCCCAAACGGGCGGGAGAGTGCGGATGACTCTGCAGCACCGAATGAGAGAACTCCAGGTCCTCCTTAGCCAGAGTATCAAATTTGTAAAATTTTACAAACGTGTTCTCCCCTGACCACGTAGCTGCTCGGCAAAGTTGTAATGCCGAGACCCCTCGGGCAGCCGCCCAAGATGAGCCCACCTTCCTTGTGGAGTGGGCCTTTACAGATTTAGGCTGTGGCAGGCCTGCCACAGAATGTGCAAGTTGGATTGTGCTACAGATCCAACGAGCAATCTTCTGCTTAGACGCAGGAGCACCCATCTTGTTGGGTGCATACAATGTAAACAACGAGTCAGATTTTCTGACTCCAGCTGTCCTTGCAATATATATTTTCAATGCTCTGACAACGTCCAGTAACTTGGAGTCCTCCAAGTCACTTGTAGCCGCAGGCACTACAATAGGCTGGTTCAGATGAAATGCTGACACCACCTTAGGGAGAAAATGCGGACGAGTCCGCAGTTCCGCCCTGTCCGAATGGAAAATCAGATATGGGCTTTTGTAAGATAAAGCTGCCAGTTCTGACACTCTCCTGGCCGAAGCCAGGGCTAGTAGCATGGTCACTTTCCATGTGAGATATTTCAAATCCACATTTTTTAGTGGTTCAAACCAATGAGATTTTAGAAAGTCCAAAACCACATTGAGATCCCACGGTGCCACTGGAGGCACCACAGGAGGCTGTATATGCAGCACTCCCTTAACAAAAGTCTGGACTTCAGGGACTGAAGCCAATTCTTTCTGGAAGAAAATCGACAGGGCCGAAATTTGAACCTTAATAGATCCCAATTTGAGACCCATAGACAATCCTGATTGCAGGAAATGTAGGAATCGACCCAGTTGAAATTCCTCCGTCGGAGCACTCCGATCCTCGCACCACGCAACATATTTTCGCCAAATGCGGTGATAATGTTGCACGGTTACTTCCTTCCTTGCTTTAATCAAAGTAGGAATGACTTCTTCCGGCATGCCTTTTTCCTTTAGGATCCGGCGTTCAACCGCCATGCCGTCAAACGCAGCCGCGGTAAGTCTTGAAACAGACAGGGACCCTGCTGAAGCAAGTCCCTCCTTAGAGGTAGAGGCCACGGATCTTCCGTGATCATCTCTTGAAGTTCCGGGTACCAAGACCTTCTTGGCCAATCCGGAACCACTAGTATCGTTCTTACGCCTCTTTGCCGTATAATTCTCAAAACTTTTGGTATGAGAGGCAGAGGAGGAAACACATACACCGACTGGTACACCCAAGGCGTTACCAGCGCGTCCACAGCTATTGCCTGCGGATCTCTTGACCTGGCGCAATACCTGTCCAGTTTTTTGTTGAGGCGAGACGCCATCATGTCCACCATTGGTCTTTCCCAACGGGTTACCAGCATGTGGAAGACTTCTGGATGAAGTCCCCACTCTCCCGGGTGAAGGTCGTGTCTGCTGAGGAAGTCTGCTTCCCAGTTGTCCACTCCCGGGATGAACACTGCTGACAGTGCTATCACATGATTCTCTGCCCAGCGAAGAATCCTTGCAGCTTCTGCCATTGCACTCCTGCTTCTTGTGCCGCCCTGTCTGTTCACATGGGCGACTGCCGTGATGTTGTCCGACTGGATCAACACCGGTTTTCCCTGAAGCAGAGGTTCTGCCTGGCTTAGAGCATTGTAGATTGCTCTTAGTTCCAGAATGTTTATGTGAAGAGACGTTTCCAGGCTCGTCCACACTCCCTGGAAGTTTCTTCCTTGTGTGACTGCTCCCCAGCCTCTCAGGCTGGCGTCCGTGGTCACCAGGATCCAATCCTGTATGCCGAATCTGCGGCCCTCCAATAGATGAGCACTCTGCAACCACCACAGAAGAGATACCCTTGTCCTTGGAGACAGGGTTATCCGCTGGTGCATCTGAAGATGCGACCCTGACCATTTGTCCAACAGATCCCTCTGGAAAATTCTTGCGTGGAATCTGCCGAATGGAATTGCTTCGTAAGAAGCCACCATTTTTCCCAGGACTCTTGTGCATTGATGTACAGACACCTTTCCTGGTTTTAGGAGGTTCCTGACAAGCTCGGATAACTCCTTGGCTTTTTCCTCCGGGAGAAAAACCTTTTTCTGAACCGTGTCCAGAATCATCCCTAGGAACAGCAGACGAGTGTCACGAACCTCGGGCAGCGGCGACCGCGCTTGTCCCTGCGGGTGGCCTGGTCTGCCCGGCGCCTCTCTTCCCCTGTCAGTCTCCGGCTTCAGCGGCGGGTCGGCGCTGCTCTCCGGCGGCTTCCCGGAAGCAAGGGCGCCGCCATCACAAGCAAGGGCAAGGAGGCGGAGCAGGTCTGACGTCACCTGCCTGCTCCGCCAATCAGGCTAGGGCGGGGAATTTAAAATCAGATACCAGGCAGAGATCCGATGCCTGAGTATCTTCGTTTCTCCTGTGGAAGCTATGATCCAGAGCTCCCTCGTCCCTGCAAGCATCCTGTGCTTCCAAGCATCCTGTCCCTGCAAGCATCCTGTGCTTCCAAGCATCCTGTCCCTGCAAGCATCCTGTGCTTCCAAGCATCCTGTCCCTGCAAGCATCCTGTGCTTCCAAGCATCCTGTCCCTGCAAGCATCCTGTGCTTCCAAGCATCCTGTGCCTACAAGCAACCTGTGCTTCCAAGCATCCTGTGCCTACAAGCAACCTGTGCTTCCAAGCATCCTGTGCCTACAAGCACCTCCGTGCCTCCAGTTACCTCCGTGTCTCCAAGCACCTCGTGCCTCCAAGCACCTCCGTGCCTCCAAGCACCTCCGTGCCTCCAAGCACCTCGTGCCTCCAAGCACCTCGTGCCTCCAAGCACCTCCGCGCCTCAAGCACCTCCGTGCCTCCAGTTACCTCCGTGCCTCCAGTTACCTCCGTGCCTCCAGTTACCTCCGTGCCTCCAAGCACCTCCGTGCCTCCAAGCACCTCGTGCCTCCAAGCACCCCGTGCCTCCAAGCACCTCCGCGCCTCAAAGCACCTCCGTGCCTCCAGTTACCTCCGTGTCTCCAAGCACCTCGTGCCTCCAAGCACCTCGTCCCTCCAAACACCTCGGTGTCTCCAAACACCTCCGTGCCTCCAAGCACCTCCGTGCCTCCAAACACCTCCGTGCCTCCAAGGGTCTCCCAGCACTCCCTGTACTCCCAGTACCTCAGTGCCTTCAATACCACAGTGTCTCCAATATCTCAGTACCCCAGCCTTCATTATTTCTACAAGTCTTGTCTTACAGGAGACCTACAAGAATTCCTCTGGGCCTCCCGCCTGCCGTCTTAGTTCTGCATGAGGAAGACCTACATCCGGCCATCTCTACTACGACCCAGTGGCGGTTCCTCTTCCCGGTCATCGGAAGAAGCCCCGAGTCCACAACACTCCCAAACCAGGTCAGTGATAGTATACTCAGGCCCCATGGACTCGGGGGATCGGAACACGGACTCTAGTGCCATCCAGAACCTGGCTTCTCGAGTGCAAAGTCAGGAAGCAGCACAAGGTCAGGTGATGCAGTACCTCCAGCAGTTGTCCGGGCGTCTGGATCAGATTCAGGCGTCTCTGGCCTCAGTAATTCCGGCTCCTGTTCCAGCAGTCGCACCAGTTGCCGTTGCCAGCAATGTTCAACCATCGGCCGGTGTCACTCCACGCCTTCAGTTGCCTACTCCGTCCCGCTATAATGGGAATCCCAAAAATTGTCGTGGTTTCTTGAACCAGTGCGAGGTACATTTCGAGCTACTTGCACACAACTTTCCTACAGACCGGTCCAAGGTAGCATATATTATTTCTCTGTTGGAAGGTTCTGCTTTGGATTGGGTGTCTCCATTATGGGAACGATCTGATCCCATGGTTTCCAACTACACCAACTTCATCTCGTCCTTTCGAAGGATTTTCGACGAGCCCGGCAGAATGACCACTGCTTCTTCCGATTTGCTCCGTGTTCGGCAGGGCGCCCGTTCCGTGGGCCAGTACGTGGTTCATTTCCAGACCATTGCTTCCGAACTACGCTGGAATAATGATGCCCTGAGAGCTGCCTTCTGGAACGGTCTTTCCGACCGGCTGAAAGACGAGCTGGTTACTAGAGATCTGCCGGATCCATTAGAAGATTTGATTTCCCTTTGCGTCAAGGTGGATCTTCGGATGCAGGAGCGTGGAAGAGAACGTAACCGTTCGGATCGTTCCAGGTTCCGGAATCCTACTCCTAGGCCGGTGGCCTCACCTAGCTCAGATGAGCCCATGCAAATTAACCGCTCCCGACTGTCTCCGGAAGAACGACAGCGTCGTCGTGAGGGTAAACTCTGCCTTTACTGTGGAGCCGCAGATCATTTTCTTAAATCTTGTAAAGTCCGTCCGGGAAACGGGCAGACCTAGCTTGTTCCGGAGGAGTCAAGCTGGGAGTTACGACAAAAGCTTCTCCAACTTCGGACTGCTTGCTTCCAGTAACTCTAGTCTCCAATTCAGTCTCCAGGTCTTGTGAAGCCCTATTGGATTCCGGAGCTGCAGGGAACTTCGTTTCTTCCTTCTGTGCCCAAAGTTTGGGTTTAAAGTTACGGCCTATCGAGCGGCCAATTTCACTGACGGCTATCAACGGGACTAGAATTTCCAAAGGTCTCATAATGTGGCGCACGGGGCCAGTTAAGCTGCGGGTCGGGGCTCTACATCAGGAAGATTTGGAACTCTTGGTAATCCCAGAAATGCCCCATGATCTGGTTCTTGGAATGCCTTGGCTGAAAAGTCATAACCCCCACATCGATTGGAAGTCGTCACAAATTCTGTCCTGGAGTTCCTTTTGTCACACTAATTGTCTTACTCCTGTTTGTCCGCTCCGTGTTACCTCCAAAACGGATGAAGAGCACATTCCGGAGGCATATCAAGGGTACAAGGACGTATTTTCGGAACAAGCTGCTGACCTGTTACCACCTCACAGGCCTTGGGACTGCCCTATTGACCTTGTCCCAGGGAAGACGCCACCTCGTGGTCGCACATATCCTCTGTCTCTTCCCGAGACTCAAGCCATGTCGGAGTATATTAAGTCCAATATGCTCAAGGGATTCATTCGCCCCTCTTCCTCCCCTGCTGGTGCAGGCTTCTTTTTCGTGAAGAAAAAGGACGGGGGGTTGAGACCATGCATCGACTACCGCGGCCTAAACGACATTACTATTAAGAATAAATACCCCTTGCCACTAATCACAGAGTTATTTGATAGGGTTCGTGGTGCCCGCATTTTTTCAAAACTCGACTTGAGAGGAGCTTATAATCTTATACGCATCCGAGAGGGGGATGAATGGAAGACTGCCTTTAATACCCGAGATGGGCATTACGAATACTTGGTGATGCCGTTTGGTCTTAGTAATGCTCCCGCGGTTTTCCAGGGATTCGTCAACGAAATCTTTCGTGATATGCTGTATCAGAGCGTTGTGGTATATCTGGACGACATACTGATTTTTTCCAAGAATCTTGTCGAACACAGGACTCAAGTCAAAGAGGTGCTACACCGTTTACAAGAGAATCATCTCTACGCCAAGCTTTCCAAATGTACCTTTGAAGTAACATCTATTCCGTTCCTCGGTTATGTCATCTCGGGGACGGAGCTTCGCATGGATCCGGAAAAGTTGTCGGCCATTCGTGATTGGACTCAGCCTCTTTCCCTGAAAGCAATACAAAGGTTCCTGGGCTTTGCGAACTACTACAGGAAATTCATTAAAGGTTTCTCCACCATTGTTGCACCCATTACTGCCCTGACGAGAAAGGGTTCTAATCCTAGTTTGTGGCCTCCGGAAGCCATTGTAGCTTTTTCTCGCTTAAAGTTAGCTTTCACGACGGCTCCAGTTCTCCAACAACCAAATTTCGAGGAACCCTTCTTCTTAGAAGTTGATGCATCTTCAGTCGGGGTGGGGGCTGTCCTCTCCCAGCATTCCTCTGATAAGAAATTACATCCGTGTGGCTTCCACTCTCGTAAATTCTCTCCAGCCGAACGAAATTACTCTATTGGAGACCAGGAACTCTTGGCAATCAAATCTGCCTTGGAAGAATGGAGATATCTTCTAGAAGGGGCTAAACATGTGTTTACCATCTACACGGATCACAAGAATTTACTGTACATCAAATCCGCACAATGTTTGAATCCTCGCCAGGCGAGATGGGCACTTTTCTTTTCCCGATTCTCGTTCATTATCAAGTACCGTGCCGGGACTCTCAATATTAAAGCAGATGCGCTTTCCCGTTCACAGGTTCCCACAGACGAGGATGAACCTCCGGAGCGGGGTTTAATTCTGAATCCAGTTTCTGTCTCTGCTGCTTTAACTACTCCAGCTCCTCCTCCTGGAAGAATGTCCGTACCAGCTAGATTCCGCCCAGGAATACTACGGTGGGTCCATAACTCCAAGTTTTCCGGTCATCCCGGCGCTCAGAAGATGTACAAGTTTCTGCAAAGGTCTTACTGGTGGAACACCATGAGGAAGGATGTACAAGATTGCGTTAATTCATGTCCCCAATGTACACAACATAAATCTCCTCGTCTGCCTCCTGCAGGGTTACTTCGTCCTCTGCCTATCCCTGTGAGACCCTGGACTCACATTTCCATGGACTTCATCACTGACTTGCCCTGTTCCAAGGGTTGCAACACCGTTTGGGTTATCGTTGACCGTTTTTCGAAGATGGCACACTTTGTGCCCTTGACTGGTCTTCCGACAGCACCGAAACTGGCTCTATTGTTTATCCGAGAACATTTTCGTTTGCATGGGTTGCCACAAGAGATTGTTTCTGACCGTGGAGTACAGTTCACCGCCAGGTTTTGGAAAGCCCTTTGTTCAACTCTACACATTAAACTTAAGTTTTCGTCGGCTTATCATCCCCAAACAAATGGACAAACGGAACGAGTCAATCAAGATCTAGAGACTTTTCTTCGGTTGTATCTCTCTCCTTCACAGGACAACTGGGTGGAGTTGTTGCCTTGGGCGGAGTTTGCCCATAACCATTTGTTTCATTCTTCCACTGGGGAATCACCATTTTTCGTCAACTACGGGTTCCATCCCCGTGTTCCGGAATTTCCAAGCCTTCCGATAATAGAGGTTCCTGCTGTAGCGTCCACTCTACGACACTTTGGACAAATTTGGAGAAAGGTTCATGCTAATCTTAAGCAGGTTTCTGTTCGGTACAAGTTCTTTGCAGATAAGAAACGGCAAGCCGCACCTCAATATAAAGTTGGGGACAGGGTATGGCTGTCCACACGGAATCTCCGGTTGAAGGTGCCCACCATGAAATTCGCTCCAAGGTTCATCGGTCCTTACCCTGTGCTACAAGTCTTAAATCCTGTGGTCTGTAAACTGGGTTTGCCTGCCCATCTTCGCATACCTAACGCCTTCCATGTTTCTCTACTCCGTCCCCTCATACTGAATCGATTCCACTCAGCACTCCCAAGGCCAACGTCCGTAGTGGCAGAAGCTGGAGCGGAGTTTGAAATCAAAGCTATTCTGGACTCTCGTTATCTTCATAAAAAATTACAGTACTTGGTGGACTGGAAGGGTTATGGACCTGAGGAGAGAAGTTGGATTGGGGCTACTGAAGTAACGGCTCCTCGTCTGATTCGGATCTTCCACTCCAGACATCCGACTAAGCCCGGGAAGTGTCCAGGGGCCACTCCTGGAGGAGGGGGTACTGTCACGAACCTCGGGCAGCGGCGACCGCGCTTGTCCCTGCGGGTGGCCTGGTCTGCCCGGCGCCTCTCTTCCCCTGTCAGTCTCCGGCTTCAGCGGCGGGTCGGCGCTGCTCTCCGGCGGCTTCCCGGAAGCAAGGGCGCCGCCATCACAAGCAAGGGCAAGGAGGCGGAGCAGGTCTGACGTCACCTGCCTGCTCCGCCAATCAGGCTAGGGCGGGGAATTTAAAATCAGATACCAGGCAGAGATCCGATGCCTGAGTATCTTCGTTTCTCCTGTGGAAGCTATGATCCAGAGCTCCCTCGTCCCTGCAAGCATCCTGTGCTTCCAAGCATCCTGTCCCTGCAAGCATCCTGTGCTTCCAAGCATCCTGTCCCTGCAAGCATCCTGTGCTTCCAAGCATCCTGTCCCTGCAAGCATCCTGTGCTTCCAAGCATCCTGTCCCTGCAAGCATCCTGTGCTTCCAAGCATCCTGTGCCTACAAGCAACCTGTGCTTCCAAGCATCCTGTGCCTACAAGCAACCTGTGCTTCCAAGCATCCTGTGCCTACAAGCACCTCCGTGCCTCCAGTTACCTCCGTGTCTCCAAGCACCTCGTGCCTCCAAGCACCTCCGTGCCTCCAAGCACCTCCGTGCCTCCAAGCACCTCGTGCCTCCAAGCACCTCGTGCCTCCAAGCACCTCCGCGCCTCAAGCACCTCCGTGCCTCCAGTTACCTCCGTGCCTCCAGTTACCTCCGTGCCTCCAGTTACCTCCGTGCCTCCAAGCACCTCCGTGCCTCCAAGCACCTCGTGCCTCCAAGCACCCCGTGCCTCCAAGCACCTCCGCGCCTCAAAGCACCTCCGTGCCTCCAGTTACCTCCGTGTCTCCAAGCACCTCGTGCCTCCAAGCACCTCGTCCCTCCAAACACCTCGGTGTCTCCAAACACCTCCGTGCCTCCAAGCACCTCCGTGCCTCCAAACACCTCCGTGCCTCCAAGGGTCTCCCAGCACTCCCTGTACTCCCAGTACCTCAGTGCCTTCAATACCACAGTGTCTCCAATATCTCAGTACCCCAGCCTTCATTATTTCTACAAGTCTTGTCTTACAGGAGACCTACAAGAATTCCTCTGGGCCTCCCGCCTGCCGTCTTAGTTCTGCATGAGGAAGACCTACATCCGGCCATCTCTACTACGACCCAGTGGCGGTTCCTCTTCCCGGTCATCGGAAGAAGCCCCGAGTCCACAACACTCCCAAACCAGGTCAGTGATAACGAGTTGTTGGCATTAACTGGGATTTTGGAATATTCAGAATCCACCCGTGCTGTTTTAACACTTCTTGAGACAGTGCTAATCCCATCTCTAGCTGTTCTCTGGACCTTGCCCTTATCAGGAGATCGTCCAAGTATGGGATAATTAATACGCCTTTTCTTCGAAGAAGAATCATCATCTCGGCCATTACCTTTGTAAAGACCCGAGGTGCCGTGGACAATCCGAACGGCAGCGTCTGAAACTGATAGTGACAGTTTTGTACGACGAACCTGAGGTACCCCTGGTGTGAGGGGTAAATTGGAACGTGGAGGTACGCATCCTTGATGTCCAAGGACACCATAAAGTCCCCTTCTTCCAGGTTCGCTATCACTGCTCTGAGTGACTCCATCTTGAACTTCTTTATGTACAGGTTCAAGGACTTCAGATTTAGAATAGGTCTTACCGAGCCATCCGGCTTCGGTACCACAAATAGAGTGGAATAATACCCCTTTCCTTGTTGTAGAAGAGGTACCTTGACTATCACCTGCTGAGAGTACAGCTTGTGAATGGCTTCCAAGACCGTCTCCCTTTCGGAGGGGGACGTTGGTAAAGCAGACTTCAGGAAACGGCGAGGTGGATCTGTCTCTAGTTCCAACCTGTATCCCTGAGATATTATCTGCAGGATCCAGGGATCTACCTGCGAGTGAGCCCACTGCGCGCTGAAATTCTTGAGACGACCGCCCACCGCCCCCGAGTCCGCTTGAGAAGCCCCAGCGTCATGCTGAGGCTTTTGTAGAAGCGGGGGAGGGCTTCTGTTCCTGGGAAGGAGCTGCCTGTTGCTGTCTCTTCCCCCTTCCTCTGCCTCGTGGCAGATATGAATATCCCTTTGCTCTCTTGTTTTTAAAGGAACGAAAGGGCTGCGGTTGAAAAGTCGGTGTCTTTTTCTGTTGGGGAGTAACTTGAGGTAAAAAGGTGGATTTCCTGGCTGTAGCCGTGGCCACCAAATCTGATAGACCGACTCCAAATAACTCCTCCCCTTTATACGGCAAAACTTCCATATGCCGTTTTGAGTCCGCATCGCCTGACCACTGTCGCGTCCATAAACTTCTTCTGGCCGAAATGGACATAGCACTTACCCGTGATGCCAGTGTGCAGATATCCCTCTGTGCATCACGCATATAAAGAAATGCATCCTTTATTTGCTCTAAAGACAGTAAAACATTGTCCCTATCCAGGGTATCAATATTTTCAATCAGGGACTCTGACCAAGCTACTCCAGCACTGCACATCCAGGCTGTCGCTATAGCTGGTCGTAGTATAACACCTGTATGTGTGTATATACTTTTTTGGATATTTTCCATCCTCCTATCTGCTGGATCTTTAAGTGCGGCCGTCTCAGGAGAGGGTAACGCCACTTGTTTAGATAAGCGTGTGAGCGCCTTGTCCACCCTAGGAGGTGTTTCCCAGCGCGCCCTAACCTCTGGCGGGAAAGGGTATAAGCCAATAACTTCTTTGAAATTAGCATCTTTTTATCGGGGGCAACCCACGCTTCATCACACACCTCATTTAGTTCTTCTGATTCAGGAAAAACTATAGGTAGTTTTTTCACACCCCACATAATACCCTGTTTAGTGGTACCTGTAGTATCAGCTAAATGTAACGTCTCCTTCATTGCCAAAATCATATAACGTGTGGCCCTACTGGAAAATACGGTTGATTCGTCACCGTCGCCACTGGAATCAGTGCCTGTGTCTGGGTCTGTGTCGACCGACTGAGGCAAAGGGCGTTTTACAGCCCCTGTCGGTGTTTGAGGCGCCTGGACAGGCACTAATTGATTGTCCGGCCGTCTCATGTCGTCAAACGACTGCTTTAGCGTGTTGACACTATCCCGTAATTCCATAAATAAAGGCATCCATTCTGGTGTCGACCCCCTAGGAGGTGACATCCCCATATTTGGCAATTGCTCCGCCTCCACACCAATATCGTCCTCATACATGTCGACACACACGTACCGACACACAGCAGACACACAGGGAATGCTCTTAACGAAGACAGGACCCCACTAGCCCTTTGGGGAGACAGAGGGAGAGTTTGCCAGCACACACCAAAGCGCTATATATGACAGGGATAGCCTTATAATAAGTGCTCCCTGTATAGCTGCTTTTATAATATAATTTTTGCCACTATTTTGCCCCCCCTCTCTTGTTTTACCCTGTTTCTGTAGTGCAGTGCAGGGGAGAGACCTGGGAGCCGTCCTGACCAGCGGAGCTGTGTAAGGAAAATGGCGCTGTGTGCTGAGGAGATAGGCCCCGCCCCTTTTTCGGCGGGCTCGTCTCCCGCTCTTTAATGGATTCTGGCAGGGGTTAAATATCTCCATATAGCCCCCGGAGGCTATATGTGAGGTATTTTTAGCCAAAAAAGGTTTTCATTTGCCTCCCAGGGCGCCCCCCTCCCAGCGCCCTGCACCCTCAGTGACTGCCGTGTGAAGTGTGCTGAGAGGAAAATGGCGCACAGCTGCAGTGCTGTGCGCTACCTTGAGAAGACTGAGGAGTCTTCTGCCGCCGATTCTGGACCTCTTCTTGTTTCAGCATCTGCAAGGGGGCCGGCGGCGAGGCTCCGGTGACCATCCAGGCTGTACCTGTGATCGTCCCTCTGGAGCTAATGTCCAGTAGCCAAGAAGCCAATCCATCCTGCACGCAGGTGAGTTCACTTCTTCTCCCCTAAGTCCCTCGTTGCAGTGATCCTGTTGCCAGCAGGACTCACTGTAAAATAAAAAACCTAAGCTAAACTTTTCTAAGCAGCTCTTTAGGAGAGCCACCTAGATTGCACCCTTCTCGGCCGGGCACAAAAATCTAACTGAGGCTTGGAGGAGGGTCATAGGGGGAGGAGCCAGTGCACACCACCTGATCCTAAAGCTTTACTTTTTGTGCCCTGTCTCCTGCGGAGCCGCTATTCCCCATGGTCCTTTCAGGAACCCCAGCATCCACTAGGACGATAGAGAAAATAAGAATTTACTTACCGATAATTCTATTTCTCGGAGTCCGTAGTGGATGCTGGGGTTCCTGAAAGGACCATGGGGAATAGCGGCTCCGCAGGAGACAGGGCACAAAAAGTAAAGCTTTAGGATCAGGTGGTGTGCACTGGCTCCTCCCCCTATGACCCTCCTCCAAGCCTCAGTTAGGATACTGTGCCCGGACGAGCGTACACAATAAGGAAGGATTTTGAATCCCGGGTAAGACTCATACCAGCCACACCAATCACACTGTACAACCTGTGATCTGAACCCAGTTAACAGTATGATAACAGCGGAGCCTCTGAAAAGATGGCTCACAACAATAATAACCCGATTTTTGTAACTATGTACAAGTATTGCAGATAATCCGCACTTGGGATGGGCGCCCAGCATCCACTACGGACTCCGAGAAATAGAATTATCGGTAAGTAAATTCTTATTTTCTCTATCGTCCTAGTGGATGCTGGGGTTCCTGAAAGGACCATGGGGATAATACCAAAGCTCCCAAACGGGCGGGAGAGTGCGGATGACTCTGCAGCACCGAATGAGAGAACTCCAGGTCCTCCTTAGCCAGGGTATCAAATTTGTAGGATTTTACCAACGTGTTTGCCCCTGACTAAATAGCCGCTCGGCAAAGTTGTAAAGCCGAGACCCCTCGGGCAGCCGCCCAAGATGAGCCCACCTTCCTTGTGGAATGGGCATTTACATATTTTGGCTGTGGCAGGCCTGCCACAGAATGTGCAAGCTGAATTGTATTACACATCCAACTAGCAATAGTCTGCTTAGAAGCAAGAGCACCCAGTTTGTTGGGTGCATACAGGATAACAGCAAGTCAGTTTTCCTGACTCCAGCCGTCCTGGAACCTATATTTACAGGGCCCTGACAACATCTAGCAACCTGGAGTCCTCCAAGTCCCTAGTAGGCGCAAGGCACCAAAATAAGCTGGTTCAGGTGAAACACTGACACCACCTTAGGGAGAGAACTGGGGACGAGTCCGCAGCTCTGCCCTGTCCAAATGGACAACCAGATATGGGCTTTTTTGAGAAAAAAACCACCAATTTGACACTCGCCTGGTCCAGGCCAGGGCCAAGAGCATGGTCACTTTTCATGTGAGATGCTTCAAATCCACAGATTTGACTGGTTTTAAACCAATGTGATTTGAGGAATCCCAGAACTACGTTGAGATCCCACAGTGCCACTGGAGGCACAAAAGGGGGTTGTATATGCAATACTCCCTTGACAAACTTCTGGACTTCAGGAACTGAAGCCACTTCTTTCTGGAAGAAAATCGACAGGGCCGAAATTTGAACCTTAATGGACCCCAATTTGAGGCCCATAGACACTCCTGTTTGCAGGAAATGCAGGAATCGACCGAGTTGAAATTTCTTCATGGGGCCTTTCTGGCCTCACACCACGCAACATATTTTTGCCACATGTGGTGATAATGTTGTGCGGTCACCTCCTTTCTGGCTTTGACCAGGGTAGGAATGACCTCTTCCGGAATGCCTTTTTCCCTTAGGATCCGGCGTTCCACCGCCATGCCTTCAAACGCAGCTGCGGTAAGTCTTGGAACAGACATGGTACTTGCTGAAACAAGTCCCTTCTTAGCGGCAGAGGCCATAAGTCCTCTGTGAGCATCTCTTGAAGTTCCGGGTACCAAGTCCTTCTTGGCCAATCCGGAGCCATGAGTATAGTTCTTACTCCTCTACGTCTTATAAGTCTCAGTACCTGAGGTATGAGAAGCAGAGGATGGAACACATACACCGACTGGTACATCCATGGTGTTACCAGAACGTCCACAGCTATTGCCTGAGGGTCTCTTAACCTGGCGCAATACCTGTCCCGTTTTTTGTTCAGACGGGACGCCATCATGTCCACCTTTGGTATTTCCCAACGGTTTACAATCATGTGGAAAACTTCCCGATGAAGTTTCCACTCTGCCGGGTGGAGGTCGTGCCTGCTGAGGAAGTCTGCTTCCCAGTTTCCATTCCCGGAATGAAACACTGCTGACAGTGCTATCACATGATTTTCCGCCCAGCGAAAAGTCCTTGCAGTTTTTGCCATTGCCCTCCTGCTTCTTGTGCCGCCCTGTCTATTTACGTGGGCGACTGCCGTGATGTTTTTCCCACTGGATCAATACCGGCTGACCTTGAAGCAGAGGTCTTGCTAAGCTTAGAGTATTATAAATTTACCCTTAGCTCCAGTATATTTATGTGGAGAAAAGTCTCCAGACTTGATCACACTCCCTGGAAATTTTTTCCTTGTGTGACTGCTCCCCAGCCTCTCGGGCTGGCCTCCGTGGTCACCAGCATCCAATCCTGAATGCCGAATCTGCGGCCCTCTAGAAGATGAGCACTCTGTAACCACCACAGGAGAGACACCCTTGTCCTTGGATATAGGGTTATCCGCTGATGCATCTGAAGATGCGATCCGGACCATTTGTCCAGCAGATCCCACTGAAAAATTCTTGCGTGAAATCTGCCGAATGGAATTGCTTCGTAGGAAGTCACCATCTTTACCAGGACCCTTGTGCAATGATGCACTGATTTTAGGAGGTTCCTGACTAGCTCGGATAACTCCCTGGCTTTCTCTTCCGGGAGAAACACCTTTTTCTGGACTGTGTCCAGAATCATCCCTAGGCACAGCAGACTTGTCGTCGGGATCAGCTGCGATTTTGGAATATTTAGAATCCACCCGTGCTGTTGTAGCAGTATCCGAGATAGTGCTACTCCGACCTCCAACTGTTCCCTGGACTTTTATCAGGAGATCGTCCAAGTAAGGGATAATTAAGACGCCTTTTCTTCGAAGAAGAATCATCATTTCGGCCATTACCTTGGTAAAGACCCGGGGTGCCGTGGACAATCCAAACGGCAGCGTCTGAAACTGATAGTGACAGTTCTGTACCACGAACCTGAGGTACCCTTAGTGAGAAGGGCAAATTTTGGACATGGAGGTAAGCATCCCTGATGTCTCGGGACACTATATAGTCCCCTTCTTCCTGGTTCGTTATCACTGCTCTGAGTGACTCCATCTTGATTTGAACCTTTGTAAGTGTTCAAATTTTTTTAGATTTAGAATAGGTCTCACCTAGCCTTCTGGCTTCAGTACCACAATATAATGTGGAATAATACCCCTTTTCTTGTTGTAGGAGGGGTAATTTGATTATCACCTGCTGGGAATACAGCTTGTGAATTGTTTCCCATACTGCCTCCTTGTCGGAGGGAGACCTTGGTAAACCAGACTTCAGGAGCCTGCGAAGGGGAAACGTCTCGACATTCCAATCTGTACCCCTGGGATACTACATGTAGGATCCAGGGGTCCTGTCCGGTCCCAGCGTCATGCTGAGAGCTTGGCAGAAGCGGTGGAACGCTTCTGTTCCTGGGAATGGGCTGCCTGCTGCAGTCTTCTTCCCTTTCCTCTATCCCTGGGCAGATATGACTCTTATAGGGACGAAAGGACTGAGGCTGAAAAGACGGTGTCTTTTTCTGCAGAGATGTGACTTAGGGTAAAAACGGTGGATTTTCCAGCAGTTGCCGTGGCCACCAGGTCCGATGGACCGACCCCAAATAACTCCTCTTCCTTTATACGGCACTACACCTTTGTGCCGTTTGGAATCTGCATCACCTGACCACTGTCGTGTCCATAAACATCTTCTGGCAGATATGGACATCGCACTTACTCTTGATGCCAGAGTGCAAATATCCCTCTGTGCATCTCGCATATATAGAAAATGCATCCTTTAAATGCTCTATAGTCAATAAAATACTGTCCCTGTCAAGGGTATCAATATTTTTAGTCAGGGACTCCGACCAAGCCACCCCAGCTCTGCACATCCAGGCTGAGGCGATCGCTGGTCGCAGTATAACACCAGTATGTGTGTATATACTTTTTATGATATTTTCCAGCCTCCTGTCAGCTGGCTCCTTGAGGACGGCCCTATCTATAGACGGTACCGCCACTTGTTTTGATAAGCGTGTGAGCGCCTTATCCACCCTAAGGGGTGTTTCCCAACACGCCCTAACTTCTGGCGGGAAAGGGTATACCGCCCATAATTTTCTATCGGGGGGAACCCACGCATCATCACACACTTCATTTAATTTATCTGATTCAGGAAAAACTACGGTAGTTTTTTCACATCCCACATAATACCCTCTTTTGTGGTACTTGTAGTATCAGAAATATGTAACACCTCCTTCATTGCCCTTAACGTGTGGCCCTAATAAGGAATACGTTTGTTTATTCACCGTCGACACTGGATTCAGTGTCCGTGTCTGTGTCTGTGTCGACCGACTAAAGTAAACGGGCGTTTTAAAACCCCTGACGGTGTTTCTGAGACGTCTGGACCGGTACTAATTGTTTGTCGGCCGTCTCATGTCGTCAACCGACCTTGCAGCGTGTTGACATTATCACGTAATTCCCTAAATAAGCCATCCATTCCGGTGTCGACTCCCTAGAGAGTGACATCACCATTACAGGCAATTGCTCCACCTCCTCACCAACATCGTCCTCATACATGTCGACACACACGTACCGACACACAGCACACACACAGGGAATGCTCTGATAGAGGACAGGACCCACTAGCCCTTTGGAGAGACAGAGGGAGAGTTTGCCAGCACACACCAAAAACGCTATAATTATATAGGGACAACCTTATATAAGTGTTTTCCCTTATAGCATCTTTTATATATTTCTAACGCCAAATTAGTGCCCCCCCTCTCTGTTTTAACCCTGTTTCTGTAGTGCAGTGCAGGGGAGAGCCTGGGAGCCTTCCCTCCAGCCTTTCTGTGAGGGAAAATGGCGCTGTGTGCTGAGGAGATAGGCCCCGCCCCTTTTTCGGCGGGCTCGTCTCCCGCTCTTTAATGGATTCTGGCAGGGGTTAAATATCTCCATATAGCCCCCGGAGGCTATATGTGAGGTATTTTTAGCCAAAAAAGGTTTTCATTTGCCTCCCAGGGCGCCCCCCTCCCAGCGCCCTGCACCCTCAGTGACTGCCGTGTGAAGTGTGCTGAGAGGAAAATGGCGCACAGCTGCAGTGCTGTGCGCTACCTTAAGAAGACTGAGGAGTCTTCTGCCGCCGATTCTGGACCTCTTCTTGTTTCAGCATCTGCAAGGGGGCCGGCGGCGAGGCTCCGGTGACCATCCAGGCTGTACCTGTGATCGTCCCTCTGGAGCTAATGTCCAGTAGCCAAGAAGCCAATCCATCCTGCACGCAGGTGAGTTCACTTCTTCTCCCCTAAGTCCCTCGTTGCAGTGATCCTGTTGCCAGCAGGACTCACTGTAAAATAAAAAACCTAAGCTAAACTTTTCTAAGCAGCTCTTTAGGAGAGCCACCTAGATTGCACCCTTCTCGGCCGGGCACAAAAATCTAACTGAGGCTTGGAGGAGGGTCATAGGGGGAGGAGCCAGTGCACACCACCTGATCCTAAAGCTTTACTTTTTGTGCCCTGTCTCCTGCGGAGCCGCTATTCCCCATGGTCCTTTCAGGAACCCCAGCATCCACTAGGACGATAGAGAAAATAAGAATTTACTTACCGATAATTCTATTTCTCGGAGTCCGTAGTGGATGCTGGGCGCCCATCCCAAGTGCGGATTATCTGCATTACTTGTACATAGTTACAAAAATCGGGTTATTATTGTTGTGAGCCATCCTTTCAGAGGCTCCGCTGTTATCATACTGTTAACTGGGTTCAGATCACAGGTTGTACAGTGTGATTGGTGTGGCTGGTATGAGTCTTACCCGGGATTCATAAATCCTTCCTTATTGTGTACGCTCGTCCGGGCACAGTACCTAACTGAGGCTTGGAGGAGGGTCATAGGGGGAGGAGCCAGTGCACACCACCTGATCCTAAAGCTTTACTTTTTGTGCCCTGTCTCCTGCGGAGCCGCTTTACTTTTTGTGCCCTGTCTCCTGCGGAGCCGCTATTCATCTCATATTATACATCTCATATTATACATCTCATATTATACATCTCATATTATATATATATATATATATATATATATATCTGTCAGGAACATCAAGGTCCCTATTGACATTAATGTGTTCTGAATGTGTATGAACATGTACTGAATGCCAATATTGTGGATCTAGTCAGGAAACATTATGGCCGACATAGAACATAGTATTCATGTCGACAACAGGGAGTAGTATTCGTGTCGACAACAGGGAGTAGTAACTGGGCAAAATAAAATTTTTGTGACCCCGTGGGATCTGAGGGAAACATATACCTAATTTCACTAAGACGCCCCCACAAATACTATCACGTCTGTGCTCGAGCTACAGCTCACTGCAAACGTACCATACATATATACACATACAGGTATAGGTTTTTTACACAATTTTACACCCAGTCATAATAGTTGGTGCCGACAGGGTCACCCACATACGTCTGTGTTCCCCAAACAGTGCTTACTTTGGAAAAGCTTACAACTACTGACATGCTGACACTTAATCTCATGAATCAAGTACCATCTGGAGTCGGCAATGCCGACAGAGGGATACCCATATCTGTTTGTGGTAGAGCACTCACACATGTTGACACACGTGTACTAAACACCCACCAACATTGCTAACATGGGCAAATTTCTGACAGGGAAAACACAGAAAACTCTAACCAACTCCTTGTACACAAGCTCATTTTATATATATATATATATATATATATATATATATATATCTATAGTGCTTCATGGTTGAACCTTTACTGCACTACATAACTGTGCCCCCCCCCCCCCCCATTTTACACTGTTAGGTGTTTAACAGTGTTTTGGCAGGCCCAGCATCTCTGTGAGGAGAAAATGGCGTTGTATATAGAGTTGTGAGGGCTAAGCCACACCCCATTCTCGGCGCGCTTCAGCCCCAGTATCTTTTTACATTTTTTTACTGGCGGGGGTCCGTATACAGTGCCTATGCACTGTATACTACTTTGTCAGGCTTATATTGTGAGGTATATTGCTGCCCAGGGCGCCCCCCCTGCGCCCTGCACGATTGTAGTGCCGCTTGTATGTGGGAGCAATGGCGTGCAGCGCGACCGCTGCACGTTACCTCCGAGACTCTGAAGTCTTCTGCCGTCAATGAAGTCTTCTGTTCTTCTAATACTCACCCGGCTTCTTTCTTCTGGCTTTGTGAGGGGGGTGACGGCACGGCTCCAGGAACGAGCAGCTAGGCGAACCAAGTGATCAGACCCCCTGGAGCTAATGGTGTCCAGTAGCCTAAGAAGCAGAGCCCTTGAACTCAGAAGAAGTAGGTCTGCTTCTCTCCCCTCACTCCCACGATGCAGGGAGCCTGTAGCCAGCAGGTCTCCCTGAAAATAATAAACCTAACAACTAGAGATGAGCGGGTTCGGTTTCTCTGAATCCGAACCCGCACGAACTTCATGTTTTTTTTCACGGGTCCGAGCGACTCGGATCTTCCCGCCTTGCTCGGTTAACCCGAGCGCGCCCGAACGTCATCATGACGCTGTCGGATTCTCGCGAGACTCGGATTCTATATAAGGAGCCGCACGTCGCCGCCATTTTCACACGTGTATTGAGATTGATAGGGAGAGGACGTGGCTGGCGTCCTCTCCATTTAGATTAGGAGAGAGAGAGAGAGATTGACCTGAGGCTGATACTGTAGAAGAGAGTGCAGAGTTTAGTGACTGACCACAGTGACCACCAGCAGTGCAGTTGTTTTATTTAATATATCCGTTCTCTGCCTGAAAAAAACGGTACACACAGTGACTCAGTCACATACCATATCTGTGTGCACTGCTCAGCCCAGTGTGCTGCATGCCTGCATCATCTATGTATATATTATATATCTGACTGTGCTCAGCTCACACAGCTTATAATTGTGGGGGAGACTGGGGAGCACTGCAGTGCCAGTTATAGGTTATAGCAGGAGCCAGGAGTACAAGACAGTCACATACCATATCTGTGTGCACTGCTCAGCCCAGTGTGCTGCATCATCTATGTATATATTATATATCTGACTGTGCTCAGCTCACACAGCTTATAATTGTGGGGGAGACTGGGGAGCACTGCAGTGCCAGTTATAGGTTATAGCAGGAGCCAGGAGTACATATTATATTAAAATTAAACAGTGCACACTTTTGCTGCAGGAGTGCCACTGCCAGTGTGACTGACCAGTGACCTGACCACACTGACCACCAGTATAGTTAGTAGTATACTATATTGTGATTGCCTGAAAAAGTTAAACACTCGTCGTGTGACTTCACTTGTGTGGTGTTTTTTTTTTTATTCTATAAAAAACTCATTCTGCTGACAGACAGTGTCCAGCAGGTCCGTCATTATATAATATATATACCTGTCCGGCTGCAGTAGTGATATATATATATTTTTTATATCATTATTTATCATCCAGTCGCAGCAGACACAGTACGGTAGTTCACGGCTGTAGCTACCTCTGTGTCGGCACTCGGCAGTCCATCCATAATTGTATACCACCTACCCGTGGTTTTTTTTTCTTTCTTCTTTATACATACATACTACTACATCTCTTTATCAACCAGTCTATATTAGCAGCAGACACAGTACAGTACGGTAGTTCACGGCTGTGGCTACCTCTGTGTCGGCACTCGGCAGTCCGTCCATAATTGTATACCACCTAACCGTGGTTTTTTTTTCTTTCTTCTTTATACATACATACTACGACATCTCTTTATCAACCAGTCTATATTAGCAGCAGACACAGTACAGTACGGTAGTTCACGGCTGTGGCTACCTCTGTGTCGGCACTCCGTCCATAATTGTATACCACCTAACCGTGGTTTTTTTTTCTTTCTTCTTTATACATACATACTACGACATCTCTTTATCAACCAGTCTATATTAGCAGCAGACACAGTACAGTACGGTAGTTCACGGCTGTGGCTACCTCTGTGTCGGCACTCGGCAGTCCGTCCATAATTGTATACCACCTACCCGTGGTTTTTTTTTCTTTCTTCTTTATACATACATACTACTACATCTCTTTATCAACCAGTCTATATTAGCAGCAGACACAGTACAGTACGGTAGTTCACGGCTGTGGCTACCTCTGTGTCGGCACTCGGCAGTCCGTCCATAATTGTATACCACCTAACCGTGGTTTTTTTTTCTTTCTTCTTTATACATACATACTACGACATCTCTTTATCAACCAGTCTATATTAGCAGCAGACACAGTACAGTACGGTAGTTCACGGCTGTGGCTACCTCTGTGTCGGCACTCGGCAGTCCGTCCATAATTGTATACCACCTACCCGTGGTTTTTTTTTCTTTCTTCTTCATACATACATACTACGACATCTCTATCAACCAGTCTATATTAGCAGCAGACACAGTACAGTACGGTAGTTCACGGCTGTGGCTACCTCTGTGTCGGCACTCGGCAGTCCGTCCATAATTGTATACCACCTAACCGTGGTTTTTTTTTCTTTCTTCTTCATACATACATACTACGACATCTCTTTATCAACCAGTCTATATTAGCAGCAGACACAGTACAGTACGGTAGTTCACGGCTGTGGCTACCTCTGTGTCGGCACTCGGCAGTCCGTCCATAATTGTATACTAGTATCCATCCATCTCCATTGTTTACCTGAGGTGCCTTTTAGTTGTGCCTATTAAAATATGGAGAACAAAAATGTTGAGGTTCCAAAATTAGGGAAAGATCAAGATCCACTTCCACCTCGTGCTGAAGCTGCTGCCACTAGTCATGGCCGAGACGATGAAATGCCAGCAACGTCGTCTGCCAAGGCCGATGCCCAATGTCATAGTACAGAGCATGTCAAATCCAAAACACCAAATATCAGTAAAAAAAGGACTCCAAAACCTAAAATAAAATTGTCGGAGGAGAAGCGTAAACTTGCCAATATGCCATTTACCACACGGAGTGGCAAGGAACGGCTGAGGCCCTGGCCTATGTTCATGGCTAGTGGTTCAGCTTCACATGAGGATGGAAGCACTCAGCCTCTCGCTAGAAAAATGAAAAGACTCAAGCTGGCAAAAGCACAGCAAAGAACTGTGCATTCTTCGAAATCCCAAATCCACAAGGAGAGTCCAATTGTGTCGGTTGCGATGCCTGACCTTCCCAACACTGGACGTGAAGAGCATGCGCCTTCCACCATTTGCACGCCCCCTGCAAGTGCTGGAAGGAGCACCCGCAGTCCAGTTCCTGATAGTCAGATTGAAGATGTCAGTGTTGAAGTACACCAGGATGAGGAGGATATGGGTGTTGCTGGCGCTGGGGAGGAAATTGACCAGGAGGATTCTGATGGTGAGGTGGTTTGTTTAAGTCAGGCACCCGGGGAGACACCTGTTGTCGGTGGGAGGAATATGGCCGTTGACATGCCAGGTGAAAATACCAAAAAAATCAGCTCTTCGGTGTGGAGGTATTTCAACAGAAATGCGGACAACAGGTGTCAAGCCGTGTGTTCCCTTTGTCAAGCTGTAATAAGTAGGGGTAAGGACGTTAACCACCTCGGAACATCCTCCCTTATACGTCACCTGCAGCGCATTCATAATAAGACAGTGACAAGTTCAAAAACTTTGGGTGACAGCGGAAGCAGTCCACTGACCAGTAAATCCCTTCCTCTTGTAACCAAGCTCACGCAAACCACCCCACCAACTCCCTCAGTGTCAATTTCCTCCTTCCCCAGGAATGCCAATAGTCCTGCAGGCCATGTCACTGGCAATTCTGACGATTCCTCTCCTGCCTGGGATTCCTCCGATGCATCCTTGCGTGTAACGCCTACTGCTGCTGGCGCTGCTGTTCTTGCTGCTGGGAGTCGATGGTCATCCCAGAGGGGAAGTCGTAAGCCCACTTGTACTACTTCCAGTAAGCAATTGACTGTTCAACAGTCCTTTGCGAGGAAGATGAAATATCACAGCAGTCATCCTGCTGCAAAGCGGATAACTGAGGCCTTGACAACTATGTTGGTGTTAGACGTGCGTCCGGTATCCGCCGTTAGTTCACAGGGAACTAGACAATTTATTGAGGCAGTGTGCCCCCGTTACCAAATACCATCTAGGTTCCACTTCTCTAGGCAGGCGATACCGAGAATGTACACGGACGTCAGAAAAAGACTCACCAGTGTCCTAAAAAATGCAGTTGTACCCAATGTCCACTTAACCACGGACATGTGGACAAGTGGAGTAGGGCAGGGTCAGGACTATATGACTGTGACAGCCCACTGGGTAGATGTATGGACTCCCGCCGCAAGAACAGCAGCGGCGGCACCAGTAGCAGCATCTCGCAAACGCCAACTCTTTCCTAGGCAGGCTACGCTTTGTATCACCGGTTTCCAGAATACGCACACAGCTGAAAACCTCTTACGGCAACTGAGGAAGATCATCGCGGAATGGCTTACCCCAATTGGACTCTCCTGTGGATTTGTGGCATCGGACAACGCCAGCAATATTGTGTGTGCATTAAATATGGGCAAATTCCAGCACGTCCCATGTTTTGCACATATCTTGAATTTGGTGGTGCAGAATTATTTAAAAAACGACAGGGGCGTGCAAGAGATGCTGTCGGTGGCCAGAAAAATTGCGGGACACTTTCGGCGTACAGGCACCACGTACAGAAGACTGGAGCACCACCAAAAACTACTGAACCTGCCCTGCCATCATCTGAAGCAAGAAGTGGTAACGAGGTGGAATTCAACCCTCTATATGCTTCAGAGGTTGGAGGAGCAGCAAAAGGCCATTCAAGCCTATACAATTGAGCACGATATAGGAGGTGGAATGCACCTGTCTCAAGTGCAGTGGAGAATGATTTCAACGTTGTGCAAGGTTCTGATGCCCTTTGAACTTGCCACACGTGAAGTCAGTTCAGACACTGCCAGCCTGAGTCAGGTCATTCCCCTCATCAGGCTTTTGCAGAAGAAGCTGGAGACATTGAAGGAGGAGCTAACACGGAGCGATTCCGCTAGGCATGTGGGACTTGTGGATGGAGCCCTTAATTCGCTTAACAAGGATTCACGGGTGGTCAATCTGTTGAAATCAGAGCACTACATTTTGGCCACCGTGCTCGATCCTAGATTTAAAGCCTACCTTGGATCTCTCTTTCCGGCAGACACAAGTCTGCTGGGGTTGAAAGACCTGCTGGTGAGAAAATTGTCAAGTCAAGCGGAACGCGACCTGTCAACATCTCCTCCTTCACATTCTCCCGCAACTGGGGGTGCGAGGAAAAGGCTCAGAATTCCGAGCCCACCCGCTGGCGGTGATGCAGGGCAGTCTGGAGCGACTGCTGATGCTGACATCTGGTCCGGACTGAAGGACCTGACAACGATTACGGACATGTCGTCTACTGTCACTGCATATGATTCTCTCACCATTGAAAGAATGGTGGAGGATTATATGAGTGACCGCATCCAAGTAGGCACGTCACACAGTCCATACTTATACTGGCAGGAAAAAGAGGCAATTTGGAGGCCATTGCACAAACTGGCTTTATTCTACCTAAGTTGCCCTCCCACAAGTGTGTACTCCGAAAGAGTGTTTAGTGCCGCCGCTCACCTTGTCAGCAATCGGCGTACGAGGTTACATCCAGAAAATGTGGAGAAGATGATGTTCATTAAAATGAATTATAATCAATTCCTCCGCGGAGACATTGACCAGCAGCAATTGCCTCCACAAAGTACACAGGGAGCTGAGATGGTGGATTCCAGTGGGGACGAATTGATAATCTGTGAGGAGGGGGATGTACACGGTGATATATCGGAGGGTGATGATGAGGTGGACATCTTGCCTCTGTAGAGCCAGTTTGTGCAAGGAGAGATTAATTGCTTCTTTTTTGGGGGGGGTCCAAACCAACCCGTCATATCAGTCACAGTCGTGTGGCAGACCCTGTCACTGAAATGATGGGTTGGTTAAAGTGTGCATGTCCTGTTTTGTTTATACAACATAAGGGTGGGTGGGAGGGCCCAAGGACAATTCCATCTTGCACCTCTTTTTTCTTTTATTTTTCTTTGCGTCATGTGCTGTTTGGGGAGGGTTTTTTGGAAGGGACATCCTGCGTGACACTGCAGTGCCACTCCTAAATGGGCCCGGTGTTTGTGTCGGCCACTAGGGTCGCTAATCTTACTCACACAGTCAGCTACCTCATTGCGCCTCTTTTTTTCTTTGCGTCATGTGCTGATTGGGGAGGGTTTTTTGGAAGGGACATCCTGCGTGACACTGCAGTCCACTCCTAAATGGGCCCGGTGTTTGTGTCGGCCACTAGGGTCGCTAATCTTACTCACACAGTCAGCTACCTCATTGCGCCTCTTTTTTTCTTTGCGTCATGTGCTGATTGGGGAGGGTTTTTTGGAAGGGACATCCTGCGTGACACTGCAGTGCCACTCCTAAATGGGCCCGGTGTTTGTGTCGGCCACTAGGGTCGCTAATCTTACTCACACAGTCAGCTACCTCATTGCGCCTCTTTTTTTCTTTGCGTCATGTGCTGATTGGGGAGGGTTTTTTGGAAGGGACATCCTGCGTGACACTGCAGTGCCACTCCTAGATGGGCCAGGTGTTTGTGTCGGCCACTAGTGTCGCTTAGCTTAGTCATCCAGCGACCTTGGTGCAAATTTTAGGACTAAAAATAATATTGTGAGGTGTGAGGTATTCAGAATAGACTGAAAATGAGTGGAAATTATGGTTTTTGAGGTTAATAATAATATGGGATCAAAATGACCCCCAAATTCTATGATTTAAGCTGTTTTTTAGTGTTTTTTTAAAAAAACACCCGAATCCAAAACACACCCGAATCCGACAAAAAAAATTCGGTGAGGTTTTGCCAAAACGCGGTCGAACCCAAAACACGGCCGCGGAACCGAACCCAAAACCAAAACACAAAACCCGAAAAATTTCAGGCGCTCATCTCTACTAACAACGTCTTTTCAGAGAAACTCAGGAGAGCTCCCCTAGTGTGTGTCCAGTCTCTCTGGGCACAGAGTCTAACTGAAGTCTGGAGGAGGGGCATAGAGGGAGGAGCCAGTTCACACCCATTCAAAGTCTTATAGTGTGCCCATGTCTCCTGCAGATCCCGTCTATACCCCGTGGTCCTTTTAGAACCCCAGCATCCTCTAGGACGTATGAGAAACAAAAAAAACACAGAGCTTACAAAATTGGTAAAGAAACAAGCACTGCAGCTATGATGATGTATCCCCGGTCCTCCATAGGTAAACATGTGACAGGTTAACAGGGTAAGAAAGTGTCCTTTCTAAACCATTCTAGAACACACTCACTATGGGCCGAGTTCAATTAGCCATAAAAAAACGCAAATTTAATGCGAATCGCGGAACATTCCCAAAAAGGCCTATTCAATTGAATGCAAAATAATTTGTACCACAAATTTCAATTCACCAACTCTGAACTGGTGATAAACTTGTGAAACATTCAGATTTTAAATTAAACCCCGGGGACACAACCATGAATGACTAATTAGGCACATTAAAATGTTTGATTATTTTTAAATTGACCAATAATGACATGTAATTTTTGGTGTGAAAAAGTGCAAAACTATGAAAATTGGGGTACAAGATATGGGACAGGTGTATTGGGATACTTTATGAGTTAAACAATGTTTTTAGACTTGCAGGTGGGAGTTATCGGTCTGATTAAAATGACAAGTCTATATTTAGTGTGAGACCATGGATGGATCTGCTTACGAAATTCTACGTTACAGTGTTCTCCTTGAAATTACTGTAATGTGGCATTTCATATGCAGATACAGCTACACTTGCACACAGAATATAGGCTGCATATCATTTTAATCAGCAGAAGCTGCAATAGCGATGCACACAAGATGCATTTACGGCAAAAAAAAATTACGCCCAATGTTAGCAGTGCTGCACAGGAACGGATGACTCACTCACGACAGGCATCTCACGGTGCATGCACAATGCTAACTTGCCTTACAAAGGAATGTGCCTTCTGGGTTCCCTTCCCCCAACCAAAGCCAGCATGAGCCATTAATTTACATACAGTAGTGTATTGGTCCTGTTGTGTTTGTCATTTAGTAAGCAGAACACCCAGTCTATGAAATCAC
Organism: Pseudophryne corroboree; assembly: GCF_028390025.1. Classification (NCBI taxonomy): domain Eukaryota; kingdom Metazoa; phylum Chordata; class Amphibia; order Anura; family Myobatrachidae; genus Pseudophryne; species Pseudophryne corroboree. The sequence continues at coordinate 655,347,761 of NC_086448.1, read as the reverse complement.
AAGTCTCAACGGGAGTGGGGGAGACAGTCTAATTTAAGCAATCATAAAGATAAGACACACGTAATTTGAAAGAACACACTTGTATTGTATATCTAAGTAGCATGCATGGATTTTTTTATTATTTTTTTATAATTTTGACTGCATATATATATATATATATATATATATATATCTATCAGTGTGCATGTCTGAGTCTGCATATGAAGCACAACAGAACTTGTTTTGGGAAAATTCGAAAAAAGCTGTGCATGCTACTTTTTACACAGATATACAAGTGTGTCCTTTGCGGAAATTTAACCTTTAATCAAAAGCATGGTAGCCATTGGCGATACCACTATGCCAAGAGATCCACGGAGACAGGTGACTTACACTTGCAGTGACATAGTGACGTCGCTCACTGTAATGAAAATTTTATAGTGCTGTGTGTCCCAACTCTATCGCTGATTGTAATTATTTTTTCTGCCTATTAGACAACAGGACAGAAGTGACCAGGAGAGAGGAATAATCCAAAAGGTTACAGAGGATCCTTTGTTCTATATTGGGACTCCATTTTTTTGTCTGATTAAATTGGCTGTGAATATTAATCTCAATATACAGCCCTTAGAAAGGAAGCTAATTATCCGATTGTCTTATTTTCTAAGCGACCTAATCTAATATCTGGAGGAGGCTCATAATCGACAAGTATCAGCTTTAAATAATAAAGTTGAATGAAAGGTCATCAATTAAAAGGCTCACACAATAAGTGAAAGTTCAAAAAAACAATACCAAAGACTCCTGATGAGGTCACTGATGACAATACACATTGGATGATATATTGTCTGGAAAACATATTGAAAGAAAGGAGCTGTACTTAAAAAAAAATAAAAAAATTCTAAAATATTACAACCTTGTGACAACAAGACAATATTTGTAATAAGAAATCGGCACATTGAAGTTTTCAACAAATTTATAAAGAAAGTTTTTACTAAACATAAGTATATTTTAAAAGATTCTTTATAGTTGTATTCAATGAACAATGGCCCTCATTCCGAGTTGTTCGCTCGCAAGGCGATTTTAGCAGAGTTGCTCACGCTAAGCCGCCGCCTACTGGGAGTGAATCTTAGCATCTTAAAATTGCAAACGATGTATTCGCAATATTGCGATTACACACCTCGTAGCAGTTTCTGAGTAGCTTCAGACTTACTCGGCATCTGCGATCAGTTCAGTGCTTGTCGTTCCTGGTTTGACGTCACAAACACACCCAGCGTTCGCCCAGACACTCCTCCGTTTCTCCGGCCACTCCTGCGTTTTTTCCGGAAACGGTAGCGTTTTTTCCAACACGCCCATAAAACGGCCTGTTTCCGCCCAGAAACACCCATTTCCTGTCAATCACACTACGATCGCCTGAGCGAAGAAAAAGCCGTGAGTAAAAATCCTAACTTCATAGCAAATTTACTTGGCGCAGTCGCAGTGCGGACATTGCGCATGCGCACTAAGCGGAAAATCGCTGCGATGCGAAGATTTTTACCGAGCGAACAACTCGGAATGAGGGCCAATGTGTTGAAGCCAATTAGATATTTCCTGTATTACATATAAATTCTTTGATACATAAAAAGGTTATAAAATCTTTATATCTAGGTGCCCCCTAAGAAACATTCCCTTTTATCTACCCAAAATTCCCTTCCTCGCATAGGACCATTCTGTGGGGTATCGCTGCCGAACAAGCTTAAAGACATCCAAAAACCCTACCAATCAAATTTAAGGGATACATAAATTTAACAAGCGCAGTACTAGTTACTAAACATTCTAGAAATCTTTTTCTGCTTTCACATTTCTACTTAACATAGGGTTCTTTTTATACTAGTAGTTCACAACCTTGGTCCTCAAGTACCCCCAACAGTTCATGTTTTCCAGGTCACCTAGCAGTTTAACAGGTGTATTCATTACTCACCAACACATTTTAAAAGACCCACAAGTGGAGCAAATTATTTCACTTGCAATCCTGTGAGGAGACCTTGAAAATATGAACTGTTGGGAGTACTTGAGGACCATGGTTGGAAACCACTGTTTTATACAGTGCACCAGGGGAGCTTTCAGTTGTAAGGCATGTTGTCATTAGGTGCCTGCCATTCTGGTGATTTTATATTCCGCCATGCAGTATTATTGTATTTAAAAAATAACCACTGTATTTACTGTGCACTGGCCTGCTTGTCAGGGCTTGCTACATTGTACAGTATTTTGCAGTACCATACTGATCCGCTGCTATTCAGCACTGTACTGTAGATTTCATTAGCGGAACAATCGGCACCCAGCAGTGAAGCAGTGTATTGCATACTGTGGATACTCTAGCGCCTTATCATGCCAATCTGTGCTACAGGTTGAGTATCCCTTATCCAAAATGCTTGGGACCAGAGGTATTTTGGATATCGGATTTTTCCGTATTTTGGAATAATTGCATGCCATAATGAGATATCATAGTGATGGGACCTAAGTCTAAGCACAAAATGCATTTATGTTTCATATACACCTTATACACACAGCCTGAAGGTCATTTTATCCAATATTTTTTATAACTTTGTGCATTAAACAAAGTGTGTCTACATTAACACAATTCATTTATGTGTCATATACACCTTATACACACAGCCTGAAGGTCATTTAATACAATATTTTTAATAACTGTGTGTATCAAACAAAGTTTGTGTACATTTAGCCATCAAAAAACAAAGGTTTCACTATTTCACTCTCACTCAAAAAAGTCCGTATTACGGAATATTCCGTATTTCGGAATATTTGGATATGGGATACTCAACCTGTATTTGTATGGCACGAATAAGACATCTGTATGGCGCAGCAGCAGTAATGATGAGCGTGGCTACATCTGTAGGACACCGGAGAGGGGGTGGAGGCAGTGCAGTATTAAATAAGATTTTACTCACCGGTAAATCTATTTCTCGTAGTCCGTAGTGGATGCAGGGAACTCCGTAAGGACCATGGGGAATAGACGGGCTCCGCAGGAGACTGGGCACTCTAAAAGAAAGATTAGGTACTATCTGGTGTGCACTGGCTCCTCCCACTATGACCCTCCTCCAGACCTCAGTTAGGATACTGTGCCCGGAAGAGCTGACACAATAAGGAAGGATTTTGAATCCCGGGTAAGACTCATACCAGCCACACCAATCACACCGTATAACTCGTGATACTATACCCAGTTAACAGTATGAAATATAACTGAGCCTCTCAACAGCCTCTCAACCCTTAGTTAGGCAATAACTACATACAAGTATTGCAGACAATCCGCACTTGGGATGGGCGCCCAGCATCCACTACGGACTACGAGAAATAGATTTACCGGTGAGTAAAATCTTATTTTCTCTGACGTCCTAGTGGATGCTGGGAACTCCGTAAGGACCATGGGGATTATACCAAAGCTCCCAAACGGGCGGGAGAGTGCGGATGACTCTGCAGCACCGAATGAGAGAACTCAAGGTCCTCCTCAGCCAGGGTATCAAATTTGTAGAATTTAGCAAACGTGTTTGCCCCTGACCAAGTTGCAGCTCGGCAAATTTGTAAAGCCGAGACCCCTCGGGCAGCCGCCCAAGATGAGCCCACTTTCCTTGTGGAATGGGCTTTTACTGATTTAGGATGCGGCAATCCAGCCGCAGAATGCTCCAGCTGAATTGTGCTACAAATTCAGCGAGCAAGTCTGCTTAGAAGCAGGAGCACCTATTTTGTTGGGTGCCTACAGGATAAAAAGCGAGTCAGTTTTCCTGACTCCAGCCGTCCTGGAAATATACATTTTTAATGCCCTGACTACGTCCAGTAACTTGGAATCTTCCAAGTCCCTAGTAGCCGCAGGCACTACAATAGGTTGGTTCAAGTGAAAAGCTGATACCACCTTAGGGAGAAACTGGGGACGAGTCCTCAATTCTGCCCTATCCATATGGAAAATCAGATAAGGGCTTTTACATGACAAAGCCGCCCATTCTGACACACGCCTGGCCGAAGCCAAGGCCAATAACATGACCACTTTCCACGTGAGATATTTCAAATCCACAGTTTTAAGTGTCTCAAACCAATGTGATTTTAGGAAACTCAACACCACGTTGAGATCCCAAGGTGCCACAAGAGGCACAAAAGGGGGCTGAATATGTAGCACTCCCTTTACAAATGTCTGAACTCCAGGCAGTGAAGCCAGTTCTTTCTGGAAGAAAATCGACAGAGCCGAAATCTGGACCTTAATGGAACCCAAGTTTAGGCCCATGGTCACTCCTGACTGTAGGAAGTGCAGAAAACGACCCAGCTGAAATTCCTCTGTTGGGGCCTTCCTGGCCTCACACCACGCAACATATTTTCGCCAAATACGGTGATAATGGTTTGCGGTTACTTCTTTCCTGGCTTTTATCAGCGTAGGAATGACTTCCTCCGGAATGCCCTTTTCCTTTAGGATCCGGAATTCAACCGCCATGCCGTCAAACGCAGCCGCGGTAAGTCTTGGAACAGACAGGGCCCCTGCTGTAGCAGATCCTGTCTGAGCAGTAGAGGCCATGGGTCCTCTGATATCATTTCTTGAAGTTCTGGGTACCAAGCTCTTCTTGGCCCATCCGGAACCACGAGTATCGTTCTTACTCCTCGTTTTCTTATTATTCTCAGTACCTTTGGTATGAGAGGCAGAGGAGGGAATACATAAACCGACTGGTACACCCACGGTGTCACTAGAGCGTCCACAGCTATTGCCTGAGGGTCCCTTGACCTGGCGCAATATCTAGTTTTTTGTTTAGGCGGGACGCCATCATGTCCACCTGTGGCCTTTCCCAACGGTTTATCAACAGTTGGAAGACTTCTGGATGAAGTCCCCACTCTCCCGGGTGTAGGTCGTGTCTGCTGAGGAAGTCTGCTTCCCAGTTGTCCACTCCCGGAATGAACACTGCTGACAGTGCTAAGACGTGATTTTCCGCCCATCGGAGAATCCTTGTGGCTTCTGCCATCGCCATCCTGCTTCTTGTGCCGCTCTGTCTGTTTACATGGGCGACTGCCGTGATGTTGTCTGATTGGATCAGTACCGGCTGGTTTTGAAGCAGAGGCCTTGCCAGACTTAGGGCATTGTAAATGGCCCTCAGTTCCAGAATATTTATGTGTAGGGACGACTCCTGACTTGACCAAAGTCCTTGGAAATTTCTTCCCTGTGTGACTGCCCCCCAGCCTCGAAGGCTGGAATCCGTGGTTACCAGGACCCAGTCCTGTATGCCGAATCTGCGGCCCTCTTGAAGATGAGCACTCTGCAGCCACCACAGTAGAGATACCCTGGTCCTTGGAGACAGGGTTATCAGCCGATGCATCTGAAGATGCGATCCCGACCACTTGTCCAAGAGGTCCCACTGAAAGGTTCTTGCATGGAACCTGCCGAATGGAATTTTGCTTCGTAAGAAGCTACCATTTTTCCCAGGATTCGTGTGCAGTGATGCACCGATACCTGTTTTGGTTTCAGGAGGTCTCTGACTAGAGATGACAGCTCCTTGGCTTTCTCCTGCGGGAGAAACACTTTTTTCTGTTCTGTGTCCAGAGCCATCCCCAGGAACAGTAGGCGTGTGGTAGGAACCAGCTGTGACTTTGGAATGTATAGAATCCATCCGTGCTGTTGTAGCACTTCCCGAGATAGTGCTACTCCGACCAACAACTGCTCCTTGGACCTCGCCTTTATAAGGAGATCGTCCAAGTACGGGATAATTAAAACTCCCTTTTTTCGAAGGAGTATCATCATTTCTGCCATTACCTTGGTAAAGACCCTTGGTGCCGTGGACAGTCCAAACGGCAGTGTTTGGAATTGGTAATGGCAATCCTGTACCACAAATCTGAGGATGGTAAATGGGGACATGTAGGTAAGCATCCTTGATGTCCAGGGATACCATGTAATCCCCCTCCTCCAGGCTTGCAATAACCGCCCTGAGCGATTCCATCTTGAACTTGAATTTTTTTATGTATGTGTTCAAGGATTTCAAATTTAAAATGGGTCTCACCGAACCGTCCGGTTTCGGTACCACAAACAGTGTGGAATAGTAACCCCCTCCTTGTTGAAGTAGGGGCACCTTGACTATCACCTGCTGGGAATACAGCTTGTGAATTGCCTCTAGCACAGCCTCCCTGCCTGAGGGAGTTGTCGGCAAGGCAGATTTGAGGAAACGGCGGGGGGGAGACGCCTCGAATTCCAGCTTGTACCCCTGAGATACTACTTGAAGGATCCAGGGATCCACCTGTGAGCGAGCCCTCTGATCGCTGAAATTTTTGAGGCGGCCCCCCACCGTACCTGGCTACGCCTGTGGAGCCCCCGCGTCATGCGGTGGACTCAGAGGAAGCGGGGGAAGAATTTTGATTCTGGGAACTGGCTGACTGGTGCAGCTTTTTCCCTCTTCCCTCGTCTCTGTGCAGAAAGGAAGCGCCTTTGACCCGCTTGCTTTTCTGAAGCCGAAAGGACTGTACCTGATAATACAGTGCTTTCTTAGGCTGTGAGGAAACCTGAGGTAAAAATTTTTCTTCCCAGCTGTTGCTGTGGATACGAGGTCCCAGAGACCATCCCCAAACAATTCCTCACCCTTATAAGGCTCTATGTGCCTTTTAAAGTCAGCATCACCTGTCCAGTGTCGGGTCACTAATACCCTCCTGACAGAATGGACATTGCATTAATTCTGGATGCCAGCCAGCAAAATATCCCTCTGTGCATCCCTCATATATAAGACGACGTCTTTAATATGCTCTTATGTTCGCAAAATAGTATCCCTGTTTGACAGGGTCACAGACCACGCTGCAGCAGCACTATCTGCAGGTCTCAGTCTAGTACCTGAGTGTGTAAATACAGACTTCAGGATAGCCTCCTGCTTTTTATCAGCAGGTACCTTCAAAGTGGCCGTATCCTAAGACGGCAGTGCCACCTTTTTTGACAAACGTGTGAGCGCCTTATCCACCCTAGGGGATATCTCCCAGCGTAACTTATCCTCTGGCGGGAAAGGGTACGCCATCAGTAACTTTTTAGAAATGACCAGTTTCTTATCGGGGGAACCCACGCTTTTTCACACTTCATTCACTCATTTGATGGGGGAACCAAACACTGCCTGCTTTTTCTCCCCGAACATAAAACCCTTTTTTAGTGGTACTTGGGTTAATATCAGAAATGTGTAACACATTTTTTATTGCCGGGATCATGTAACGGATGTTCCTAGTGGATTGTGTATATGTCTCAACCTCGTCGACACTGGAGTCAGACTCCGTGTCGACATCTGTGTCTGCCATCTGAGGGAGCGGTCGTTTTTGAGCCCCTGATGGCCTTTGAGACGCCTGGGCAGGCGCGGGCTGAGAAGCCGGCTGTCCCACAGCTGTTACGTCATCCAGCCTTTTATGTAAGGAGTTGACACTGTCGGTTTATACCTTCCACCTATCCATCCACTCTGGTGTCGGCCCCACAGGGGGCGACATCACATTTATCGGCATCTGCTCTGCCACCACATAAGCCTCCTCATCAAACGTGTCGACACAGCCGTACCGACACACCGCACACACACAGGGAATGCTCTGACTGAGGACAGGACCCCACACAGCCCTTTGGGGAGACAGAGAGAGAGTATGCCAGCACACACCAGAGCGCTATATAATTTAGGGATTAACACTATATTGAGTGAATTTTCCCAATAGCTGCTTGTATATACAATATTGCGCCTAAATTTAGTGCCCCCCTCTCTTTTTAACCCTTTGAGCCTGCAAACTACAGGGGAGAGCCTGGGGAGCGGTCTTCCAGCTGCACTGTGAAGAGAAAATGGCGCCAGTGTGCTGAGGGAGATAGCTCCGCCCCTTTTTCGCTGACTTTTCTCCCGCTTTTTTATGGATTCTGGCAGGGGTATTTATCACATATATAGCCTCTGGGGCTATATATTGTGATATATTTGCCAGCCAAGGTGTTTTTATTGCTGCTCAGTGCGCCCCCCCCCCCCAGCGCCCTGCACCCTCAGTGACCGGAGTGTGAAGTGTGTATGAGGAGCAATGGCGCACAGCTGCAGTGCTGTGCGCTACCTTGGTGAAGACTGATGTCTTCTGCCGCCGATTTTCCGGACCTCTTCTTGCTTCTGGCTCTGTAAGGGGGACGGCGGCGCGGCTCCGGGAACGAACACCAAGGCCAGTTCCATGCGGTCGATCCCTCTGGAGCCAATGGTGTCCAGTAGCCTAAGAAGCCCAAGCTAGCTGCAAGCAGGTAGGTTCGCTTCTTCTCCCCTTACTCCCTTGATGCAGTGAGCCTGTTGCCAGCAGGTCTCACTGTAAAATAAAAAACCTAAAATAAACTTTCTTTTTAGGAGCTCAGGAGAGCCCCTAGTGTGCATCCAGCTCGGCCGGGCACAGAAATCTAACTGAGGTCTGGAGGAGGGTCATAGTGGGAGGAGCCAGTGCACACCAGATAGTACCTAATCTTTCTTTTAGAGTGCCCAGTCTCTTGCGGAGCCCGTCTATTCCCCATGGTCCTTACGGAGTTCCCAGCATCCACTAGGACGTCAGAGAAATATCTCTAATTCCTCTGTGTCCTCCAGCTGCAAAGGTACTGTAAGTGGGAAAGGTGTCATGCATGTGGAGGATGACGGATACATCTTGAGAGTTATGGAGTAGCACTTTTTATTTAATTGCTCATATGGACAAAATCAAGAAAAAAAATAGTTTGACTATTTCTTTATACAATAAAAATAATTAGTGCAGATTACTACTATTGGTTACTAAAATAAAGCCATCTCTGTCCCATATAATCAATATGCAATTCAGATTTGGATAAACTAAGAAATAGAAGAGCAGGTGGATAATGCAAAAACCTGGAAACTGGCCCGATAATGAAGGAACAAGTTCACCTGCAAGTAGTAAAGCAGATATTTTTTCACTTTCAGTTATTGTACAAAAAAAAAATGAACAACCCCACACACGCTCTTCTTTATTTACATTAACCATACATGCCAGCAGTTCAGACATTCAGAGAATGAAACTGGACAAGTTTAGGCATAGTTCAATTATCCTGATTTCCAACTGGGTTGCTGTTGGCATGAATACATTGTCTGTTCTTTTCTTAGATTACATAACTCTTCTTACTACATACTGCAAGCAGATGTAAAAATAAATTGCAGCTTACTCAAAAATACTTACACGGCACTGCTCAAACAAAAGATACATTGTAAGAGCACATACTGGATGGCAAAGTACATGAAAAGTTTTCTTGTTTATTATTAAGCCAATCTTCACGTGAGGATGTGGATGAGAAGAGGCTGGCAAAGAGTGGTGTTCTACAGTAGTACCAGCTCTGGGATAGGATAGGTCAGGTGAGTCAAATTTAGCAATTAGTGGGAATGCTGCTTTTAGGAGTAAGAAATATTATAGTAAGTACAGGTTGAGTATCCCATATCCAAATATTCCGAAATACGGAATATTCCGAAATACAGACTTTTTTGAGTGAGAGTGAGATAGTGAAACCTTTGTTTTCTGATGGCTCAATATACACAAACTTTGTTTAATACACAAAGTTATTAAAAATATTGTATTAAATGACCTTCAGGCTGTGTGTATAAGGTGTATATGAAACATAAATGAATTGTGTGAATGTACACACACTTTGTTTAATGCACAAAGTTATTAAAAATATTGGCTTCAATTACCTTCAGGCTGTATGTATAAGGTGTATATGAAACATAAATGCCTTCTGTGCTTAGATTTAGGTTCCATCACCATGATATCTCATTATGGTATGCAATTATTCCAAAATACGGAAAAATCCGATATCCAAAATACCTCTGGTCCCAAGCATTTTGGATAAGAGATACTCAACCTGTATATACACTTTTTGATTGGTGATTCTACCAATTCGTTTGTCATATATGCCACACATCGGCATCCCAATCTTTAAAATCCTGGCATGGGCGAGGTAAGTATGCTATCCCCTTCTCCCCTACCACCTGACCCTCCCTTCCCGCATCCGAACCCTTACCTTAATCCGTTGGTGCCTAAACCTAACTCACACCCCGCAGCATAACCCTATCCCTCCACTTTAGTGCCTAAAACTATCCTCCACGCGGTGGTGCATAACCCTAACAAATCCCCCTCAGCCTAACTCTCCCGGGTGGTGCCTAAACCTGACATCATTGTATTTTTTTTATGTTATACTCACTGTAGTTGCCATGTTTTCACCACTCCTCAAGTTCACCAAGATCATCAATCCTCTGTTTTATCGCTCCCGGAGTGTCTACCCTGTTGCATATTTGTGTTATCTGCAAAAATGTATACTTTACCTCCAATATAATTTGCAATATAATCAACAAAGATATTAAAGAGCACTGTTTCAAGTATAGATCCCTGGGGTACTCCACTTATAGCCTTTCCCTCCTTAGATTGCACTGTATTTACTACAACTCTGTTTCCTATCCTGCAACCAGGTTCTTATCCATTCAACCACGTTAGAATCCAATCCCATGCTTTCGAGTTTATTTAGCAGTTTGCTAGATGGCACAGTGTCAAAATCCTTACTAAAGTCTAGATATGCTACATCAGCCATGGCACACCTGTGGCTCTTTAGCCGCATTCGGCTCTTTCTTTATTCAAATGTGGCTCCCGACACTCAGTCACCTGACCACAACAGATCCTGGAAACTGGTGCACTCCAACCAGACACACAGCAGCACTACGGCGACTGAAAACTGAGGGAGCCAGATACAGGGGTGTAGTGACATATGAGGGTGGGCTGGAGTGACACAATGGGGAGCTGGCTGGAGTGACAAAGGAGAATCCTGGCAGGAGAGACACAATGGGGAGCTGACTGGAGTGACACAGGAGGGTGCTGGCTGGAGTGACACATTGACACATAGGGGAGCTGACTGGAGTGACACAGGAGGGTGCTGGCTGGAGTGACACATGGAGGAGATGAAGTGTATTATGTGAAAATGGCTTTTTCAATATATTTTATGTGGATCTGGATTTTTTAATTATTTTATGTGGAAGTGTCTTTTTCAATGTATTTTATGTTGATTCTGGCTTTAAAATTTATTTTATGTGGATCTGGCATTTTCATTGTCTTTTATACCAGGGGTGTGGCCTAGCAGGCACAAGTCACACCCCATTTTTGCACACACGCCTTCGGCTTGATGTCGGCTCTTTGACGTACCTAACAAGATTTTTTGGCTCTTTGTCTCTGACTGGTTGGCCGCCCCTGTGCTACATCTATGCTATCCCCACTTGATCTTTTATTTTAGTAATGGAGTCAAAAAAGTCAGTAAGCTTTGTTTAGCAAGATTTCCCCCCAGTAAATCTATGCTGTTTGGAATCCTTTAAATTGCTGAATTTAAGAGATTCCACAACTCTTTCTTTTAATATTGTTCTATTACATTACCTACTACTTATGTAAGGCTCACTGGTCTGTAATTACTTGTCTCTTCCTTGCTTCCACTTTTGTGCAGTGGTACTACAGTCGCTCTTTTCCAGTCCTCTGTAATTGCTCCTGTAGCTAGTGATTGGTTGAATAATTCTGTTAATAGTAATAAAGGCACCCCTTCAAGCTCTTTTAGTATCCTTGGATGTATTCCATCAGGCCTCATAGACCCTCTGTCCCACCAGCCAGCTCCACTTCTGACTCTGCAGTCAACCCCCACAACCCGGCCTCTGTAGCCCACACACAAGCTTACCTTGTCTTCTGGGCATCTGCTCCTCTGTCAGTGGTGCGGTGTCATGTGCATCTCTCTCAGTAATGAAAAAAAAACCACATTACTGTACCAGGCAACCACCAAGTGACAGCAGTTGCCAGTCCCCACAGACAGAGCCAGCTATAACCGCTGCATGCAATGGTGCAGTAATCAGCAGGGCACAGCAGAGGTAATGGGATTAATCTGTGTACCCCTGACAGCTGGAGCCCACTGGCAAATGCTTCCATTGCTTACGGGAGATCTGACACTGACAACAGGGTAGGCAGAGCGGTTACCAAAGGGGCCCCACACAAAGATACATTACCAGCATGTGGGCACTGTGGCATACTTGAACTGGGGTTTCTGTATGGCATAATGTGAATTGAGGGCACTACAGTGTGTTTAACATATTTGTAGCACTGGGAGAATTTACACATTACCCTTATATCATATTGGTAATTACAAATCTTAATCCAGCACTGGCTAGACAGATAGATATGCACACACATCTGTTCCAATTCCTGAGTACAATACAGTGCTGTATATTTAATGACACATAACAAATATAATTTTAAGATTAGGGTCCCTTTAACAGGTTGTACATTAACTATCACTCAATTATGTAAATCCGTTCCAAATACAGACACATTTACAGTACCCGTAATGTCTATATTTATTTAAAAACACTATCGATGCCAAAAACCATTGTGACGCATGGCATACAGCTTTTTTCTTTTTTTACTCTGAGAAAACAAATTAGACGTTTTACTGGGAAGTGACATAGTTAGTGGAGTCGAAGATCGGGAGTGTTGGACATGAGCCTTTTAGTCACGTGCCAACTGAATGAGCCAGATTCTTTTAGAGCAGTAGTAGATCATTGCTAAAGCTAGAGGGAAAAAGATGCCTTTCATCATTTTAAAAAAATAAGTGAGCAAAGTAAATATATAAAAAAAAAAAAAAATTAAGAAAATACCTTTTAAAATGAATGGAGTTTGATTTGTATGTTATATTTATGAAAAATTGTTATGAAGGAAAAAAACAAAAGCTAATTTCCATAAAATGTCATACAGCTAAAACAGAAATATATTTCTTGCATCTTATTATTATAGTCTGCTGAAGCTGAACTTGGCTCAGTGAAAACACTTAGAACCCTTTCACAACGCACAGCGACCCGCTTAAACTCGGCAATATAGTGGGTAATTTGTGCAGTGTGAAAGGGGTATTACAGATGTGTCCTTTATAGTTATAAATAGAGGGTGCGCTACCCGCCACCGGCTAAATAGCACAATCTATGGGGGGTAATTCCAAGTTGATCGCAGCAGGAAATTTTTTAGCAGTTGGGCAAAACCATGTGCACTGCAGGGGAGGCAGATATAACATGTGCAGAAAGAGTTAGATTTGGGTGGGTTATTTTATTTCTGTGCAGGGTAAATACTGGCTGCTTTATTTTTACACTGCAAATTAGATTGCAGATTGAACACACCACACCCAAATCTAACTCTCTGCACATGTTAAATCTGCCTCCCCTGCAGTGCACATGGTTTTGCCCAACTGCTAACAAAATTTCTGCTGCGATCAACTTGGAATTACCCCCTATGGTCAGAGGGAGTATAGTAGGTGGCGGAAGCATCGTTCTCCCACTACCTGCGGACACTTGTAGCCCGCACTGCGCACGCATCATGGGCCAAGTTATATAAGAACACATTTGTAGGGGGGAAATTCAATTCCAGGCAAATCCGTTCGCCCAGCAAAATCAGCGTGATAATAGCCGCACTGTATGGCATCCCGATCTCACACAGAAGTGTTCATTGCCCATAGTTTGAATCCGGCATTCGGCCGGGCTGAGCGGAGTATGATGGGGTGCCATTGCCAGCATTTAAACACCACAACAGCAGTAATTTGTACCCTCCGCCAGCAATTGAATTCTCCTCTTAAAGGCAAAATTCCCATCCCCATCGAGCACTTTTGCAGACCAGGGACAGTTTGGTCCAATATCTCTTTAATTTTTACGCATATAAATTAAATCCACCCCTTCTGTAATACATATTATAAATATCCAGAATGATAAAGGCATAAAACTGTATTGCCTGATAAACAGTAACATTTTCCCGAGCTGCCCTTTTCACTTGTCAGCGCTCTTAAAACAGTTTAGTTCTGTCAAAGAAAGTGTGGACTGAGGGAGGGCCTAAGCAAATGTGCACGGATTAGAAAAGAAAAACCTGGAGTGGAATACTCAGTACTTGACAGGTGTAAATAGATCACATACAATAAGATTGTTGCTATAATTTACTACATAACAATATATTTAATCAATTCTAAAACTAGTGTTCACTCTTTGATTTTTTTCCCCCATATGGGTGATAACAGATGAGGGTACACCTGCAAGCACCTATAGAGCGTAAGTCCCGAAAAAGGAGTGTGGTCTTGTGACACGCCCAACACCTTTCCTTCACTCTGGGGGTATAGGCCCAACAAGAGATACAGTGGCGATGGATAAAGAGTGATAAATGACCAGCCAACCAGCTCCTGTCACTTTTCAAACACCGCCTGTGACATTGCAGCTAGGAAGCAGATTTGCTGGTCAAATATCAGTCTCTTTATCAAATCTCAACTTTATCTCTTGTTAAGGCCATACATTATGGGCCATAATTTGCTTTCCTAGAGATGCTGGGCTTCACCCAGGCTAGAGAGAAAAAGTTTTCATGCTTTAAGTGCAGAATACATATGGGTTTGGCACATGATAATTTGAGAATCCCAGGTGCTGTTTGGCAAAAAGGGGTGTGAGGATTCCCTATTCTGTATGGCAGGCAGGAATGCCCAGTGGTTTGTTTGGACTGGGATGTGAGAATGCCACAGGGATGTGCAGGGAGAATTTAGCATGCCACACTGTATATAACATGGGACAATGGTGGCGGGCTGCAATTTGTAATCATTACCCTGGTTGTACTAGATGCTGTCACTCTCCCAGGGGAGAGAGACAAATTCCCTATTTGGCTAGGACCCCAGCCTCCAGCTACATGGCTAGAAATCCGTCTCTTGCTTCACCACCACCTGGCTGCATCCAGCAGCCTCGCCCTGATTCCCAAGCTGTCGGAGAGGTCATAGGCGGCTTTAGATGGACCTTCAGCGGACAATATAGAGAATGCAGGAGCAGAGCAGATAGCTCTGACTGACAGCAGCTCCCTACCAAGCACAAGCCAGGATGGTCGCTTCAGCCAATCACTTCCCGAGATGAGAGACTGGGCTTGTTGGCTGCCAAAAGTCAGCAAAAAGGGTAGGATCAGGTCCAGCATTAAATTTGGTTGACAGAGTCAATTACTGTGTAGGTACACTGCAGGGCACAAGCCGGCACAATCACAAAACACAACTACTAGGAGCAAAACTGTGAAAACATGATTTCGAAAACTGTATATCAAATAGCTCATGGAGCATATAAAAACATGCAAAACAGAAGTGCTGTCAGTTATTTATTTATTAACAGTTTCTTATATAGCGCAGGATATTCCGTTGCGCTTTACAATTAGAATCAATTTTAACCATTCACTAAAATAACATAACATTGGCACGATATACAATAACAAATATAATACACGCAGCAGTTGTCTTAAAATATATGGTATAACATGCAATTTTATTTTATTAAATGGTTAATACTGACAGCACTTCTATACTGCATATTCCTTTTGATTTATTTGAGTTTCCAGTGCTCCCCTTTTATTTTAGAAGCAGCAGTCAGTATACATAAATCTATATATTATATAGACTTGCATAAAAGGTTAGCGACCGACAATTTTTTAGCTTTTGTGGCAGTGTAGTATAAATTGCTACACCAATAGAAATATTTAGCAACACTGTATAATGTGAATTAAGTTGATGTCAGTGGTTTCCAAACTTTTTAAAATCACAGCGTCCTAGAGTCTCAGTATTTTTTTCAAAGCACCACATGGCCAAAAGTTTACTTTTAACAAATTCTGAAAAAAATGCTTCAATATTATATTTCTCTCTCTCTCTTTATGTATATATATATATATATATATATATATATATATATATATATATATATAGTATCCCAATAAAGATGACAGCGGCACTCAGGGTTTTGTAAACATGCAAAAGTTGTATTCAAAACGTGAATAAATAAGCCGACGTTTCGGTTATACACCTTGACAAAGGGGCGGGTAAGCCCCGAAACGTCGGCTTATTTATTCACGTTTTGAATACAACTTTTGCATGTTTACAAAACCCTGAGTGCCGCTGTCATCTTTATTGGGATACTGCACATTGTTACCAGGAGGCACCAGGGTCACGAGTGGCCATCAGGAGGAGTGCCGGTCCACATCTGCCATATATATATATATATATATATATACAGTCACAAATGGTGGCACTCGCAGGACTTGCTCCAGTAATAAAAGACACAGCGGTCAAGAATATGCGGTCTTATCCGCATATTCTTGACCGCTGTGTCTTTTATTACTGGAGCAAGTCCTACGAGTGCCACCATTTGTGACTGTATATCTGGTTGCTAAACCATTCTGGGAGGCACCGAGGCACCTATGCACTGTAGGAGTGAGTGCCGGCTACTTGCTGTATATATATATATATATATATATATATATATAAACAAAAGGTACTCCGGCACTCAAGGCCTCCCCAAACAGTGGGTGTAACTCGCTCCGGTGCCCTCCTCAGGGAATAACCCTTGGTCTACATGCAGATGAACAGAAAGAGGCGGCACTCAGCAGACTTATGAAAAACTTCAAAGCAATATATTCAGTGCAGTCACTGCACTGAATATATTGCTTTGAAGTTTTTCATAAGTCTGCTGAGTGCCGCCTCTTTCTGTTCATCTGCATATATATATATATATATATATATATATATATATATATATATATATATAGGTACAATTCTAGTCGGCACTCTTCCAAAAAATATTGATATGCCCTGGTGCCCTCCTAGGTGTGTCACACCAATAATATAAGATGTAGGCTGGCGGCACTCTTGGGACTTGTTCGCATAAATGACTCGGGACTGCCCCCGTGGATATCAACGTTTCGATTGTTTAATCGTCTTCAGGATAATAGATAATACAAAAAAAACAAACATTTATGCAAGTAACTGATATGTCCGATTATGAAACCTTAATGCAGATTGGTGAGCATGTTGAACTGTCTTTTAAATCTTTTATGTACATGTATTGTGGTGGAGGATGTAAGTCACATGATTATGCCTATTCTAGTTGCCGGGCAACGGGATTCCAGCACGCAACGTGGTGTGAGCGCTGGGGAGCGCACGTCGCCAGTGTGTGACGTCATCAGGAGCCGACGGACGCCTGGAGCCCGGCAGCGTGAGACGGCGTCTATTCACGGGGTGAGTTATAAATGTTTGTTTTTTTTTGTATTATCTATTATCCTGAAGACGATTAAACAAACGAAACGTTGATATCCACGGGGGCAGTCCCGAGTCATTTATGCGAACAAGTCCCAAGAGTGCCGCCAGCCTACATCTTATATATATATATATATATATATATGGTGTGGTGATCTGGCACTCACTGATGGAGGTGGCAATTTGGTCCGGTGCCCTTACTGATCCTCCGTGTGCAGGAAGATGTAGACAAGACTGGCGTGGTACGGCACTCAGACGCTGATGGACGAACTGAACGGGAGCCCTGGGTAGCTGTCAACGTTTCAATTTATTCAATTTTCTTCAAGACATATGGTATGTCTTGAAGAAAATTGAATAAATTGAAACGTTGACAGCTACCCAGGGCTCCCGTTCAGTTCGTCCATCAGCGTCTGAGTGCCGTACCACGCCAGTCTTATATATATATATATATATATATATATATATATATCACACACACACACACACACACACACACACACACACACACACACACATACATATACACACACAGGATGCAAAACAATACTCTTAATTTGTGCTAAATAAAGAGCAGCACTATGGAGGATGGGACCCCTGTTAGTCGGGACCTCAAGATATCACAATCACAAACTAATATCCCAGTGCGATAATACATATATAACTGTAGATTCAGTGCAAAGAACAAGGTTATAGATTAATCCGCCTAAGTGGGCCAATCATAGACTCAGAGGTGTATTCATTTCTTATCGGATCCTTTCCAGACAAGTTTGGCACGTTCACGTCAATGCCAATCCAACTTGACGGGAAACGGGGGGACAATCCAACATTGTTGGAAATGGGGATAAAACCAGTTGGGCTTGGCCGCTCTTCCAACAATACACGTGGATCAGCGGCTGATCTGTGTGCTTTCCGACAAGTCGGATTTCCCGACTTGTCTGAAAAAAATGGGGCCACACTAAATATGTCGGAACCCCTTCCGACCTAAAAGTCGGAAACTGCCGTCTTTCCGACAAGACGGCAGTTTCCGACTTCAATTGACTACCCCTCATGTGTAGCAGAGATCTTTGTTTTTGCGAATCAAATGCAAAGCACCCTAGAATAAAACCCTCTCACCAGGAAAAATCAGCCAAAAGATAATAACCATTAATGATCAAGCAATGATGTTTTATTTGTTCAATATTTTCTTATAAAAGAGCAAAAATAGGATTTTAATTACCTACCGGTAAATCCTTTTCTCGTAGTCCGTAGGGTATACTGGGAATCCAAGGGGTATAGATGGGTCCACTAGGAGCCATGGACACTTTAAGAAATTGATAGTGCGTGCTAGCTCCTCCCTCTATGGCCCTCCTACCAGACTCAGTCTAGGAAACTGTGCCCGAGGAGACAGACATACTTTGAGAGAAGGATAGATAAGGAAAGTTGTGAGATTACGAACCAGCACACACAGAACAAGAGGAAAGCCATGCTAACCAAACTTGAAACAGGAACAGCAACAGCTCAGAAAATCAGAATACTTATCCAATTAACCGTGCAAGAAGAACGAAGCACCCGTCGGGCGCCCAGTAATCCCTTACGGACTACGAGAAAAGGATTTACCGGTAGGTAATTAAAATCCAATTTCCTCTTACGTCCTAGGGGATACTGGGAGTCCATTTACTACCATGGGGAAGTACCCAAGCTCCCAAACCGGGTGGGAGAGTGCGGAAGTTCCTGCAGAACTGATTGACCAAACTGAAGGTCCTCAGAGGTCAAAGTATCGAACTTGTAAAACCTAGCAAATGTGTTTGAAACTGACAAAGTAGCTGCTCGGCAGAGCTGTAAAGCCGAGACACCCCGGGCAGCCGCCCAAGAAGAACTCACCGATCTAGTAGAGTGGGCCTGTACAGATTTTGGAACCGGCAAGCCTGCCGTGGAATAGGAATGCTGGATAGTGAGCCTGATTCAGCGTGCAATAGACTGCTTTGAAGCAGGACAACCAATTTTATTTGGATCATAAAGAACGAACAGAGAATCCGATTTCCTGTGACGAGCTGTTCTCTTTACATACACCTTCAAAGCCCTCACAACATCCAAAAACTCTGAAGTAGCAGAGGTGACCGTAGCAACCGGAACCACAATAGGTTGGTTGATGTGAAACGCAGACACTACCTTAGGAAGAAATTGATGATAAGCTCTGAGTTCTGCTCTGTCCTCATGGAAAATTAGGTAGGGGCTCTTGTGAGACAATGCCCCAAACTCCGACACATGTCTTGCTAAAGCCAAGGCCAACAGTGTGACGGTCGGTCTACCACATAAGGTACTTTACGTCAACCTCCTGTAACGGATCAAACCAGTGCGATTGGAGGAACTGCTGAACCAAATTGAGATCCCAAGGTGCCGTGGGAGGCGCAAAGGGAGGTTGGATGTGCAGAACACCTTTTAAGAAAGTCTGGACCTCAGGAAGCGAAGCCAATTGTTTCTGAAAGAAAATAAACAAGGATAAAATCTGTACTTTTATGGAACCTAGAACGTAGGGACCCACAGCCACTCCCGACTGCAGAAAAAGCAGGAAACGTCCCAGATGAAATTCCACAGCAGAACGATGTCTGCTCTCACACCAAGAGACATATTTCTTCCAAATACAGTGGCAATGTTTAGACGTTACCCCATTCCTGGCTTGGATCATAGTCGGGATGACCTTGTCGGGAATCCCTCTCCTGGATAGAATCAGCCGTTAGACTTCCTTGCCGTTAAACGTAGCCGCGGTAAGTCTTGATAGACGAACAGGCCCTGTTGCAGAAGATTCTTGCGAAAATGTAGAGGCCACGGATCTTCGAGCAGCATCTTGAGAAGATCCGCATACCAGGCCCTTCGTGGACAGTCCGGAGCAATGAGGATTGCTTGAACCTTTTCCCTTTTTATTCATTTTAGAATTCTTGGGATCAGCGGAAGTGAAGGAAACACATACACCAGCTGGTAGACCCGCGGAGTTGTCAGTGCGTCTACCGCCACTGCTTGTGGGTCCCTCGACATGGAACAATACCGCTTGAGCATCTTGTTGAGTCGAGAGGCCATCATGTCGATTTGTGGATATCCCCACCGACGTGTCAACCACCGGAACACCACTGGGTTAAGGCCCCACTCCTCCAGGTGCAGGTCGTGTCTGCTCAGAAAGTCTGCTATCCAGTTGTCTACAACACGGAATGAAGACCGCTGACAACGCCACGGCGTACTTAACCGCCCAGAGGAGAATTCCTGAAACCTCTGATATTGAGGCTCTGCTTTTCCTTCTGCCCTGCCGGTTTATGTACGTTACTGCCATCACATTGTCCGACTGGACCTGAGTAGCCCAATTCTGAAGAAGAGATGAGGCCTGCAGAAGGGCGTTGTAGATAGCCCTGAGTTCCAGGATGTTTATTGAAAGGATGACTTTCTGACTTGACCATCTTCCCTGAAACTGCACCACCTGGGTGACTGCGCCCTAACCTCTGAGGCTTGCGTCTGTGGTTAGCAGAATTCAATTCTGAATCCCGAACCTCAAACCCTCGACGAGGTGAGAAGTCTGTAGCCACCACAGGAGGGAGACCCTGGCTTATGGCGACATATGGATCCTCTGGTGCATGTGAAGATGCAATGCGGACCAATTGTCCAACAGATCCAGCTGGAAGGGCCTGCATGGGATCTTCTGTACTGAATCGCCTCATAAGAGGCCAACATTTTCCCCAGAAGATGAATGCACAGATGCACTGAGATCTGGGGTTGGATTCGGAACAGCCCGAACTATCTACTGGATTACCATTGCCTTTTCTAAGGGAAGGAACACTTTCTGAGACTCTGTGTCCAGTATCATTCCCAGGAAAGGAAGCCTCTGTGTTGGTTCTAGGTGAGATTTTGGTAGATTCAGAATCCACCCGTGACCCAGGAGTAGTCTGGTTGAAAGGTCAGTGCTGTCCAACAACCACTCCCTGAACGGTGCCTTTATCAGAAGATCGTCCAGGTATGGCATTATGTTCACTCCCTGCTTGCGTAGTAGAAACATCATCTCTGTCATCACCTTCGTAAACACCCTCGGTGCCGTGGAGAGGCCAAATGGCAGGGACTGGAACCGGTAATGACAGTCCTGCAGCGCAAACCGTAGATAAGCCTGATAAGGCGGCCAGATCGGAATGTGAAGGTAGGCATCCTTGATATCCAGAGACACTAGGAAATTCCTCCTCCAGACCCGAGATCACCGCTCTCAGAGACTCCATCCTAAATTTGAACACTTGTAAGTACGGGTTCAACGACTTGAAGTTCAGAATCAGTCTTACTGAACCATCCGGTTTCGGTACTACAAACAAGTTGGAATAGTACCTCTTGTTTTGCAGGAGAGGTGGAACTGGAACAATGACCTGAGTCTTATCAGTTTTTGAATGGCGTCCTGTAAAGTTATACTTGCCTCTTGTGAAACTGGTAAGCCTGATTTGAAGAATCTGTAAATTGGGAGCTCTTGGAACTTCAGTCTGTAGCCCTGGGAAATATGATCTATGACCCAGAGATCCTGGCACGAATTTGACCAGATCTGACAGAAGAATTGTAGTCGGGCTCCCATCTGACAGCCCTCTATGCATTACGGTCCACCGTCATGTCGAAGTTCCTGAGCACCTGCAGTTGCTGATTTGCGTGGATTACCTCTTGCGCCGTTGGAGGACATAGAAGCACCTCTGGATTTGCCCTTGAACTTGACCATCTGAAAGGACTGTAACTTAGAAGCTGAATAAGTCTTCTTGGCCGGGGGGGAAGGCTGTGGAAGGAAGATATGTGGACTTACCCGTAGTAGCTGTGGAGATCAATTTGTCTAGTTCATCTCCAAATAAGGTCTCGCCTGTGAAAGGTAGGCCTTCCACGCCTATCCTGGTGTCCACTGGTGTAGCCATAGATCCCTTTGTGCAGAAACTGCCATAGCCGTAGTGCGTGCATTAAGCAAGCCTATTTCTTTTATGGCTTCCACCATAAAATTTGCAGAGTCCTGTATATGCTGTAGGAACAAGATAACCTCCTCCTGAGGCAACGTGTCTAACCCTTCAATTAGGTTACCTGACTTTGTCAATGGCTCTAGTAATCCAGCCACATGCTATAGTGGGTCTCTGGGCCACCCCAGCAGCTGTATACAAGGATTTGAGCGTAGACTCAATTTTACGAACAGCCACGTCTTCTAGGGAGGCAGCACACGGGACAAGCAGTAGAATTTTTTGTGAAAGCCTAGACACTGATGCAATATCAGTGGATTTTCCCATTTTTTCCTATCCTCAGGAGGAAAAGGATGATAACAATTGTTTAGGGTTTGAAATTTCTTATCAGGACTAACCCACGGTTCTTCAAACAGGGTATTAAGTTCCTTTGACACAGGAAAAGTGGCTGAGTATTTCCTTTTTTTTATATTTAAATAAGATTCCTCACTCTCCTCTGTCACCTTATCAGGGATATTTAGAAATTCTCTGATAGCTTCTATGAGAGCCTCTATTCCCTGCGACAGAGTACTCTCCCCCACCTCTGAGTCCACCTCACCCTCCTCCATTTCTGACCCCTCATCATCCGAGTCAGACTGCAGGATATGGACCAAAGTGCGTTTTTGTGGACAAATGGCAGGGGACTGAGACGCTGGTTTGGGTACTAAGCCTCTTTTCATAAACTCAGTCATAGATTGTCTTAAGTATTGCGTCTCTTTCTCAGTCCGAGATAACTTAGAAGAGATTGTGGAAATCATTCCCCTAATGGAGTCCAGCCATGCTGGTTCTGCCCCACTACTCTGGGAAGGGACACTACATTGAGTACACACTAATGTACCCCCTGAAGAAGAGAAACACTGTGCCTTACATGAAACACTCTTTGCCTGACATACTGTATAGTGACAGCACACACACATACAGGAAAAGGTTAAATGCACAATTAACCCACAAAGAGCCCTTCCAGGGAGACACAGAGGGAGTATGGAACCAGCACACGGTGTCCTTAACGCTAATGCCAAGCGTAGCTGGGTCGCAGACTAAGTACTTAGATTAGGGACTTAGTACACTAATAATCGCTCCACCCTGCTATGACCCCCTGGTACCGCTGAGGTAATCTGGAGTCTCTCCGGAGGAGCTGCGCGTCCCAGTCAGTCAGTATCCCAGTCAGCTGCAGAGAGAAAATGTTGCTGGTGAGCTGCTGGATCCGCACATAGTGAAGCCCCGCCCTTTAAATGGCGCACAGTCTTCCCGTGCTTTTTTTATACTGGCTGTATTTGTCTAAGTGCATAAAATGGAGACAGACTTCTTTTATAGCTTTGATGCCAGTCTGGGTACTGTGTCCGCTGTTCAGCGTCTGGGACCTTACACAACGGCAGATGCAGTTTGCCCCGTTTAGAAGCCGTGCGTCTCCGTACCCTCATGCCGCCATAATGGCTGGCAACCCGCTAAGCAGGACGCCGGCGTAGTACTCACCACTCTTCTTTCTTCTGGCTCTGTTAAAGGTGGCGGTGTGCTGTGAGAATGTATGCTCACCGTGGTGGGGCTTGCGAATAGTTCCCTCTGGACCTATTATCCTGTCAGTGGGAAACGGGACCATTAGCCCTGAGAGAGGTCGGGTCGGGTCCTCCCCCCTTTCATCTCCCGAAGCAGGCAGGCTGGTGCCATCCAGTCCTGCCTGAAAACAACAAACATATAAAATAAACGCAGAAAACTTCAGGAGCATCCAGAGACATGACCGGTTCCTCCGGGCACATTTTCTAAACAGAGTCTGCTAGGAGGGGCATAGAGGGAGGAGCCAGCGCACACTATCAATTTCTTAAAGTGTCCATGGCTCCTAGTGGACCCGTCTATACCCCATGGTACTAAATGGATTCCCACTATCCCCTAGGACGTAAGAGAAATGGCATAAAATATTACAACACCAAACAAATTCATATAAAAGTCAATGTACAGAAGATGGTACAGATCTCCCCTCACCTTAGCAAAGGTGTGAGCTTAGGGTAGAGATTATCAATACAACGACACAATAAATGTAGATTGGTTAACTATACGCATTTCGTGTCTATGACTTTCTCAAGGGTATGAATCTTTAAGGGGGTGAAAAAAAGGGAATAAAATAGAGGAGAGTTCAGAATAAGTTTTATTAAACTTGAAATTGTTTAAAAAGATGTACGCCTGCAGCGGTCACCACAAATTCTATTCATACTCTATGGGCTCTATATCGAGATGCTGCTGTCGGTATACTGACGGCCGGCATCCCGGTCATCGGTATTACATACTGAATCCATCAAACATGGCACTCCAGGACTCCTTGAGGATACTATATCATATATATAGTGATGGCAGGGCTCTAGTAGCCCAGAAATGTTGATCTGAATTAGTAAACTTTACAGTCTTCAAAAAGTACTGGAGTGCCGTGCCGTGTATTTCACCTTTTGCATGAGGCATCAGGGATGTCACACACGAACTCACATTAATATATATATATATTGGGGGTTGCTGCCTATTATGGCTATCTAAAGAATATGGAAAAACTATCCATTAAAGAAATAAAAGGATGGTTTAATATCATTACCTTAGAAAAGTATGCAGTACGTACAGTAGGTTACAGAGTATAATTCTCTTCTTAAAAGGCAGCAACCCCCAGAAACGGATAGTCCTGTAGGGGTTTGTCAGTTTGTACATCCGTTATGAATTTGTACTATGAATAATTGTACAATAAATTGTATTAATATTTGTGTTCGGTTGCTGGTTGAATTTTAATTGCTATATTTTAATTTGTCCATTGTGCACCCTCAGAATTTTTTTTTTTTTTAAAGTTTTTATTGACTGGTGAGTTAACAACAAGACAAAATGATACAGCATGCATTACATCGCCATTGCATCATATACATTTAAGAACATCAATTATGATTATAATTATACTCCGTGTAAGCCCTAGGTAGTACTAGCGTTGGAACAGTAGAGGAAGAGAATCAATACAAAATTGGAGGAGAACTGGCTGGTATGTGGGAAGGGTATAATGCCTTAAGCTCAAAAAGGGGCTACGGAGTCTAGGGTCTCTAGCAAGTACCACCTAGTGTCTTTGAAACATTTCCGTAGGGCTTCCTTTGTAACCTGGGGGAGGGTCTGGACATAGGGTAGCCAAATATTGAAGTATTTCTCGGTCAATTTGTCTTTCTGTAAAGCAGTATTGGTCCAGTCTAAATGGAATAGATGAGAGATCCTAGGATGTAATAATGAGATGGGGATATGGTCAGTGGAGATCCATTGTGAAAGGATAGTTTTTTTGGTAGCAGCCGCCAGTTTAATTAATAAAATACGTTGTCCCTTGGACAGACCGGTGTTGGGTGAATTCGGGAATATGCCCCAGAATGCCCATGTCTTAGTGACGGTAAATTGTAGTTGTAAGTCGGTCGTGATATAGGATTGGAGTGCCTGCCAAAGTGTACGTACCTTGGGACATGACCACAGACAGTGTACAAGATCCGCTTCTGGAGCAGTGGACTTGAAACAATGAGATGAGGAGGCTGCTCCGATGAGGTGTCGTAGTTTAGGAGTAATATATGCTCTATGTAGAATTTTCTGGTGCATTTCTGAGTATGAAACTGAGCCTAGTGTTTTATCTAAGTAGGTGTTGGCCTCTAGAATCAGCTTCATGGTGAGGTCTGGGAATTCCAGTTTCCATTTTAGGAGGCCTACTGAGCCAGATTCCACATTTAATAGAGTGCGGGAGTGTGTGAATATGAGCGCTGTGGAGAAATTACCATTTGGGGTGTGTCGTAGTGTTTTGTCCAAGGTATGGGTGGTGTCTTGTGTAGATAGTAAAGATGTGACCTTTTGTGCATAGCTACATGCTTGAAGAAAGGGAAAGAGTGGGATTCGTAAGGATGGGAAGCGTGCTATAATTTGGGAGTGTGTAAGTATGGTCAGAGTTTCGGTATGCAGGAAGTGATGAATGTATTTTAGACCTCCATCGTACCAGGTCTGAAATATTGGGGAGGTAGTGTGAGGCTTGAAGTCTGGGTTGCCCCAGAGAGGTAGGAACAGCGATGTATATCGTGATATTTTTAGTCTTGAGCGAATCTGTCGCCAGGCAATACAGGTAGAGGAGATAAGTATGTTGTCTGTCACACAATGTGATATGGAAGTAGGAGTGGTGTGTAGCAGAGACACCAAAGTCTGGGAGGGGGTAAAAGATTGTTCCAGGTGTGTGTTGGCATACACGTCTCGACCACCAATCCAATCTAGAGCGATCCTGTAGTTAGCTGCTAAAGCATATGAGTGAAGGCATGGTAGATTCAGAATTTGTTTTTAACGTATTTCTTGGAACCCTGTTCTTGCAGTAGGATTATTCTAGAGGTGCAGCCCCAATATAGCGCAAGATAAGGGTAAATCGATATATCTGGATTATTTGTCTGCTAGCTACCCGTAACAACTGCTGTATAGATTATACCTGTCTTTAAAGATAGAAATAACAGGTCACAAAGGGTTAAAAGTATATTTATTGATGATGACCAATCTGTTGTAATGGAGGATAATGAGGAGGACTATTATTATCCTTTATTTATATGGCGCCACAAGGGTTCTGCAGCGCCCAATAACAGAGTACATAAACAAATAATCAAAACCGGAAAACACAACTGAAGGGCCGTATTCACGGCCCGATTTGGAGAGAGATGTGTGCTGAGCGGTTCGCTCAGCACAGCGCGATGTGTGCTAAGAGTGCGGGGGGGGGGGGGGGGGACGGGGGGCTGCACACTTCACCCAGCGGGTGAAGTGAACGACCTGCTAGATTGGCATGCATGCAGGACAATCTAGCACCAGCAATAGCGATGCGCGGGGCTGCGCATCGCTATCGCTGTGAGGGATACACACGGAGAGATCACTGCTTAAAATCTAAGCAATCTAGTCAGATTGCTTTAGATTTTAAGCAGCGATCGCTCCGTGAGTACCCCCCTTTACAGTTGAAGACAATATAGGAAAAGTACAGGGTAAATAAACATAGATACATCAGCAGATAACACTGAAATAAGTATGAGGTGGCAGAGTACTGTTGGAGTTGATGCAGTTGAAGATTATTAAAGTAAGAGAGAGGATAAGCACATGAGGGAAGAGGGCCCTACTCATGAGAGTTTACACACAGTAGGGTACATAGAGAGCGTGGAACAGAGGGTTAGGATAAGATTTGACTGGGTTTGGTGAAGAAGTGGGTCTTGAGAGCCCGTTTGAAGTTTTGTAGAGAGGTGGAGAGTCTGAGGTGGAGAGGTAGGGAATTGAAGAGAATTGGAGCAGCACGTGAAAACTCTTATAGGTAGGAGTGGGAGGAAGTAATCAGTAGGCATGAGAGTCGGTGTGCATTAGCAGAGCGCAGAGGACGGATGGGAGTGTAAGGGGAGATAAGGCCAGAGATGTAAATGGGAGAGGAGTGGGTGAGGGCTTTGTAAGTGAGTGTGAGAAGCTTGAAATGGATTCTGAAAGGAAAGCCAGTGAAGGTCTTGTAGGAGAGGAGAGGTGGACGTAGTGCGTTTGGTGAGGAAAATGAGCTGAAAATACTGTACATAGATGCTAAGCACCCTGAGAGACTGATCTTTTCAAATAGGCCAGCTTACAGTCAATACATTGCCAACACAGTATGTAAAATGAAGGGCTGATACTACAGTCGCTTTGGTTGGGGAGAAGGACTAGAGAGAGCCAGAATGAATGTACATTAAACGGTAAGATACTGTGCTACAGATTTGCGTGTCAGACGCCCCGACAGTTAGTTATGGAAACAGGTCTTTTACTGTGTGCATAATTCTATTGAATGTAAGGTTCTTGAATATATAAAAAAAAATAAAGGCATTCGCACTTTGTGAATCGAACTCGGGACTCTGAGGATGGGGTGCGGGACACTTCACTGCTTAGCCATGACGCCTGGTGATAGAGAAACAAGCTCACCCGTAAATGTAAGCAGTGATCCCTTCACCATGGGTTTTGCTGTATTGGCTACAAGACTTGAACGCTCACATACAGTACTGGATGCTTAACGTCAATGGACCATTGCTTTAACACGTTAGTTTGCCTCTGTATACACTATTTATTTTTTGATTAGTCTATGGGACTTGGACACTCGCATAACCCTAACGTCAATGGACCATTGCTTTAACACGTTCGCTTGCATCTGTACACTAATTTTATTGATTGTTTTATTGTTTTTTTTTTAAATTGACTCTCTCCGTATGACCATTGGTCTGTGTGTACAGTACACAATAACATTACAGTCGTCACTGACCATTTGACAGAGCTTGTAGATCAATCCGCCGCTATTCGCTCTACAGTACTGGATTAGTGGCGCATTAGCCACCCAGTGGTGAAGATGTGTATTGCATGCTGCTTATATAGTCATGCCTCAACGCGCCTGTCTGTGCAAGAACAACCTGAGCTATCGCTTAGGCATGGCTAATCCTCCGTTTGGGCGGAGAAACAGCAACGATGAGGAAGGCTCCATCTGTTCTCAAATACACAAAGACAAACTTGAATATTAAAACTGAACTATAATCAGTGCATGAATAAGGCTGCATGCACAAAGCGGTTCGAAAATAAATTAAAAACACAGATGTCTGCGTATTATACACATTAATAAGATACTGTGTCATAATTCTTAAAACCATATATTTGGACTTGCAAGTAAAAATACTTGCTCTGTAATCAGATGTATTCTGAGGTATCCAATTAACCCCAATGCTATTTTGGCAGATGAAAACGTCTGGATATCACAATTAATAGCATTATTGCAGTATCCAATTAGAGGCCGTTTTAATTGGTAGAAATTGTACGCGCGATCGCATGAAAAGATATGGGATCGGGGATAAGTCCCCGCTCCCATGTGTTATCACAGCTCTTGCAGGTCACTTATCAAACATAATGCTTCGGGTACCTGAGGCACTGAAGCATAATCCCCGGTAAAAAGGATTAATAGATTGCTGCGCTTGTGGTGAGCTGCTTAGTTTGTGAATCACAAGATCAAACTAAGGGCATCGGCTTCCGGTGACGTCAGGTGCTGGCGGGACTTCTTCACCCTTCTGTGTCTGCTCCCACAATAATGCGATTATCGTGGGAGCATACACAGAAGCGTGAAGAAGTCCCACCGCCGCCAGCGTCTGACTTCACCGGAAGCCAATTCCCGAACTTCCGGTAAAAAGTACACTATGCTTGGAGCTGTAATCGGACCGCATCTCAATTAGGGTAAGTTAGGTATAGCTCTCACCATACTTACCTAGTGTCTGGAAGCTCCAAAAGCACCCGGAAAGGGGCTGTAAACATTGACTGTTTTAAAATATTTTTTTAACTTTTTTTCCCCACATTGCACTTATCTCAAAACATTCTATATCTTTGTATCTCTATCTTACCTCTTTATTCCCTTTAAGCTTTTTATTTCATTTTATATTTAATTTAAATTTTCTTTTTACCTGTTTAATTTTGTTATTTTTTTATTATTTTCTCACTCCACTACACTTGCACACATTGCTTGGTTATACCTTTCTTAAATAATCCCCGATAAATTACAGCATCTGGGAGAGAAGCGTGGCACATCAGAGCTAATAGGATAGCCCCCAGTTATTCAATTACCCGCGGTCAATGACCGTTGGTAATTGGAAACACTCCACTGATTTACTTGTTTTGTTTGTAATCCACAATAAAAAAAATGATGATAATCTCTAGTCAATTTATTTTTTGAGCTTATTTGTCTTAGTCAGATTTCTGTATTCACTCATTGGGGTATATGCAATAGCGGGCGAAATCGCGGCAATTATCGCCGTTTTTTCAATTCGACCAAATTCGCCAGGTGAATTCCGGAAGGTGGCTTCCGGAATTCACCATATGCAATGAAAAACGGATTCGCCAGAGTCGCGGGCGAAAATCGGCCGATTTTGCGGATTTTACCGCGATTTTATAAAACGGGAAAAAACGGGGAAAAACCCGAAAAAAAAATGGCGTGGGGTCCCCCCTCCAAAGCATAACCAGCCTCGGGCTCATTGAGCTGGTCCTGGTTCTAAAAATGCGGGGAAAAAATTGACAGGGGATCCCCCGTATTTTTAAAACCAGCACCGGGCTCTGCGCCTGATGCTGGTGCCAAAAATACGGGGGACAAAACGAGTAGGGGTCCCCCGTATTTTTAACACCAGCATCGGGCTCCACTAGCTGGACAGATAATGCCACAGCCGGGGGTCACTTTTATACAGTGCCCTGCGGCCGTGGCATCAAATATCCAACTAGTCACCCCTGGCCGGGGTACCCTGGGGGAATGGGGACCCCTTCAATCAAGGGGTCCCCCCCCCCCCAGCCACCCAAGGGCCAGGGGTGAAGCCCGAGGCTGTCCCCCCCCATCCAATGGGCTGCGGATGGGGGGGCTGATAGCCTTTGTGTTCAAAAAAAAAGATATTGTTTTTTCCATTAGTACTACAAGTCCCAGCAAGCCTCCCCTGCAAGCTGGTACTTGGAGAACCACAAGTACCAGCATGCGGGAGAAAAACGGGCCCGCTGGTACCTGTAGTTCTAATGGAAAAAAAATACCCAAATAAAAACAGGACACAGACACCGTCGACAGTAAAACTTTTTTACACACTGCCGACACACACATACTTACCTATGTTCACACGCCGACATCGGTCCTCTTCTCCATGTAGAATCCCGGGGTACCTGAAAATAAAAGATCAATTATACTCACCTCAACAGGCTCCAGAGATAAATCCACGGACTTGGCAAAAAAAGAAAACGAACAACCGGACCTGCGGACCGAAAGGGGTCCCATGCTGACACATGGGACCCCTCTCCCCGAATGTCGGGACATCACGTGACTCCTGTCACTGATGTCCCTTCAGCCAATCAGGAAGCGCTACTGCCGTGGCGCTCATCTGATTGGCTGGACGCCGTCTGTACTCTGACAGCGCCTCGCACAGCTCCCTCCATTACTTTCAATGGTGGGAACTTAGCGGCTAGCGGTGGGGTCACCCGCCGGTCACCGCTGACCGGCGGGTGACCTCACCGCTAGCCGCTAAGTTCCCACCATTGAATATAATGGAGGGAGCTGTGCGATGCGCTGTCACAGCGATCAGCCAATCAGGTTAGCGCAACGAAGTTGCGCTTCCTGATTGGCTTAGAGACCTGTCAGTGACAACTGTCACTGACAGATCTTAATCGTGGATAGGTGTCCCATGTGTCAGCATGGGACACCTTTCAGTCCGTTTTTGGTGCGGGTAAATGCGCTTTCTTTTTTTGCCAAGTCCGTGGATTTATCTCTGGAGCCTGTTGAGGTGAGTATAATTGATCTTTTATTTTCAGGTACCCCGGGATTCTACATGGAGAAGAGGACCGATGTCGGCGTGTGAACATAGGTAAGTATGTGTGTGTCGGCAGTGTGTAATAAAGTTTTACTGTCGACGGTGTCTGTGTCCTGTTTTTATTTGGGTATTTTTTTTCCATTAGAACTACAGGTACCAGCGGGCCCGTTTTTCTCCCGCATGCTGGTACTTGTGGTTCTCCAAGTACCAGCTTGCAGGGGAGGCTTGCTGGGACTTGTAGTACTAATGGAAAAAACAATATCTTTTTTTTTGAACACAAAAAAGGCTATCAGCCCCCCCATCCGCAGCCCATTGGATGGGGGGGGACAGCCTCGGGCTTCACCCCTGGCCCTTGGGTGGCTGGGGGGGGGACCCCTTGATTGAAGGGGTCCCCACTCCCCCAGGGTACCCCGGCCAGGGGTGACTAGTTGGATATTTGATGCCACGGCCGCAGGGCACGGCATAAAAGTGACCCCCGGCTGTGGCATTATCTGTCCAGCTAGTG
Organism: Pseudophryne corroboree; assembly: GCF_028390025.1. NCBI lineage: Eukaryota > Metazoa > Chordata > Amphibia > Anura > Myobatrachidae > Pseudophryne > Pseudophryne corroboree. The sequence goes on along the minus strand of NC_086448.1, from coordinate 655,315,913 downwards.
GAGCCCGATGCTGGTGTTAAAAATACGGGGGACCCCTACTCGTTTTGTCCCCCGTATTTTTGGCACCAGCATCAGGCGCAGAGCCCGGTGCTGGTTTTAAAAATACGGGGGATCCCCTGTCAATTTTTTCCCCGCATTTTTAGAACCAGGACCAGCTCAATGAGCCCGAGGCTGGTTATGCTTTGGAGGGGGGACCCCACGCCATTTTTTTTTCTGATTTTACGTTCCAGCAATAAAAAAAAATAAAAAAAAATAAAAATATTATTTTAAAAAATATATAAATAATATTTGTGCCTCCCCCCCCCAAAAAAAAAGTACCTAATCCCTTCTAATATAAATAGATCTGCTATTCCTAAAAAAAAAAAAAAAAAAAAAAACATGTTTAAAATTTTTTAATTTGTTTTCACCCTCCAAAGTGTGGCGGAGTGAAAATCGCGAATTTGCTGTCTAAAAGCACTGCAGGCGAATTTCCAAACTTGAATTGAATATGCTGGAGGCGAATTGCAGCATCTGTACCATTGCAGAAAAGGCGAATTCTGAAAAAGGCGAATTGAGAAAACGCGAATTTTGACGGGCCGTTTTTTTGCGAAAAATGACTGCACTGCATAGGCGAATTGATTTTTGGAGGCGAAAACGGCCCGGAATTCGCCTTTTTTGCCAATTCGCCCGCTATTGCATATACCCCATTGAGAAGTTAAATCAGTAAGCACAAAAGGTACTGGAGTGCAGGAACTGATGACTAAATATTTCATGACCTCTGTGAGAGGTGCAAGTACTCATTCACCTCCTGGGTTTTCCCCTTCTCTTTCCCTGTGCTGTAGAAGGGATGTTCTGTACTTGTGGCATTGAAAAGGCGGCATTCAAAGTGTCTGTGTAATTGTCAGAGTTGGCCCGAGACCAAGTCTAAAGCATAATTACAGAGCTCACATTTTTTTCCCACAAAGCAAACATGCCGCAGGGACATTCTCCTTCCCCTTCACTAATAATGACGACAGCAATGACTTCATGCAGGAAATGTGATCCATAGTAAGGGTGTGTTACCTGAACTAAAAGCCGTGCCTTTACACCTGTACATTAATTAAGCTGTATAAACAAAAGGACTTCCTCCTGCTAGGGACTCTTACCGTAAGGAGATTAGAGGATAGGATTTGTGTGGGATGCTGGTGACATAGAAAAGGTTTACTGGTCACTCCAGTAGATTTTATTTATATATATATATATATATATATATATATATATATATATATATATATATATATACACACACACACACACACACACATATATATATATATATATATAGAGAGAGAGAGAGGGGGGGGAGATACACTATATATATATATATATATATATATATATAGTACCTCTCTCTTTCTATACACACATATATATATATATATATATAGAGAGAGAGAGAGAGAGAGAGAGAGAGAAAGAGAGAGAGAGAGAGAGAGGAAAAAAAGAGTGAGAGTTTATATATATATATATATATATATATATATATATATATATATATACACACACACACTGTATGTATCTATCTATCTATCTATCTATCTATCTATCTATCTATCTATCTATCTATATATCTGTCTGTGAATAACGGAGTGCACTCACCGGTCTTTACATAAAACCACTATACAGTTCAGATGTAAAAAAATAAAATAAAATTATATGTAGATTGTATAACACACATATATATATATATATATATATATTATCTATCTAACTATATCTATCTATCTTATCTATCTAACTATAGTGGTCTTCAGTATGCTGCCGGCCGGGATCCCGACCGAAAGGCATGCCGACACATTTTCCCTCTTGGGGGTCCACGACCCCCCTGGAGGGAGAATAAATAGCGTGGCGTGCATAGCAAGCCCGCAAGGGGCTCATTAGCGCTCGCCCAGCTGTCGGTATCCCGGTGCCGGTATGCTGGCCCCCGGGATCCCGGCCATTCCTACCACACACACACACATATATACACTGCTCAAAAAAATAAAGGGAACACTAAAATAACACATCCTAGATCTGAATGAATGAAATATTCTTATTAAATACTTTGTTCTTTACATAGTTGAATGTGCTGACAACAAAATCACACAAAAATTATCAATGGAAATCAAATTTATTGACCAATGGAGGTCTGGATTTGGAGTCACACTCAAAATTAAAGTGGAAAAACACACTACAGGCTGATCCAACTTTGATGTAATGTCCTTAAAACAAGTCAAAATGAGGCTCAGTAGAGTGTGTGGCCTCCACGTGCCTGTGGAGGATTTGCCCAAACAGTCCCAGGATCATCTCAGCTTGTCCTAATGGCACCCAAATGCTGACAGGAAGTGAGGGAGAGAGATATTCAGCTCCAGGGCGGGAACATTTACTCTAAATGGCACCCTGGGGCTGGGGGAGGGGCTACAGGGTAAAGCCTTATCCCCCATGCTGGACTTCACCTCCGGGTACTGTGGACTTAAACGGTTTTATGAGAGAAAACCGACCTGTGCCCATGCCCTGGTGGTCTAGTGGGGTCCCTGTACTGCCGCAGTGTCCATGCAAGCGCGCGCAGCCCGCCTCCCACCGGCAGCGCGGGATCGCGATTTCCAGCGGGTCCCGCCGGGGGGACCCACTTACCTCCTCCTTGAGCGGTCGTGTGTGTCTAACAGGAAGAAAACCGGAGCCTCTGCTGTAGGTACCCGGCAACCAGGGCGCAAGAGTGTACAGCGCCACTGGGGGAGGTGATGGAGCTGCAACAGGAGATGTCTGACTGACATCCAGCACTTACAGTGCCTCTGCTGCAGCCCTTGAAGTCTTCATTTTTCTTCAAAAAGCTTTTTCCTAGGGCTGCTGAAGCAGCCCCCCTGTTGTATGCATGCTTACTGCATGGCACCAACTACAAAACTGAGCTCCTATGCACGGAGGCGAGGTTATAGAGGAGGCGGCGCTATGCATTCTGGGAAGAAGGTCAAAGCTTTGAGCCTGTTGGTGCCTCGGATCAAGATCCTACTCTACACCCCAATGTCATTCCCTGTGGAGCCCAGTGTACCCCGCAGCAGAAACAAATTACAAATATTAAATGTATGGCAAAATGATGAAGTCTTATACTTTATAACAATCAAAATAAAGGCCTATACTTGTATTAAAATAACAGCAATTTGTTATAACACATTATACCTTCCAGAATAGTCAGCAGGTATAGCTGTACTTCTTTTAACATCTGGCACACAGTAGAATCATTTTCATATAGGCACAACAGCAAGCTAGAGCAAATATCATGTGATATCTTCATTTAGATTCTTTTTTAACCCAATGAGTATGGCAACATGACACTCGTAGAAGTAAAGTCTTCTCATGAACTAAATCAGGGATGGGGAACCTTCGGCCCTCCAGCTGTTGTTGAACTACCCATTGCAGCATGCCCTGCAACAGATTTTGCATGGCCAAATAGCAAAACTGTAGCAAGGCATGCTGGTATGTGTAGTTCAACAACAGCTGGAGGGCCGAAGGTTCCCCATCCCTGTACTAAATGGTTGAATTATGGGGGTCATTCCGACCTGATCGCTCGCTGCAATTTATCGCAGTGCAGCGATCGGGTCGGCATTGCGCATGCGCCGGCACCGCAGTCTGCTGGAGCATGCCGGACGGCCGAAGGCTGTAGTTTCCCTGCAATCGCCTCTGCCTGATTGACAGGCAGAGGCAGTCGCTGGGCAGAAGGGGTCGCCAAGGCGGTGTTTGGCCACAGTTACAGGGGCGAAGTCCGGCCAACGGAGGCGTGGCCGGACCACAGCAGCTGCGTAACGTCACACGCAGTTGCTACGAGCCGGGGAGCGACGAGTAGCTCCCGGCCAGCACGCTAAACCTGTGCTGGGCGTGAGCTACTCCTAAAGTGCAAAAGCATCGCCTCTGTGTGATGCTTTTGCACTTCTGCTGGGGGGCCGGCACTGACGCGCGGAGCTGAATGGCCCTGTGCTGGGTCATGATCGTAGCCTTGCAAAATTTTGCAGGGCTACGATCAACTCAGAATGACCCCCAATGTGTATATGAGCATGTAGAGCGACTGAAGTCCTTGGTAATAGAATTTATATATATACACACACACACACACACACACACACACACACACACATATATATACATATATATTAGTGTATGTTTTATATATACAGATGTAGCCATGCTCATCACGGCATGCTGCATGGCGTGCCAGGCTTTTTGCCATGTACAGTAAATAATTGCCACATTGAAATACTCGGGCATTCTCGCACAAAGTCCCGCACCTCCGGCTTCTCACAGGCTATTACATTTCGCCCCAGGAGTCTCAGATGCAGACAATTAAATTGTCGCAATAACAAGTACTTTGACCATACAGAACACACACCCTGGATATACTGTTTGGCCTTACTTTTATAGCTAAAGTACTATTTTGATTAAAATGGCTTTTTGCATAGTAACATTACTAATGTGGGGTTGCATGATGGTTTGAGCGTCACAAACGGTAGCAATATTAGGACAATGAGCTTTATGTTCAAACAGGAAGTCACAAGAGCTGACTCTTACAGAAAAAGAAAAGGAGAAGCTGCGTCCCGCATGCAGAAAGTAACAAGTGTGCTGACACATTTTATACATTCAGTACTGTGGTCACAGCTGAGCGTGGTTTTGCATTATCAAGAAATACGACTATTACTAGAAAAGACATGCCAATGGTCATGCAGCAAATTTATATAATGGAGGAAGAGAGAAAGGAGAGGTCAGTGCCGTAACTAGGCATTTTAGCGCTGTGTGCAAGAAACGACAGTGGCGCCCCCCCCCCCATGTAAGACAGGGGCAGTGCGCGCCGTAGGCATGCGAAAAATGTAGAGGGGCGTGGCTTCATGGGGAAGGGGCGTGGCCACAAAATAATAGCAATTCATACTACGGTGCACAGTAGTCTACATTATTCAAATTACGCTGCACAGTAGCGCCACTACACCAGGTAGAGCCCCTTTTATACATTACAGCAGACAGCGTCCCCCTTTTGACACATTACGGCAGACAGTCCCCCTTTTTACACATTACAGCAGACAGCGTCCCCGTTTATACACATTACGGCAGACGGTGTCCCCCTTTATACACATTGCGGCAGCCAGGCCCCCTTTTTACACATTACGGGAGCCAGTCCCCCTTTTTACACATTGCGGCAGCCAGGCCCCCTTTTTACACATTATGGCAGACAGTCCCCCTTTTTACACATTGCAGCAGCCAGTCCCCCTTTTTACACATTGCAGCAGCCAGTCCCCCTTTTTACACATTGCGGCAGGCAGTCCCCCTTTTTACACAATGCGGCAGCCAGTCGCCCCTTTTTACACATTGCGGCAGCCAGTCCCCCTTTTTACACAATGCGGCAGCCAGGACCCCTTTTTACACAATGCGGCAGCCAGGACCCCTTTTTACACATTGCGGCAGCCAGTCCCCCTTTTTACACAATGCGGCAGCCAGAACCCCTTTTTACACAATGCGGCAGCCAGGACCCCTTTTTACACATTATGGCAGACGGTGTCCCCCTAAAAGAGAGAGAGAGAGAGAGAGAGAGATACTTACCTGACAGGCTCCTCGTGCTGGCAGCTCCCTCAGTGCAGGCAGTGAGATGAGAAGGAAGAGGAGGGAGGGGGAGCAGGGAGCCGCAGCAGCGATATTTGATTGGTAGTAAGCGCCGCTGCAGCATCCCCCTCTTCTTCTGTATTGGCTGCCTGGCGCTGCTGTGGATGCTGGGATGAAGGAACCGCATCCCAGCATCCATAGCAGCGCCGGGCAGCCAATACAGAAGGAGAGGGGGATGCTGCAGCGGCGCTTACTACCAATCAAATAGCGCTGCTGCGGCTCCCTGCTCCCCCTCCCTCCTCCTCCTTCTGTCCGCTGCTCGGCGCTTCTGTCTTCCCCTACACAGCGCGGCGGCGGCACACACAGCAGAGGCGGCATGTAATGAGTCAATTTGATTCATTACATGCCGCTGGCCGTTGCGCCCTCAGGGCAACTGCGCTGTGTGCCAAGCCCCCTTGGCACACACGTAGTTACGGCCCTGGGAGAGGTTACATATTTACAAGAGCTAGGAACACTCACAATGCAAAATATTGCTGCAGATATATATCTTAAAAGGTAATGAATGACTACAGAAAATGATCACAATCTTATAAATCTTTAATGTAATGGCAGAGTGATAACTTTATGCAACACTGTCCAAATAACTGTGTAATGACCTAATTCAAATGAGCCTGTCAAAATAAAGACTTTTTCAAAGTAATACCAGCCTGGTAAAAGGGGCTGAACTGAGAAACACCCCCCCCCCCCCCCCCCCCCCCTGAAAAAAGAGACATCATATTAGGAACAAGAGTAAACAAAACCTGTCAATAATATTTTTTGGGCCTGAAATAGTTTTCATTGCTGTTTTATTAAAAAGAGAAAAAGAAAAATAACATAACTCAGAAAATCTGTCTGTTTTATCCTGACCGCATCAGCAAGCTGTCCACACATTAGACAGAGAGATTCTGAGACCACAGATCCATTTAGGCTCTTCTGTGATAGAGAACTTGCTTCAGTTTTATTGAGAATTGTTAAATCATAAATTAGTGAGACAATTCATTTATTTATTAACATTTCATCTTAAAGTTGTAAAGTTTATCATGTCACATAGTGCTTAGAGTATGCAGCTAATAAGTTCTTAAATGTATAAGGCCTGATGGAATTGAATGCATGTCCATTTCCGGGATACGGTCATTAGGTCGACGTGGAAAAAATGTCGACATGAGGGTTTTTTTTATGAACTTTTTCATACTTTATGATATACGCGGACTACGATTGGTAATAGTAACCTCACTTTACAAAGAGAACGACACCAAAAAAAGTTGTTGTTTTTTTTTTTTTTTTACAAAAAAACCAATGTCGACCTTTTTCCATGTCGACCTAATGACCATGTCGACCAATAGTGGTTGGCATAATTGCTGTCGACCTAAGTCTTGACGACCTAATGCCCCATACCCTCCATTTCCAGAGCACATCTTGCTGTGTTATTGCACTGGAGAAAGCTAGATGGACCACAATGAAGCATACAACACTGTATATGGGTAAATACACACTTTTATGACATGTATGCAAAATAGGCCAATTTGTTTTCAAGTCAGCACCACATCACAGTCTGTTCACCTTTGTTTTGCTAATAAGGAGCTTGTGTTACTGGAAAATGAGTGGGAGGCAGCATTCCACAAATGTACAGAGGACTTAGGCGATCAGACCTATGGACACATACGCCTTCATAAAGATGAATGATTCTACATTATTTACCTAGAGTGACATGTAGGACACAATCCTGAACACCCTGCAGGCTGTTCTGTAAAATATGAACGTTTAACTCTAAAGATCACAATTAAAATTCCATCAGTCTGACAAACAAGCACAGGCCACAATGTCAAAATGAGCATCTACTGCTAGCTCTGTAAGCCAACATATGCCCTGGTCACCCTTATTTTCCATTACCATATTGCAGCATCTCAGTACAGACCCAAGGGGACAATAGTGCTGTAGTATAAAAAGATAGCAATGTTTAAGAGAGCATTTACCTGGGCGTTACACGGTCAGCTATTTAATCACTACCGTACAAGCTGGATGTTCTTATTTATGACATAAGAGGTGTCAGATATTGAACCCTACTCAGTGCCTCTTCCCTGGTGTTATACAGAAGTTGTTACATAGCAATCCATTAACACCCACATACAGCTGTCACCAACAAGATGGGCATTATACTAGAGATGAGCGGGTTCGGTTTCTCTGAATCCGAACCCGCCAGAACTTCATGTTTTTTTTCACGGGTCCGAGCGACTCGGATCTTCCCGCCTTGCTCGGTTAACCCGAGCGCGCCCGAACGTCATCATGACGCTGTCGGATTCTCGCGAGACTCGGATTCTATATAAGGAGCCGCGCGTCGCCGCCATTTTCACACGTGCATTGAGATTGATAGGGAGAGGACGTGGCTGGCGTCCTCTCCATTTAGATTATAAGAGACTGAGAGAGATTTACTGGAGCTGACTAGGAGGAGTACTGTTACTGTAGAAGTGTAGAGACTGAGTGGAGAGAGTTTACTAGTGAGGACAGTGCAGTTTACTTTATAATCCGTTCTCTGCCTGAAAAAAGCGATACACAGCACACAGTGACTCAGTCACATACCATATCTGTGTGCACTGCTCAGGCTCAGGCCAGTGTGCTGCATCATCTATTATCTATATATAATATTATATATATCTGTCTGACTGCTCAGCTCACACAGCTTATAATTGTGGGGGAGACTGGGGAGCACTACTGCAGTGCCAGTTATAGGTTATAGCAGGAGCCAGGAGTACATAATATATTATATAGTGAGTGACCACCAGACACACAGTGCAGTTTATTTAATATATCCGTTCTCTGCCTGAAAAAAGCGATACACACAGTGACTCAGTCAGTCACATACCATATCTGTGTGCACTGCTCAGGCTCAGGCCAGTGTGCTGCATCATCTATTATCTATATATAATATTATATATATCTGTCTGACTGCTCAGCTCACACAGCTTATAATTGTGGGGGAGACTGGGGAGCACTACTGCAGTGCCAGTTATAGGTTATAGCAGGAGCCAGGAGTACATAATATATTATATAGTGAGTGACCACCAGACACACAGTGCAGTTTATTTAATATATCCGTTCTCTGCCTGAAAAAAGCGATACACACAGTGACTCAGTCAGTCACATACCATATCTGTGTGCACTGCTCAGGCTCAGGCCAGTGTGCTGCATCATCTATTATCTATATATAATATTATATATATCTGTCTGACTGCTCAGCTCACACAGCTTATAATTGTGGGGGAGACTGGGGAGCACTACTGCAGTGCCAGTTATAGGTTATAGCAGAAGCCAGGAGTACATAATATATTATATAGTGAGTGACCACCAGACACACAGTGCAGTTTATTTAATATATCCGTTCTCTGCCTGAAAAAAGCGATACACACAGTGACTCAGTCAGTCACATACCATATCTGTGTGCACTGCTCAGGCTCAGGCCAGTGTGCTGCATCATCTATTATCTATATATAATATTATATATATCTGTCTGACTGCTCAGCTCACACAGCTTATAATTGTGGGGGAGACTGGGGAGCACTACTGCAGTGCCAGTTATAGGTTATAGCAGGAGCCAGGAGTACATAATATATTATATAGTGAGTGACCACCAGACACACAGTGCAGTTTATTTAATATATCCGTTCTCTGCCTGAAAAAAGCGATACACACAGTGACTCAGTCAGTCACATACCATATCTGTGTGCACTGCTCAGGCTCAGGCCAGTGTGCTGCATCATCTATATATATTATATATCTGTCTGACTGCTCAGCTCACACAGCTTATAATTGTGGGGGAGACTGGGGAGCACTACTGCAGTGCCAGTTATAGGTTATAGCAGGAGCCAGGAGTACATATTATATTAAAATTAAACAGTGCACACTTTTGCTGCAGGAGTGCCACTGCCAGTGTGACTGACCAGTGACCTGACCACACTGACCACCAGTATAGTTAGTAGTATACTTATATTGTGATTGCCTGAAAAAGTTAAACACTCGTCGTGTGACTTCACTTGTGTTTTTTTTTTTTTTATTCTATAAAAATAAAACTCATTCTGCTGACAGACAGTGTCCAGCAGGTCCGTCATTATATAATATATAATATATACCTGTCCGGCTGCAGTAGTGATATATATATATTTTTTATATCATTTATCATCCAGTCGCAGCAGACACAGTACGGTAGTTCACGGCTGTGGCTACCTCTGTGTCTCTGCACTCGGCAGGCAGTCCGTCCATAATTGTAATACCACCTAACCGTGGATTTTTTTCATTCTTCTTTATACATACATAGTTACATAGACATCTTCTCTTTATCAACCAGTCTATATTAGCTGCAGACACAGTACAGTACGGTAGTTCACGGCTGTGGCTACCTCTGTGTCTGCACTCGGCAGGCAGTCCGTCCATAATTGTATACCACCTAACCGTGGATTTTTTTCAGTCTTCTTTATACATACATAGTTACATAGACATCTTCTCTTTATCAACCAGTCTATATTAGCTGCAGACACAGTACAGTACGGTAGTTCACGGCTGTGGCTACCTCTGTGTCTGCAGTCGGCAGGCAGTCCATAATTGTATACTAGTATCCATCTCCATTGTTTACCTGAGGTGCCTTTTAGTTGTGCCTATTAAAATATGGAGAACAAAAATGTTGAGGTTCCAAAATTAGGGAAAGATCAAGATCCACTTCCACCTCGTGCTGAAGCTGCTGCCACTAGTCATGGCCGAGACGATGAAATGCCAGCAACGTCGTCTGCCAAGGCCGATGCCCAATGTCATAGTACAGAGCATGTCAAATCCAAAACACCAAATATCAGAAAAAAAAGGACTCCAAAACCTAAAATAAAATTGTCGGAGGAGAAGCGTAAACTTGCCAATATGCCATTTACCACACGGAGTGGCAAGGAACGGCTGAGGCCCTGGCCTATGTTCATGGCTAGTGGTTCAGCTTCACATGAGGATGGAAGCACTCAGCCTCTCGCTAGAAAAATGAAAAGACTCAAGCTGGCAAAAGCAGCACAGCAAAGAACTGTGCATTCTTCGAAATCCCAAATCCACAAGGAGAGTCCAATTGTGTCGGTTGCGATGCCTGACCTTCCCAACACTGGACGTGAAGAGCATGCGCCTTCCACCATTTGCACGCCCCCTGCAAGTGCTGGAAGGAGCACCCGCAGTCCAGTTCCTGATAGTCAGATTGAAGATGTCAGTGTTGAAGTACACCAGGATGAGGAGGATATGGGTGTTGCTGGCGCTGGGGAGGAAATTGACCAGGAGGATTCTGATGGTGAGGTGGTTTGTTTAAGTCAGGCACCCGGGGAGACACCTGTTGTCCGTGGGAGGAATATGGCCGTTGACATGCCAGGTGAAAATACCAAAAAAATCAGCTCTTCGGTGTGGAGGTATTTCACCAGAAATGCGGACAACAGGTGTCAAGCCGTGTGTTCCCTTTGTCAAGCTGTAATAAGTAGGGGTAAGGACGTTAACCACCTCGGAACATCCTCCCTTATACGTCACCTGCAGCGCATTCATAATAAGTCAGAGACAAGTTCAAAAATTTTGGGTGACAGCGGAAGCAGTCCACTGACCAGTAAATCCCTTCCTCTTGTAACCAAGCTCACGCAAACCACCCCACCAACTCCCTCAGTGTCAATTTCCTCCTTCCCCAGGAATGCCAATAGTCCTGCAGGCCATGTCACTGGCAATTCTGACGAGTCCTCTCCTGCCTGGGATTCCTCCGATGCATCCTTGCGTGTAACGCCTACTGCTGCTGGCGCTGCTGTTGTTGCCGCTGGGAGTCGATGGTCATCCCAGAGGGGAAGTCGTAAGCCCACTTGTACTACTTCCAGTAAGCAATTGACTGTTCAACAGTCCTTTGCGAGGAAGATGAAATATCACAGCAGTCATCCTACTGCAAAGCGGATAACTGAGGCCTTGACAACTATGTTGGTGTTAGACGTGCGTCCGGTATCCGCCGTTAGTTCACAGGGAACTAGACAATTTATTGAGGCAGTGTGCCCCCGTTACCAAATACCATCTAGGTTCCACTTCTCTAGGCAGGCGATACCGAGAATGTACACGGACGTCAGAAAAAGACTCACCAGTGTCCTAAAAAATGCAGTTGTACCCAATGTCCACTTAACCACGGACATGTGGACAAGTGGAGCAGGGCAGGGTCAGGACTATATGACTGTGACAGCCCACTGGGTAGATGTATGGACTCCCGCCGCAAGAACAGCAGCGGCGGCACCAGTAGCAGCATCTCGCAAACGCCAACTCTTTCCTAGGCAGGCTACGCTTTGTATCACCGCTTTCCAGAATACGCACACAGCTGAAAACCTCTTACGGCAACTGAGGAAGATCATCGCGGAATGGCTTACCCCAATTGGACTCTCCTGTGGATTTGTGGCATCGGACAACGCCAGCAATATTGTGTGTGCATTAAATATGGGCAAATTCCAGCACGTCCCATGTTTTGCACATACCTTGAATTTGGTGGTGCAGAATTTTTTAAAAAACGACAGGGGCGTGCAAGAGATGCTGTCGGTGGCCAGAAAAATTGCGGGACACTTTCGGCGTACAGGCACCACGTACAGAAGACTGGAGCACCACCAAAAACTACTGAACCTGCCCTGCCATCATCTGAAGCAAGAAGTGGTAACGAGGTGGAATTCAACCCTCTATATGCTTCAGAGGTTGGATGAGCAGCAAAAGGCCATTCAAGCCTATACAATTGAGCACGATATAGGAGGTGGAATGCACCTGTCTCAAGTGCAGTGGAGAATGATTTCAACGTTGTGCAAGGTTCTGATGCCCTTTGAACTTGCCACACGTGAAGTCAGTTCAGACACTGCCAGCCTGAGTCAGGTCATTCCCCTCATCAGGCTTTTGCAGAAGAAGCTGGAGGCATTGAAGAAGGAGCTAAAAGGGAGCGATTCCGCTAGGCATGTGGGACTTGTGGATGCAGCCCTTAATTCGCTTAACAAGGATTCACGGGTGGTCAATCTGTTGAAATCAGAGCACTACATTTTGGCCACCGTGCTCGATCCTAGATTTAAAGCCTACCTTGGATCTCTCTTTCCGGCAGACACAGGTCTGCTGGGGTTGAAAGACCTGCTGGTGACAAAATTGTCAAGTCAAGCGGAATGCGACCTGTCAACATCTCCTCCTTCACATTCTCCCGCAACTGGGGGTGCGAGGAAAAGGCTCAGAATTCCGAGCCCACCCGCTGGCGGTGATGCAGGGCAGTCTGGAGCGACTGCTGATGCTGACATCTGGTCCGGACTGAAGGACCTGACAACGATTACGGACATGTCGTCTACTGTCACTGCATATGATTCTCTCAACATTGATAGAATGGTGGAGGATTATAGGAGTGACCGCATCCAAGTAGGCACGTCACACAGTCCGTACTTATACTGGCAGGAAAAAGAGGCAATTTGGAGGCCCTTGCACAAACTGGCTTTATTCTACCTAAGTTGCCCTCCCACAAGTGTGTACTCCGAAAGAGTGTTTAGTGCCGCCGCTCACCTTGTCAGCAATCGGCGTACGAGGTTACATCCAGAAAATGTGGAGATGATGATGTTCATTAAAATGAATTATAATCAATTCCTCCGCGGAGACATTGACCAGCAGCAATTGCCTCCACAAAGTACACAGGGAGCTGAGATGGTGGATTCCAGTGGGGACGAATTGATAATCTGTGAGGAGGGGGATGTACACGGTGATATATCGGAGGGTGAAGATGAGGTGGACATCTTGCCTCTGTAGAGCCAGTTTGTGCAAGGAGAGATTAATTGCTTCTTTTTTGGGGGGGGTCCAAACCAACCCGTCATATCAGTCACAGTCGTGTGGCAGACCCTGTCACTGAAATGATGGGTTGGTTAAAGTGTGCATGTCCTGTTTTGTTTATACAACATAAGGGTGGGTGGGAGGGCCCAAGGACAATTCCATCTTGCACCTCTTTTTTCTTTTCTTTTTATCATGTGCTGATTGGGGAGGGTTTTTTGGAAGGGACATCCTGCGTGACACTGCAGTGCCACTCCTAGATGGGCCCGGTGTTTGTGTCGGCCACTAGGGTCGCTAATCTTACTCACACAGTCAGCTACCTCATTGCGCCTCTTTTTTTCTTTGCGTCATGTGCTGTTTGGGGAGGGTTTTTTGGAAGGGACATCCTGCGTGACACTGCAGTGCCACTCCTAGATGGGCCCGGTGTTTGTGTCGGCCACTAGGGTCGCTAATCTTACTCACACAGCTACCTCATTGCGCCTCTTTTTTTCTTTGCGTCATGTGCTGTTTGGGGAGGGTTTTTTGGAAGGGCCATCCTGCGTGACACTGCAGTGCCACTCCTAGATGGGCCCGGTGTTTGTGTCGGCCACTAGGGTCGCTAATCTTACTCACACAGCTACCTCATTGCGCCTCTTTTTTTCTTTGCGTCATGTGCTGTTTGGGGAGGGTTTTTTGGAAGGGCCATCCTGCGTGACACTGCAGTGCCACTCCTAGATGGGCCCGGTGTTTGTGTCGGCCACTAGGGTCGCTAATCTTACACAGCTACCTCATTGCGCCTCTTTTTTTCTTTGCGTCATGTGCTGTTTGGGGAGGGTTTTTTGGAAGGGACATCCTGCGTGACACTGCAGTGCCACTCCTAGATGGGCCCGGTGTTTGTGTCGGCCACTAGGGTCGCTAATCTTACTCACACAGCTACCTCATTGCGCCTCTTTTTTTCTTTGCGTCATGTGCTGTTTGGGGAGGGTTTTTTGGAAGGGCCATCTGCGTGACACTGCAGTGCCACTCCTAGATGGGCCCGGTGTTTGTGTCGGCCACTAGGGTCGCTAATCTTACTCACACAGCTACCTCATTGCGCCTCTTTTTTTCTTTGCGTCATGTGCTGTTTGGGGAGGGTTTTTTGGAAGGGACATCCTGCGTGACACTGCAGTGCCACTCCTAGATGGGCCCGGTGTTTGTGTCGGCCACTAGGGTCGCTTATCTTACTCACACAGCGACCTCGGTGCAAATTTTAGGACTAAAAATAATATTGTGAGGTGTGAGGTATTCAGAATAGACTGAAAATGAGTGTAAATTATGGTTTTTGAGGTTAATAATACTTTGGGATCAAAATGACCCCCAAATTCTATGATTTAAGCTGTTTTTTAGTGTTTTTTGAAAAAAACACCCGAATCCAAAACACACCCGAATCCGACAAAAAAAATTCGGTGAGGTTTTGCCAAAACGCGTTCGAACCCAAAACACGGCCGCGGAACCGAACCCAAAACCAAAACACAAAACCCGAAAAATTTCAGGCGCTCATCTCTACATTATACATACTGCATAATATGTAGGGTAACAAACACAGGCCTCTAAATAAAATTTCCAACGAAGTACTTTAGACATCTGTTCGTTGAAGGCATTTTAATTATACCTGCTATCACTCTAAAACATTCAACACTAAGGGAGAGATTTATCAAAGGTTGGAGAGAGATAAAGTATCAATCAGCTTCTAAATGTTATTTTACATGCTATGATTACTTGGTGTTTTATCTCTCTCCAAGCTTTGAGAAATACCTTCCCTAATACAATAATATTTCAGATAAACTACATCACTAGATAACAGAAAATGGGCATCAGCGTTCATGAGGAATATTTTAGAATTCTGGAACCACTTGCAGAGTACAGAAATAGGAAATGAAATTAAAGCACAGACGTTATTGCTGAAAACGTAAGTTTGTGAAATAGAAAAAGACTGCAACTAACTATAATACCCCTTTTCCATTGCCATTTAAAAAACCCAGGATTTTGCCATGATAATCGTGTAAACCGGGTTATCCAAACCAGGGGGTATATTTACTAAAATTCGTATTTGTGCCGATTTGGAAGGAGATTCATCAGGAATGACATTGAATGTGTTATTGTGCAACTTTTTGCCTCATTTACTAAGCTGCCGTATTTTACATTTTCGTATTTTCCGATGTCGATGTCATTTGTATTTTTTGGCAGTGTTTTACAGGAGTGAACAGTAAAACACTGCCGACATTACAGCAATGAAACTCGGCCGAATCTGTGAGATCCGTGCAGGGTTTCATTGTGCATCTTTAAAAAAAAATAGAAATAGTTTAAATTCGGAAAAATAAATGCGTGGGGTCCCCCCTCCTAAGCAAAACCAGCCTCGGGCTCTTTGAGCCGGTCCTGGTTGAAAAAATATGGGGAAAAAAATGTCAGGGGTTCCCCCATATTTCAACAACCAGCATCGGGCTCTGCGCCTGGTCCTGGTTTTAAAAATACGGGGGACAAAAAGCGTAGGGGTCCCCCGTATTTTTTAAACCAGCACCGGGCTCCACTAGCCAGGTACATAATGCCACAGCCGGGGGACACTTTTATACTGGTCCCTGCGGCCCTGGCATTACATACCCAACTAGTCACCCCTGGCCGGGGTACCCTGGAGGAGTGGGAACCCCTTAAATCAAGGGGTCCCCCTCCCTCCAGCCACCCAAGGGCCAGGGGTGAAGCCCGAGGCTGTCCCCCCCATCCAAGGGCGGCGGATAGGGGGCTGATAGCCTTGTGTAAAAAAAGAGAATATTGTTTTAAGTATCAGTACTACAAATCCCAGCAAGCCTCCCCCGCAAGCTGGTACTTGGAGAACCACAAGTACCAGCATGCGGTGGAAAACCGGGCCCGCTGGTACCTGTAGTACTACTACTAAAAAAATACCCAACAAAAAACAGAACACACACACCGTGATAGTATAAGTTTATTAAATACATGCACACCTCCAAACATACATACTTACCTATGTTCACACGTGGCTCGGTCCTCTTCTCCATGTAGAATCCTAGGGGTACCTGTGAAAAAATTATACTCACATAATCCAGGGTATCTTCTTTCCTTTGTATAATCCACGTATTTTGCAAAATAAAAAAACGGAAACCCGACCACGCACTGAAAGGGGTCCCATGTTTTCACATGGGACCCCTTTCCCCGACTGCCAGGACCCCCCCTGACTACTGTCAAAGAGGGTCCCTTCTGCCAATCAGGGAGCGCCACATCGTGGCACTCTCCTGATTGGCTGTGTGCTCCTGTAGTGTCTGTGAGGCAGCACACGGCAGAGATACAATATAGCGCCTATGCGCTCCATTGTAACCAATGGTGGGAACTTTGCGGTCAGCGGTTGACCGAAATTAACCTCACTGCTGACCGCAAAGTTCCCATCATTGGATACAATGGTGCGCCTATGCGCTACATTGTATCTTCACTGCACAGCCTCACTGACACTACAGGAGGTCACAGCCAATCAGGAGGGTGCCACGACGTGGCGCTCCCTGATTGGCTGAAGGGACCCTCTTTGACAGGAGTCAGGGGCGGTTTGTTTTTTTGCCAAGTACGTGATTAAAAAAGGACAAGACACACTGGATTTAGGTGAGTATAATTTTATTTTCAGGTACCCTGGAATCGACGTCGAGACGTGGGCCGAGTCGGCATCTGAACATAGGTAAGTATGTGTGTGTCGGAATGTATGTAATAAAGTTGTACTTTCAAGGTGTGTGTGTCCTGTTTTTATTTGGGTATTTTTTTTTGCAGAAGAACTATAGGTACCAGCGGGCCCGTTTAACCCCCACATGCTGGTACTTGTGGTTCTCCAAGTACCAGCTTGCGGGGGAGGCTTGCAGGGACTTGTAGTTCTTGCGTAAAAAACAATATTCCTTTATTTTACACTTGGCTATCAGCCCCCCATCCGCAGCCTATGGATGGGGGGGGGGACAGCCTCGGGATTCACCCCTGGCCCTTGGGTGGCTGGAGGGGGGGGACCCCTTGATTTAAGGGGTTCCCACTCCTCCAGGGTACCCCGGCCAGGGGTGACTAGTTAGTGATTTAATGCCAGGGCCGCAGGGACCTATATAAAAGTGTCCCCCGGCTGTGGCATTATCTCTCTGACTAGTGGAGCCCGGTGCTGGTTCAAAAAATACGGGGGACCCCTACGCTTTTTGTCCCCCGTATTTTTTGGACCAGGCGCAGAGCCCGTGCTGGTTGATCAAATATGGGGGAACCCCTGTCAATTTTTCCCCCATATTTTTTCAACCAGGACCGGCTCAAAGAGCCCGAGGCTGGTTTAGCTTAGGAGGGGGGACCCCACGCAATTATTTTTCACGTTTTTACAGTAAACAGACCCTTTCCCATAGATAAACATGCACAGATCTCACTGATCCGTGCATGATTATCCAAACTCGCCTGGAAAAAGCAGGTCTATTTTTTTGCTGCTTTTTTTTAACGAATCGCAAAAAAATACACCCGCAGTTGAGCACTCAGAGACTAACACCCAAATACGAATGAATAGTGAATGCCCGTATTGTATGAAATAACAGCCGTGTTTGACCGATGGTCTATTCATTCGTATTTCTGAACTTTGCTAATCAAACCATTACAAATAGTCCAAACACTGCAGAGATTGGTGCTTAGTGAATTCCCGGACAAACTCGAATTCTTAGTAAATTTTGGCCCAGGTCTGCTAAATAAACTGGAGGTTTGGGATTGGATACTAGGATTATTGAATGGATATGATCTTGGTTGCAGGATAGAAAACAGAGAGTTGTGGTAAATGGAGTGCATTCACAGGAGGGAAATGTCACCAGTGGAGTATCCCAGGGATCTGTACTTGGACCAGTACTTTTTAATATCTTTATTGGTGACATTGCAAATGGCATTAAAGGGAAAGTATGCCTTTTTGCTAAAGACACAAAGGTATGTGCAACATGGTAGACACACCAGGTGGGGTAAAACAAATGACTGAGGATCTAGGTAGACTAGAGGAATGGTCAAGAGTGTGGCAATTACAGTTTAATGCTCAAAAATGCAAATCATGCACTTGGGTCTCAAAAATCCAAAAGCTAAATATAGTATTAATGGCACTATACTGGAAACTACTGAGGAGGAAAGGGATCTAGGAGTCACTAATTCAGGTCACTTAAAGGCAGGTAAGCAATGTAACAAAGCAATGAGGAAGGCTAGTCAGATGCTTGGCTGCATTGGGAGAGGAATCAGCAGCAGAAAGACGTAATAATGCCACTGTATAGGTCATTGGTACGGCCTCATATAGAATACTGTATTCAATTCTGGAGGCCATATCTTCAAAAGAATATTAATACATTAGAGACAGTACAAAGAAGGGCAACTAAAATGGTGCATGGCCTATATCACAAAACATACCCAGAAAGACTAAAAAAATCTCAATATGTATAGTTTGGAGGAGAGAAGGGAAAGGGGGGACATGATTGAAACTTTCAAATATATCAAGGGTTTTAACAAAGTACAGGAGGGAAACATTCTCCATATTAAGAGAAGCAATAGGACACGAGGACATGCACTGAGACTGGAGGGGGGGAGGTTCAGGAGAAATATGAGGAAAAATTACTTCACAGAAAGGGTAGTGGACAAGTGGAATAGCCTCCCTTCAGAGGTGGTAGAGGATAAGACAGTAGAGCAATTTAAACCTGCATGGGATACACATAAGGACATCCTTACAAAGAAATAAGGATCAAATAAGTTTTGAGATAAAAATATGGTTAAAAAAAAAAAAGGGCAGACTAGATGGGCCAAGTAGTTCTTATCTGCCATCAAATTCTATGTTTCTATGCTTCTAGTTTACATAATGGGGAAAGCCTATACCTTCCAGCCGCAGTGGGCAGTCGGGGGACAAACTGTCAGAATGCACCCATGTAATGGAAACACTATTAAAAGAGTACTGGAATATTTTAAATTAAACAAGTTAAAGGACCCAAAACAGCATGGATTTCCTGGGGGGAGATCATGCCAAACAAATCTTACAGACTCTGTGACTAAAATAATAGCTCAAGGGAACGGGGGGGGGGGGGGGGGGGCTAGATGTAGCATATCTAGCCTTTAGTAAGGCATTTGACACTGGCTCACATCGCAGACTGCTAAATAAACTCAAAAGCATGGAATTGGATCAGAAAACAGTTAAATGGATAAAAACCTGGTTGCAGGATAGGAGACACACAGTTGTAGTAAAAGGAGTGCATTCTATGGAAGGAAATTTTACCAGTGGAGTACCCCAGGTATCTGTACTTGGACCAGTGCTCTTTAATAAATTTGTTGGTGACACTGCAAATGGTATAGTACCGAAGGGAAAGTATGCATGTTTTCAAATGACACAAAGATACGCAACAGGGTAGATACACCATGAGGGGTAAAACAAATGATTGATGGTCTAGGTAGACTTGAGAAATGGTCAAGAACGTGGCAACTACAGTTTAATGCCAAAAAATGCAAAATCATGCACTTGGGTCTCAAAAACCCAAAGGCTAAATATAGTATCAAGGGCACTATAATGCAAACTACTGAGGAGGAAAGGCAGGAAAGCAATGCAACAAAGCAATGAGGAAGGCAAGTCAGATGATTTGTTGCATAGGGAGAAGAATCAGCAGAAGAAAAAAGAAGTACTAATGCCACTGTATACGTCATTGGTACGGATTCATCTGGAAAACGGTTTCCAGTTCTGGAGACCGTATCTCCAGAAGGACATAAATACATTAGAGAGCGTACAAAGAAGGGCAACTAAAATAGTGCATGTGTTACATCACCAAACTGTTTAAACAAGGCCCAGGAGGGAAACATTCTTCAAATGAAAAGTATTAAAACACATACATTGAAAATGGAGGGAGGCAGGTTCAGGGGAAATTTAAGGAAAAAGTACTTCACAGAAAGGGTAGTGGATAAGTGGAATAGCCTCCCATTAGCGGTGGTAGAGCCTACGTCATTAGAGCAATTTAAACTTGCTTGGGATAGACATATGAATATTAATTACAAACAACAGTGTTCAAAAGGGTTTGAGAGTGCCTAAACAATTAAAAAAAGGGCAGACTAGATAGGCCAAGTTCCTATCTGCCGCCAAATTCTATGTTTCCATGTACAGTGTAAACGGCAACGACCTGGGAATAACCTGTTTCAGAGCCACAGTGGGAATGGGGTCTCTCACAGATTGGAACCATGTTTAAAATTCCAGGTCGGACCCAGGATCTTGCTACAAAAGTGTTATGGTCTGACCGGTGATACAAAAGTTAAAGTATGAAGTAAAAACCTTTAGTTAACTAAATGGGTTTATTTTTAACTGTATGGAAACAGGCAGCCCAGCGACACTTTACCTGCATTCCACTGGTCTATGCCCCATACGGTCTCCGTCAATCCTCTGCATGCTCAGGGAAAGAGTAACAACATAAGTGGATGTTCTGACTGGCATGTAGCGGCACTTTAGTGGTAAGTCAGAGATCAAATGTATTCTTTTGAGCCCATCAGGTCACCCATCACTGAAATACAATCCAAATGCTTACTTTCAGGAATTCTGAATCATCTAAACTCTGATTAGATACCGAAGTTTTGCTCTGTCACATACGTACATCGGTGGGGAGGCTGTTCACTAGTCATCAAGCCGCACTTGCTGCAGACACAACGCTCCCATGCATGTACTGTACATCAATGTTTGTTGTAGAATATGGTTGCAGGGCTCTTTCCCTGCATGACTAGGACAACAGGGGATTGGCTAGGCTAACTTTGGATATTCACCTGGGTCCAAATGGCAAAGAGTTCCTCTCAGGCAGAGGGACACGCTAGCCTGATGCTGCATGTGAGGAGAAGGCTTGGAATGTGCAGATGCAGGGGCCTTCTGCAATGTGCAGCAGCAGCAAGGTCGGACAACCGTCCATAACCCTCTTCCCTTTATACCACTCTGGCTCTCTGCATTGATTCCTGTCCAATCCCGCAGCACAGACACATGGCGCTCTGCTGTATCACTGCAGTACAAACTTCCACCTGCGTTCCAAAGAACGACTCGGAGGAGGCAGACCATGGACAGCAGCACAAGTGATAGGCAGGCTTTTATGTGAGCACAGCAGTGGAGGGCTGTAGCCAGTGGGATTTCCGGAGACCACCTGCCCGGGCTCAGGCAGCCTCAGGACAGATGTCCTGATTTCCGGGCTGTCTGGTGGAATCCCAGATGGGCTGCAATCCTGCGTCAGATTCCTGGTGGCAAAAGCAGTACTTTAGAGTCTCAGAGGGTAGGAAGCGAGAAGAGGGAAGAGAAGCGGAGAGGATGCCTTCCGTTTTACTGAACTGCTTTCGCCTCCTTCTTTATTAAGGCCAACCAAAACATACTATAATGAGTTGGTCTGACTTATCATTAGTACTGCTGATACTGCCGCAGGCTTTTATTGCAGTGGGTACCAGCGATAGTTGCGACCCTGATCATTTTATTTATGTTACTTGCTGGAGTACCCGGTGTTGCCTGGGATTTTAAGAATGTCTGTTTACAAAAAAAATTGTAAATATTAAACACACAGTATAAATAACATTGTAGATAGCTGAATACCCGTGCTTTGCTACTGAGGATGGTAAAAGGAGATTTATGGTAGACTTACCATAGTTAAATTTCTTTCTGCGAAGTACACTGGATTCCACAAGGAACAACATCGGGGTGTAGAGTTGGATCTTGATCCAAGGCACTAACAGGCTAAAGCATTAACTGTTCCCAGGATGCATTGCACCGCCTCCTCTATAGCCCCGCCTCCAGGCACTGGAGCTCAGTTTCGTTAACCAGTCCAATGCAGTAGCAGGTAAAAGAGACGGCAGATGTTAGTCACATAGAACAACATTCTCACGACAGGAGCAGGTACCAGTGGCTAATGCCATACAAACCCAAAGAAGCTAAGTGCATCAGGGTGGGCACCCTGTGGAATCCAGTGTACCTCGCAGAAACAGATTTAACTATGGTAAGTCTACCATAAATCTCCTTTTCTGCAGCGGGGAACAATCGTATTCCACAGGGAATAACATCTGGGATGTCCTAAAGCAGTTCCTAATGGAAGGGGACGCACTGTAGCGGGCACAAGAACCAGCTGCCAAAAGGAAGCATCCTGGGAGGCGGAAATATCGAAGGCATAGAACCTGATGAATGTGCTCACAGAGGACCACGTAGTCGCCTTACACAACTGTTCAGCGGATGCGCCTCGGCAGGCCACCAAAGAAGGTCCAACAGACTGAGTAGAATGGGCTTTAATAGCAGCAGGAGCTGGGAGACCAGCCTGCACATAGGCTTGTGCAATCACCATTCTAATCCATCTGGCCAAGGTCTGCTTATTCGCAGGCCAGCCACGTTTTTGAAAACCAAAAAGTACACAAAGGGTATCTGACCTCCAGAGGGAGGCAGTCCTCTCTACGTAAATAAGGAGAGCCCGTACCACATCCAAAGACCTCTCTTTGGAGGACAAACCAGAAGAGATAAAGGTCGGAAACACAAACTATTGGTTAAGATGAAAAGATGATACCACCTTAGGTAGATAACTAGGGCGAGTTCCAAGAACTGCCCGGTCACGGTGAAAAATCAGAAAGGGTGGACGACAGAACAAAGTTCCTAAGTCTGACATCCACCTAGCAGAGGCAATAGCCAATAAAAACACGACTTTAAGTGTAAGACAGTTAAGATACACAGACTCAAGAGGTTCGAATGGAGACTCTTGCAGGGCATTTAAGACAACAGACAGATTCCATGGAGCCACAGGAGGGAAATAGGGAGGCTGAATACTTAAAACACCCTGAGTGGGGGCGTGGCCTAGCTGGAGCTGCAGCGGGATGTGTGTTTGAGGAGCTCCTGCTTTATAAAATATAATTCAGACAGAAATACTTGGGGTGGCTGAAAATTTTCCCCCTCCTTCACAGCCTTCATAGCCTGCACTGTTCGGGGACCCCTAGGAGTGAGCTGCGGAGCCGGGAGGTCCGTTACTGGGCCTCTGCGGGTTGCGGCCTACATGAGCTCCTGAATCCCCGGGCTCAATTTATATACCTCCCCAGCTGCGGGACCGCGATCGGCGGAGAGGACGCCTGCCCTTCCCCACGTCTCAGCCGCTGCATACCTGATCCCTGGGGCCCCGTGGACCGACGCTTGCAGCACAGACGTGTTCCCCCCAGCAACTACAGCGGGGAGCTTGGAACTCGGAGGCGGCGGCGGGAGGCTGGAAACAAGTGCGCGGCTGGCGGCTTCTCGGCGGCACCCGGCGCAGGGAGCTTCAAAGCGGGACCAGAGGCACAGCAGAATCCCTGGACCCTGTCAGCGGTGGAGGGGGCCCAATCGGAGGGACGAGGTAAGACAGAAGCCTCATACACAAAAGAAGCCGGGTCTCCCCTGGGTTCCCCCCCCCCTCCCCCCTGCTCTTGGATGGTGGAAGAGAGTAAGGCCCCACAGACTACACGGTGGCCTGATCGATCAGCCTTAGAGCTGACTCTCCTGCACGGCTGGTCATAAAGCTGGACCCCATTCATATTTACTCCTCCAACACAGCCCCCCCTACGAAATACCCCTGTCCCCCAATATATTATATCACATTACCTACTACATTATAGCTGGCTGCTGGCCCGGAGGCTCCATCTAGTGTCCACTCTGATATACTACACTCCCCCTGGTGGGAAAGCTCCATCCACACATGATGGCTGCGATTTGATTTGATTACTACTTTTCCCTCCACCGTCCCGGCCCGGGATGTGCACCGATTGGTAACCCAGCGTGTGGAACCCTCGCTCTCAACACTTGCAACTCTGACAGTTCCCCCAAATCATCCTGACCTCTGTTATGGCTCCCAAGCGTCAGAAAGCCTCCAAATCTGTATCACAAAT
The DNA here is from genome assembly GCF_028390025.1 of Pseudophryne corroboree. NCBI lineage: Eukaryota > Metazoa > Chordata > Amphibia > Anura > Myobatrachidae > Pseudophryne > Pseudophryne corroboree. The sequence continues at coordinate 655,291,616 of NC_086448.1, read as the reverse complement.
ATCATTCTTTAAATCTTCCCCTCAACCTCCTAAAAAAATGGGAGATAAACCACAGATGAAGAAGGCTGACCCCCCGCCTATACCTCTTCCCTCTGACACATCTCCCCCGAGACAGCCCTCCCCATCCATGGCAGCTGTCAACGACTCTGATGCGTTAACAGTGGGTACAATGAAATTGCTCATGTCGCAATTTAAATCAGACATCGCGGCGGAGTTTCGCTCCACTCTCCAAGCATGTCAGCAATCCATCGACGAGATAGGAGACCGCACCAACCATCTGGAAACAAAAATGGAGGAGGTGGTGGGGTCACATAACCAATTATTGGACTCCCACGATAACCTAGAGGATGAGGTACACAAACTTAGAGATAAGATCGCAGATCTCGAGGACAGATCTAGACGGAGCAATATTAAACTGCGCGGGGTTCCTGAGGAGATATCTAACAGTAGCCTTCATGATTTTGCTGTTAACCTATTCGGAAAACTCCTACCGCAGGCCTCATCGGCTGATCTCCTTATTGACAGGATCCACAGACTTCCTAAAGCCAGAGCAGCCCCGGCCCACGCTACAAGAGATGTTTTGATGAAAATGCATTATTTTCATATTAAAGAGGCAATTCTTAAAGCATCAAGACCATCATCAGATACCGCAAAGGCTCTTGGGGACCTGCAACTATTTGGAGACCTGTCTCAAACTACCCTCCTCAGACGCCGCTCCTTTCATCCCATCACATTGGCACTAAGGAAAGCCAATATCTCTTACCGTTGGGGATTCCCTGTCAAGCTTCTCATTGCACGTGAGGGTTCCACGATCGCGATTGATAATGTCGATGAAGGAATGAAGCTCCTGAGCTCCTGGAATATTACGAGTTCACCCGGGGGAGATTCCTCTCCTCAGCGTAGACTTCAACAGGACTGGTCCACAGTGAAGTAGGAGTCAAGTCTAGGCGATGGCTGACTCTTCATATGTCGCATTTAAAGTATATATTGCTTTGATACATGCATTCCCTCCTTTCACCTAACAGGTTAATGTTCTCTCCAGCTTTTTCAGCGTTCTAATATATTCATGTTCTTTGAGAGGTTTAAATTTAAGAGGAGGATGTGTGTGGCCAAGAACTACCTTTAAGATAGACCGGTCAACTCAAAGTTTTTTCCTCTCCTCCTTCTTGTTACGGTTACCTATTTCGGTTTATTACAATATGTAGATTTAACGATACTGGACGCCTGGCTTGGCTTCCCCCCCCCCGGGGCCCCCCCTCCCTCCTCCGGGGCGCCGTGGGTAAATCCCGGGCGGTGCGGGGGGGGGGGGGACTCGGGGGGGGGGGGGCGGGGCTGGGTTGGAGGTTCACACATATCCCTGGGCGGGGGTGGTGGATGGTTGTCATGCCACTAACCCCCAAAAGTTTTACACAGATGCCTGGTCAAGGCGTCTGGTTCTGGTCTCAAGGGAGACTAGTTATGTTCTTTGTTGTTTTTTATTTTCCACGTTTTATTTTTGTTTTTTTCCCATCTCCCAGTTTTGTAAGCCAATCTACGTCACCTCTATTGTCGAGTATGTTTTATTTACATCCTTTGAGTCGCTTATGCTACGCAGTCCCTTTTCTTGACCCATGGTGAATGTTATCTCAATTAACGCTAAGGGGCTGAACTCTCCCCACAAGAGGAAACTAGCCCTTACTTATTTCACTAAACAAAAAGCACATATTGCAGCCGTGCAAGAGACACACTTCCCAAGTACTAATCCCCCACGTTTCTCTAACCCTAAATACCCCCAATGTTATACGGCCAATGGCCCTGTTAAGAAGGCTGGGGTAGCTATTCTTATAGCCCATAACTGCCCGTTTGTGCTTTCGACCCAATACTCAGACCCAGATGGCAGATACCTAATACTGGTTGGCCATCTGGAAAAAGTTGAGGTAACCATTGCCTGCTGCTACGCGCCTAACACCAAGCAGATTCCTTTTTGTAGAAAGCTCTTTCAAACCCTCCAGGAGAAGTCCAGGGGAGCTGTTTTGCTTCTGGGCGATTTTAATATAGCCCCGGATTCTAACATAGATAGATCCAACCCGCCTATACTTCCTCATCTGCTAAAACCCCATAAGTCAGCCGGGCCCTTTAAAACTTTATTAGCTGAATACAACTGGTATGATGCCTGGAGAGTTAAAAATCCCACGACACGAGACTACACCTTTTATTCACATGTACATAGATCATACTCCCGAATTGACATGGCCATTGCAGATAGACCAACGTTAGCCTCTATACGCAAGATTACCATCTTGCCAATGACGTGGTCGGACCATTCCCCTCTATTTCTGAGCTGGGATGTCTTCTCATATAATGCCCCCCCGGGACCCTGGAGATTAGGTTCCCATCTATTAAATAAACCTGAGGGCCTACAGGCTGTACAGGCGGCTTTGGAATTGTACTTATGCACTAATCAACCATCAGACACCTCTACGTTCACCCATTGGTGTGCGTTGAAAGCCGTGGTCCGAGGCTCAGCGATACAAATCGCGGCTAAATTGAAACGAGACTCACGCCAACAGCTGGCCTCTGCGGAGCAGGAGGTCGCTTCACTAGAGAAGGCCCATAAAAAAGACCCCTCAAACAAAGCCATTTTCTCTAAGCTACTATCAGCCAGGGACAAAGTTAATTCCTTTGCGCTTGCTGAGGTCCACCGCAACATTCAGCGGCTTAACCAAACATATTATTCCTTAGGCAATAGAGCGGGAAGACTTCTTGCTCGTAAACTTCGTGGACGCAGAGCTCGAGAACGGATACAAGCAGTATATAATTCCAAGGGCACCAAAGTTATGGACCCCTCAGATATAGCCAACGCGTTCGCGGACTACTACTGCCAATTATATAATTTAAAAAATGACCCTGATACTCCTCAACCTGAGCCTCTGGAAATTTCTGAGTTCCTCCAGACTCTCCCCCTCCCATCTTTGTCGAAACAAGACACTGAACTCATTGACTCCCCATGGACTCTGGAGGAAATAAACACGGCTATTAACTCCCTTCCCCTTAATAAGGCCCCTGGCCCAGACGGATACCCGTCTAACTTCTATAAGCAATTTGATAAACTGCTCGCCCCTACCTTATTAAATGTGTTTCATGAAGCCTCCACCAACTCCTATTTCCCGAAAGAAATGCTAGAATCCCAAATTGTAACAATCCCGAAACCCGGCAAATCACCCACTTCCGTCCAAAACTATCGCCCCATAGCTTTGCTCAATGTTGATGTCAAACTTTTTGCGAAACTAATAGCAAATAGACTTGCTCCCCTTTTACCCGCCCTGATCGACCCGGATCAAGTTGGATTTGTGGTAGGTAGACAGGCTTCTGATAACACTAGGAGAGTGATCAATATCATTGAACACTGCCGACAGGCTGATCAACCTCTCTTGCTCCTCTCACTTGATGCCGAAAAGGCATTCGACAGACTCCATTGGAATTATATGCAGCATACACTCCGCAGGTTTGGCATTAGAGGCCGCTTTCTTAACTCTATATTAGCCCTATATTCCTGCCCATCAGCTAGAGTATTCACGAATGGGTGCCATTCTACGAGATTTGAAATTACTAATGGTACCCGACAAGGATGCCCCCTGTCCCCATTAATATTCGCTCTAGCGATTGAACCATTAGCGGAATGTATTAGAAGAGATAATCTAATCTTGGGTCCCCATATAGGCGGGAAACAGCACAAGATAAGTCTCTTTGCAGATGATATTTTGCTCTGTCTCTTGCAACCGAGATCCTCCTTACCCCACCTACATGCTATCCTTGACCAATATGCTAAAATGTCGTACTACAAGCTTAATACCGCTAAAACCGAAGCCCTCCCACTGAACATAAATACAGACGGAGTCCTCTCCCTGAAAACAAAATACAAATACTCCTGGCAATCACTATCCCTTCGATACCTGGGAGTCCACCTCTCTAGGGAGGAAGATCTCCTGACATGTAACTTTGACCCACTTCTAGCAGCATTTAGAACACTTACCAAAGACTGGATGTTGCAGGATGTCTCCTGGCTTGGGCGCGTGGCGGCGGCAAAAATGGTGCTCCTACCGAAGCTAATGTACCTTTTTAGAACTATCCCTCGTCCTCTCCCGAAGAAAACTTGTAACGATTTTAATAAGATCCTTTCCAACTACATCTGGGCGGGGAAAAAACCTAAAATAGCTAGATCCACTCTTTCAGCCCCTAAGGTCAAGGGAGGAGCAGCCTACCCTGATATAGAAAACTACCACAAAGCGTGCATTTTGAGCCAAATCAGAGATTGGATCGACGTAGATACAGTGAAACCATGGGTACTTGTCGAACAGACAACAGTGTCTCCATTCTGCCTGGCAGATCTGTTGTGGCTCCCAATGTCTGCTATCCCTATGTCAATTCATAAAAATAAAGCGATCCAATGCACATTAACTGCCTGGCATACTCTCCTCTCACCCGAAGCTAAGCAATCTCTCCCTTTCCCCCAGCTTTCATTAAAAACGATAACTCTAATGATCCCCAACCTGTCCCTACGCTCCTGGTCAGACCGGGGCCTACTGACGCTCCAGGATATCCATTCACAGGGTATGTTAGTCCCATTCACCCATTTGCAAACGCATTTCCACATTCAGAAACAGGACTTCTATAAGTATCTCCAAATACGAAACTGGCTCTCCAGACATCGCCCCAACCCCTCAGCTATTAAATATCTTCCCAAGATGCTCCCTCTTCTTGCTCGCACCAAACAGAGTAGAGGCAATGTCTCCAGATGGTATAATTACTTAATTTCAGAAATGACGACCCATACGTTTGGGTCCCAAAGTAGGTGGGAAGCTGACCTGCCCAATGTATTCACTGAAGAGATATGGTTGAGAATTTATCACTCATGCTTTAAAATTTCACGCTGTATAGGTCATTCGGAAATGTTTTTTAAATTAATCCACAGAGCATACCTCACCCCAGATCGGCTGCATAAGATATGGCCGGATGTCTCCCCCTACTGCTGGAGGGGGTGTGGACAGATTGGGAACATTATGCATGTGTTTTGGTCCTGCCCAATGTTACAACCTTTGTGGAAAGAAGTTTTTGTCCTAATCTCAGATGTGCTTGGATATACTGTCCCCTTGGACCCTCTTATAGCCCTATTTCACTACCCCCACCCGCACGTAGCTGTCTCAGATACGTACTTACTGGGACACATTCTTATAGCTTCGAAAGCCTCCATAGCCCAATTATGGAAATCAGCAAAATTACCTGACATTATAGCCATTAAAAAGAAAATTCATAATCATCATGTCTTTGAAACGTCAGGTAAACAATATTCCCAGTCTGGCTCCCGTGTTATTGCTGGTTGGCTGAAATGGGATGACTATATCAGAAGAAGTAACTCCCCCTGGGTTGACATCCCACACCTTACCATGGACAATCTTATATCACCCCCCTTATGCACATAAATTTGAGCTAGAAATGAATTTGACCACATAGACCTCAGGTCAGGAGATCTCCTAATTTCCTATAGGTTCATGTGTCTCAATGAAGTTAATATTCTTGACTATATTGTTTACCATACAGATGGGCATGTTGGCTTCTCCCCTTCCCCTCCCCCCCCCCCCCCCCCTTTTTTTTCTTTTTTTTTTTTTTTCTCTTTCTCTTTCAGCTCTATTTGTTTCTTTTTCTTTTCTCTACATCTATGTTTAACTGACTTCTTTATAGAAATGATAGCTAATACTCCGCTGTTTTATATCTAAATGCTCTTTATTGAATTTGTAACTGCTATTCATAAACTTCAATAAAAACTATTGTAAAAAAAAAAAACACCCTGAGTGAAAGTATGAACGTCAGGAATAGACGCAATTTTCCTGTGAAACCACACCGACAAAACAGACATATGAACCTTGAGGGAGGCCAGACGAAAGCCTAAATCTAGGCCTTGTTGCAGAAAAGCACAAAGCCTTGAAGTTCTGAATGAACAGGCATCATAATTCTTAGCAGCACACCATGTGAAATAAGAATTCAAGACCCTGTAATAAATCTGTGCAGAAGCCGGTTTGCGAGTCTTCAACATAGTTTGAATAACTGCCTCAGAGAATCCTTTGGCCCTCAGGAGTGAAGCTTCAAGAGCCACGAAGTCAAAGCCAGTATGGCCAGGTCCGGATAGACACAAGGGCACCGAACGAGAAGGTCTGGGTGTTGAGGAAGTAGAAGAGGACGCTCTATCGATAGACCATGCAGGTCTGAGAACCAATGCCGTCTGGGCCACGCTGGAGCGTCTAGAATTAGTATTCCTATTTCTTGCTTGAACTTCCGTAGAACCCTGGGCAGGAGTGACACTGGAGGGAACACGTATGGCAGCCGAAAGTTCCATGGAACTGCCAGTGCGTCCACGAACACTGCTTGAGGATCCCTTGTCCTTGATCTGAAGACTGGAACCTTGTGATTGTGTCGAGACGCCATCAGGTCTACATCTGGTAGGCCCTACTTGTCCACTAGGAGTTGAAAGACTCCTGAATGAAGACTCCACTCTCAATCGTAAACGTCCTGACAACTGAGGAAATCAGCTTCCAAGTTGAGGACTCCGGGGATGAACACTGCCGATATTGCTGGCAGATGGCGTCCGTTCTCAGGAGGACCCAGTTGGAGATCCAGAAGGGACGACCCCTGTTCAACTGTTGGTCCTGTAGCCACCAGCTCTGTGACAGTCGAACCTCTGGAGTCAAGGAGATCATTTGAAACCTGATCCAATTAGGCAGGCCGTCCTACTTGGAAAGGATTAACCTCTGCAGAGGGCGGGAATTAAATTCAGAGTACTCTACCATGTCGAAAGCAGACACCATGAGGCCTAGTACTTGCAACGCCGAGTGTATCGACACTCTTGGGCGAGTGAGGAAATATCTGATCGTGTCCTGAAGTTTGTTGGTTGTGTGTTCAGTAGTGCCCTCAGGTGCACCATGCTCCGAGCAGGGACCAGCGAGGACTTCTTCCAGTTGATGAGCCACCCGTAGGCTTGAAGGAATTGGACAGTCAGTTCCAAATGACTGAGGAGAACCTCTTGGGAGTTCACTAGGATCAGCAAGTCATCCAGATATGGCAGGATCCTGATACCCTGATGGTGGAGAAGAGCCGTCATCACGGCCATGACCTTGGTGAAGATCCAAGAGGCCGTGGCCAATCCAAAAGGCAGCGCCAGGAATTGATAATGTAGGTTGCCAAAAGCAAACCGCAGATATTGCTGATGCAACATGGCAATAGGTATGTGCAGGTAAGCATCCTGAATGTCCAGGGATACCATATAGTCTTCAGGTTACATGGCCAGCACTATAGAGTGCAAAGTTTTCATATGGAATTTGGATACCCTCACAAACTTGTTCAATGATTTGAGGTTGAGTATAGGCCGGAAGGGCCCATTTGGCTTCGGAACTAGAAACAGGGTCGATTAGTAACCCCTGCCTCTCTGAGACAGAGGTACCGACACTACCACTCCTGTATCCAGGAGGGATTGTACAACCAAGTGTAGAGCTTGAACCTTTAACGGATCCGCAGGGATAACCGTTGTGCAAAACTGGTGAGGGGGACGTCTCTTGAAAGAAAGGTGGTACTCTTAGCCTTTGGAACAGAAGGATTAAAATTTGGAAGACACTCAGTCTTGGAAGTAGCCAAGTCAGTTACAATCTTGTTCAAATCCTCCCCAAAAAGGATGTCTCCCTTAAAAGGGAGCACCTCCAAGGTCTGTTTGGAGTCCAGGACCACCTTCCAGGACCTCAACCACATAATTCAACGAGCCAGGATAAACGTAGTAGATGCCTTGGCTGCCATTACACCTGCATCAGAGGCCGCCTCCTGAATATATTGGGAGGCTGTGGTAAAATATGACAGATATTGTCTGGCAGTGTCAGAAAAATCCTGAGGTAGCTTATCCTCAATTGCCTGAACCCATGATTCAATACCTTTCGCAGCCCAGGAGGCTGCCACAGTGGGTCTAAGTACAACGCCAGTAAATAGACTTCAGGCATCCCTCCATACGCTTATCCGTCGGTTCCTTCAGTGAGGTGACAGTAGTGACAGGCAGAGTAGATGACACCACAAGATGGGCGACATGAGAGTCCACAGACGGTGGAGTTTCACACTTGTTACTCAACTCCGCAGGGATAGGATAACAAGCTAGCATCTTTTTAGACAGGGAAAATATCTTTCCTGGAGACGAACAGGATTCCTGACGTATGTCAATTAAATGGTCAGAATGTGGTAAGACTACTTTAGCAACCTACTGACGCTTGAACTTATCAGGTTTGTTAGAAGCAGTAGTAGGCTCACTGTCATCATTTATTTGAAGAATTAGCTTAATAGCCTCCACTAGGTCAGGAACATCAGAAGCAACTGTATCAGTGTATTACAGATCAGTATATTCCCCATCCTCATCGGAAGAAATATCCTAAATATTAGTGGATTGTGAGGAAGAAATGGCCCGTTTAGATGACCCCTTGGTACCAGAGGAGCGTGGAGGTATACTTTTGTCTAACCAAAGACTGATTTAATTGTTGTCATTGGGTAGAAAGAGTTTCTGCCCAGGGCGGATCAACTAGAGGGACAATGGCCCTCATTCCGAGTTGTTCGCTCGCAAGCTGCTTTTAGCAGCTTTGCACACGCTAAGCCGCCGCCTACTGGGAGTGAATCTTAGCTTATCAAAATTGCGAACGAAAGATTAGCAAAATTGCGAATATACACTTCTTAGCAGTTTCTGAGTAGCTCCACACTTACTCGGCATCTGCGATCAGTTCAGTCAGTTTCGTTCCTGGTTTGACGTCACAAACACACCCAGCGTTCGGCCAGACACTCCTCCGTTTCTCCAGCCACTCCCGCGTTTTTCCCAGAAACGGTAGCGTTTTTTCGCACACACCCATAAAACGGCCTGTTTCCGCCCAGAAACACCCACTTCCTGTCAATCACATTACGATCACCAGAACGTAGAAAAAAACCTTGTAATGCCGTGAGTAAAATTCCTAACTGCATAGCAAATTAACTTGGCGCAGTCGCACTGCGGACATTGCGCATGCGCATTAGCGACTAATCGCTCCGCTGCGACAAAAAAATAACGAGCGAACAACTCGGAATGACCCCCAATATGTGGCTGCAATGGCGCAGGAGGTCCCACAGGGGGCGTAAGACGTGTCACAAGTGTAGTCAGCAAACTTGACAACGCTGCCCAGAGTGGGTCCTGATTGGCCACAGGTGCTGCAGGTTGACTGGGTGTATGGCACTCAGTGACTGAACCAGCAACTAAAACTTCACCCTCAGGTAAATCCGTGGTGCCAGTACTTCCCGTCCTGTGTAGCAGACATTATAAGGAATGTGCATCCACGCGATCCAGGAGAGCATCAGCGGTGTGTGTCTGAAGTCGGTGCGCCTCCGCTACAAGTACCCGGGACCAGGCCGCGGGAATATGCAGCACTGCTGGGGGAGATGATGGAGCCGCAGCACCTCCACCAGAATGACATGGAAAGTGTTGCGGCCTTGAAGTCTTCTTAAAAAGCTCTTTTCAGTGCTGCCTAGTGCTGAGCTCCAGTGCCTGGAGTCAGGGCTATATAGGAGACAGTGCAATGCATCCTGGGAACAGTCAAAGCTTTAGCCTGTTGGTGCTTCGGGTCAAGATTCAACTCTACACCCAATGTTATTCCCTGTGGAATACCAGAGTACCCCGCTGCAGAAATTAGAATGTTAGTTGTGTGTTAATTTACGTTGGTTGGAGATCTAGCATATAGGCATATCTTGCTTTCCTGACGCACTTTGTGTAGTGGCCAGACCCCTTTTTGTTCACCCAAGGGACCCTGTTCTTCCCACTATACAACTCTCAGTCTGTGGCTTCCTGCTGCTCCATTCCCCTCCTCACATCATGTCAGTGCCCCTTTGAAATTATCGATTTATTTACAGTTTCTTATATAGCGTAGCACATTATGTATCTCCTGATATGCTCTGTGCTGCTGGGGGACAGTGCTACTTCCACTATATAACTGTCAGTGTGTGGGTTCGTGCTACCTCCATTCCCCTCCTCACATCATGTCACTGGCCCTGTCACATGCAGCCCTGTTATCACTGACATATCATGCATGTTCTGATATAGTCTGTGCTGCTGGCCCACCTCTAGGGGAGTTAGTGGTGTGTTACCCCCACAGTGCTGGTTACAAGAGTGCTGTCTGCTGAAAAACTCTGTGCTGCTGCCTCACCCCTAGGGGTGCTTAGCCCCACAGTGTTTGTTCCCAGCGTGCAAGTCATATGTGTACCAAGTTTGTTGTAAATAGGTCCAGGCATTCGGAAGTTATGCTGTCTCCTGAAATACTCTGTGCTGCTGTCCCACACCTAGGGGTGATAGGGGTGTCTAACCCCCACAGAGTTTGTTTCCAGATTGTAAGTCAGATGTGTACCAAGTTTGGTGAAAAGTGGTCCAGGCCTTCCACAGTTATGCTGTCTGCTGACATACTCTGAGTTGCTGTCCCACCCATAAGGGTGCTAGGGGTGTCTGACCCCCACAGTGTTTGTTTACAGAGTGAAAGTCATATGTGTACAAAGTTTGGTGTAAACTGCTGTAGGCATTCCAGAGTTATGCTGTCTGCTGTAATACTCAGTGCTACTGCCTCACCCCTAGGGGTGCTAAGGGGGTCTTCCCCCACAGTGTTTGTTTCCAGAGTGTAAGGCAGATGTGTACAGATTTTGGAGTACATGGGTCCAGCAATTCCGGAGTTATGCTGTCTCCTGATATACTCTGTGCTGCTGTCCCGGCCCTCCGGCGTGTTTTAATACGCTCGAATGCCAAATTTCACAATCTTCGCTTGTAAACTGTGGATTTGTATAGAAAGACAGACATAACGACAAATTTTCACTTATATATGATAGACAGGCAGACAGACAGACAGATAAAAAGAACAAAACACAGGAATGTAACCCACAGAAATCCATGGGCAAATTAAGATTTATCAATTTAAGGTGCATCATATGATCAATGTTAGAAGGTCTTAACTATTTTGCTAACTCTAACACCATACACCCTTTACCTCTTTTTGACCTCCCTATACACATTCAATAAGAATGTGTTAAAGACAGCTAGCTGTTTGATAGCCGGAGCCTGGAAATACAAAAACCCACCAACTAGAACTGACTAAAGCAGCAGTGGTTTCCAAACTTTTTTGAATCACGGCGCCCTAGAATATCAGAATTTTTTTCACGGCACCCCTAGGCCAAAAGTTTCTTATTGAGAAATTTAGAAAGACATATTACATTAAGTAGATCACGTTTATATGTCATCCTTAGGGTCAGTTGTGTGGTGAGGGACAAGATTTGCTTCTGTTTGGCGACATATTTTATGACTGGCAGCCACCAGCACTGGTTTTGCCTATTATATTGACCATGAATAATTTGAATTGGTCCTGGACCACCAACCCAGGAAACCCCTGCAAGTGTCCCGAGGCACCCCAGAGAGCCACGGCACACAGTTTGGGAACTAAAGGGAAAAACAAAAATGGTAAATATATGATACTGAGCCTATGTCTGTGTAGCATGCTGATGAACTCCTGTGTTTTTCCTAGAAATCATGGGCCACATGGATTAAATATAAAATCATACCACCCTTCACTGTATTGATGACAGACCAACAGTAACGGCAACAGCAAGTGTCCACAATCTCAACTCCACTACCCATCCACACACACACCTACTTTTCTACTTCCTCGCCTAATTTGTCTCCCTGATTAAAATAAAAATCAGCATCAAATGGTTTTATTTATTGCTTATTGACTATTGTACATTAACAATTAAACATAAATATTGCATTTGTAACAAATTCCAATTTCTTTGCACTTATCCTGTGTGTGAGATGTGTCTTGAGTAATTATTTTGTGCTGGTAATAAAAAGCTGCATTAAAAAAGAAACTGCACAGAAATATAATGATTATGAACAATGTCTTACAGATAATAATCTATTGCCTTGAGCACACAATTTTCTTTCAGCTTCAATAGCTTGTATTCCTGTTATAATAGTAATTACTATTTAATCAGTATTTCCATTACAATTTGCCATCTCAGTCATGTTCACCAGCCCGTTTATCAAGAAGACATTTCCACATCAGCAGTTACAATACCCAAATAAGCAGCAGGGTGGCAGAAACCAAGAGATAGGTGCCATTGTAGGCAGTGGGGAGGAGATGATGATAACAATGATGGATGGAAAAGCATATGAGGGAAGAGGGCCCTATTAGTGAGAGATTACAGACCAAAGGGGAGGGATAGAGACAGGGGTGACAGAAGAGAGTGTGTTTATTTCTGTAAAAAAAAAATAATAATAATAAGATTTTAAACCTACCGGTAAATCTTTTTCTCCTAGTCCGTAGAGGATGCTGGGGACTCCGTAAGGACCATGGGGTATAGACGGGCTCCGCAGGAGACATGGGCACTATAAAGAACTTTAGAATGGGTGTGCACTGGCTCCTCCCTCTATGCCCCTCCTCCAGACCTCAGTTAGAGCAACTGTGTCCAGAGGAGACGGACAGTACGAGGAAAGGATTTTTGTTAATCTAAGGGCAAGGGCAAGATTCACACCAGCCCACACCATCCACTCCGTATAACCTGGAATATACGCAACCAGTTAACAGTATGAACAAAACAGTATCAGCCAACGACTGATCAAAACTGTAACATAACCCTTATGTAAGCAATAACTATATACAAGTCATGCAGAAATATGTCCGCACTGGGACGGGCGCCCAGCATCCTCTACGGACTAGGAGAAAAAGATTTACCGGTAGGTTTAAAATCTTATTTTCTCTTACGTCCTAGAGGATGCTGGGGACTCCGTAAGGACCATGGGGATTATACCAAAGCTCTAGACCGGGCGGGAGAGTGCGGATGACTCTGCAGCACTGATTGAGCAAACATGAGGTCCTCCTCAGCCAGGATATCAAACTTGTAGAATTTTGCAAAAGTGTTTGAACCCGACCAAGTAGCTGCTCGGCAAAGCTGTAAGGCCGAAACGCCACGGGCAGCCGCCAAAGAAGAGCCCACCTTCCTAGTGGAATGGGCCTTTACAGAATTTTGAGATAAGGCCGCCAATTCGGACACCCGCCTTGCCGATGCCAAGGCCAACAACATGACCACTTTCCAAGTGGGAGACTTTAATTCAACTGTTTGAAGAGGTTCAAACCAGTGAGATTTTAGGAACTGTAACACCACGTTAAGGTCCCATGGTGCCACTGGGGGCACAAAAGGAGGTTGGATGTGTAGCACTCCCTTTACAAAAGTTTGGAATTCTGGGAGAGAAGCCAATTCCTTCTGGAAGAATATAGATAGGGCCGAAATCTGTACCTTAATGGAGCCTAGCTTTAGGCCCATATCCACTCCTGTCTGTAGAAAGTGGAGAAAACGGCCTAAGTGGAAACCTTCCGTAGGAGCATTCTTGGCTTCACACCAAGATACATACTTCCTCCAGATACGGTGATAATGTTTCGCCGTCACCTACTTCCTAGCCTTTATCAGAGTAGGGATGACTTCTTCCGGAATACCCTTCCCCGCTAGGATTCGGTGTTCAACCGCCATGCCGTCAAACGTAACCGCGGTAAGTCCTGGAACACGCAGGGTCCCTGCTGCAACAGGTCCTCCCTGAGAGGAAGAGGCCACGGATCTTCTGTGAGCATCTCCTGAAGATCTGAATACCAGGCCCTTCGAGGCCAATCTGGAACAATAAGTATTGTCTGTACTCTTTTTCGTCTTATGATTCTCAATATTTTTGAGATGAGAGGAAGAGGAGGGAACACATAGACCGACTGAAACACCCATGGTGTCGCCAGGACGTCCACCGCTACTGCCTGAGGGTCCCTTGACCTGGCACAATACCTCCGAAGCTTCTTGTTGAGGCGTGATGCCATCATGTCTATTTGAGGAAGTCCCCAAAGACTTGTTATCTCTGCAAAGACTTCTTGATGAAGTCCCCACTCTCCTGGATGGAGATCGTGTCTGCTGAGGAAGTCTGCTTCCCAGTTGTCCACTCCCGGAATGAATACCGCTGACAGAGCGCTTACGTGATTTTCTGCCCAGCGCAGAATCCTGGTGGCTTCCGCCATTGCCACTCTGCTCCTTGTCCCGCCTTGGCGGTTTACATGAGCCACGGCTGTGACGTTGTCTGATTGAATCAGAACCGGTAAGTCACGAAGAAGATTCTCTGCTTGTCGTAGGCCGTTGTATATGGCCCTTAATTCCAGTATGTTGATGTGTAGACAAGCCTCCTGGCTTGACCACAGTCCCTGAAAATTTCTTCCTTGTGTGACTGCTCCCCATCTTCGGAGGCTCGCGTCTGTGGTTATCAGAACCCAGTCTTGAATGCCGAATCTGCGACCCTCTAGGTGGTGAGCACTCTGCAGCCACCACAGGAGAGACACCCTGACCCTGGGGGACAGGCTTATCTTCTGATGTAGCAGGAAAAAAATTACCAACGTAATTAGTCCGGCGCTTATAAATTGAGGTGTTTGACCTAGAGCAGCTGCTTAAGGGATAGTTACCCCCTTATAAAGCAGTTTGAAAGGAGAAAGTATGCAGCGCTACAAACTGGATATATAAATATATATATAATTTATTAAAAGAAAAATTTAAGTTGCAATATCTCATGTAATAACACAACATGAATACTTTTTAAAAAACTTATTAGCATAAAACAGATGGGGCAAACTCAGCACAGCAAGTCAGGATAGAATAATATCACATGTAGAAGCCTCACATAATCCTTTGTTTAGAGTCCATGGAAATATAGCCACAGTCCCAGGGGTGCATAAAACACTGATTAAATGTTGATAGTCCTTGCGGAGTAGGTTGCACAGACCTTTAGAGCTTGAATCCGGGCATCGAGGTCCTCGTAAAAGCTTGGTCCTATACTCCTTATTGTGGACGACAGTGTATCCCTGTTTTCACAAATGGTGTACTTCTAGGCGTTATTCCATGACATCTATAGGAATAATGGTGCAGGCTTCTTCAAAACCGACGCGTTTCGCTGTTTCAACAGCTTCATCATACTGGAGTCAGAATCCGTGTCGGTATCAGTGTCTGCTATTTGGGATAGAGAATGTTTTTGAGACCCTGAAGGGCCCTGTGACACATTTAAAGCCATGGATTGACTTCCTGATTTTTCCCCTGGACTCTGCTTTGTCCAACCTCTTATGCAATAAGGTCACATTTGCACTTAAAACATTCCACATGTCCAACCAATCAGGTGTCGGCGTTGCCGACGGAGACACCATAATCATCTGCTCCACCTCCTCCTCAGATGAGCCTTCCGCTTCAGACATGCCGACACACTCGTACCGACACCCCCACACACACAGGGATATTTATCTGGAGATAGTCCCCCAATAAGGCCCTTAGGAGAGACAGAGAGAGAGTATGCCAGCACACACCCAGCGCCAACTGACACTGGAAAACAAAATCCCAGAATATATAGCGCTTTTTTATATAATTATGTATAATACACTCACTGTGCCTCAAAAGTGCCCCCCCCCCTCTTTTTTTTTGCCGTGTCACCGTGTTCAGCAGGGGAGAGTCCGGGGAGCCAGCGTCTCTGCAGTGCTCTGTGGAGAAAATGGCGCTGGTTAGTACTGTGGGACCAAGCTCCGCCCCCTGCAGCGGCGGGCTTCGGTCCCGCTCAATTTTATAATACTGGTGGGGGATTTATGTAACTACTGCCTCCGCAGCCTATAATACTCCTATGTCAGCCTCAGAGGTTTATATTGCTGCCCAGGGCGCCGCCGCCCCCCCCCCCCCTGCAGCCATCAGTGCCTGCTAGTGTGTTGTGTGGGAGCAATGGCGCGCAGCGTTACCGCAGCGCGCTTAATTCAGGGAGGATCTGAAGTCTTCTGCCGCCTTTAAGTCTTCTTTTCTTCTTATAATCTCCCGGCTTCTATCTTCCGGCTCTGCGAGGAGGACGGTGGCACGGCTCTGGGACGAACAGCAAGGGGAGACCTGCGTTCCGACTCCCTCTGGAGCTAATGGTATCCAGTAGCCTAAGAAGCAGAGACTATCACTTAAGTAGGTCTGCTTCTCTCCCCTCAGTCCCACGATGCAGGGAGCCTGTTGCCAGCAATGCTCCCTGAAAATAAAAAACCTAACAAAATTATTTTTTCAGAGAAACTCAGGAGAGCTCCCTGTAATGCACCCAGCCTCCTCTGGGCACAGGATCTAACTGAGGTCTGGAGGAGGGGCATAGAGGGAGGAGCCAGTGCACACCCATTCTCAAGTTCTTTACAGTGCCCATGTCTCCTGCGGAGCCCGTCTATACCCCATAGTCTTTACGGAGTCCCCAGCATCCTCTAGGACGTAAGAGAAAAAAAGTGTTCTACACATGTCACACTTGAATTTTGTATAACATTATGATTAGCTTACACCCCTATAAAACGCCCAATCTTCTAAAATGTAATTTATTTTTTAAAAGCACAACCCTTATATCACAATAAATGCATGAAATTTTTTTTTTCAATTTAATACATACCTGTAATTAATTTTCTCGCAGTCCGTATTCGATACTGGGAATGTACTTTAGTACCATTGGGTATAGATCGGGTGCACTGGAGCTTGGCTCCTCCCCTCTATGCCCCTCCTAGCAGACTCAGTCTAGGAAAACTGTGCCCAAGGAGACGGACAAACCATGAGAGAAGGAATATACAACAAGATGGCGGTGAGGTAACGAACCAACAAACAACAGTAACAAAAGATAGCAGCGCTAAGCAGAACAGAGGATAGCCACGCTAACTATAATAAGGATAGCAATGCTAACCGAACATGGAACAGGGACAGCAACAGCAGACACAACCAAGAACACATACAACCAGGTAAGCAGGAACACGAAGCACTGAGGCGGGTGCACAGTGTCGAAGTCAAAAATATTAGAGAGAACATACAGACTCCACACATTGAGTCACTATGCTTGCAAATACGCGCAGCGAGCACAGCAATATATGGTAACATACGCATTTACACAGACATGCCACAAAGATAGATTCAAAACATATTTCATACAGCACATAAATTTAAACATATCAAGCACCAAACATCATAAGGTTTTAAATTGTATAATGGAGTAACGTCATGTATGTGTATTATTGGAGAGGAGCAAGATGGACATGTCGTGCTTGGTGTCAAAGTAACCAGATTAATGTGTGGATTCATTTTATGCCTGTGATTAAGTTGTAGCACATTGCCATGAGTAGATATGATTAAATGTATGAATATAAAGCCACAATTCTGAAGAGAACAATGGACATTCCATTTAAAGCATGTGCTGGACAGGAAACCAGCAACCTTGAACAAAAGCCCTCCCACTGACCAATTACTCATCTGTATGAGAAAGTTTCCTCCCCTAGACCAATAACAAGAGATCTGTGAACGCCCCCAACAGACTCAGTGTATTGCTGAACACACACACAGATGGCCCTGTTTGTTTCAGACGCTGATCGAGATGGGTTTCTGCCGATACTCTGCTGTGAGCATGGAGGGGGAGCGTAGTGAGCATTGAGGGAGACGGTAATTGTATTGCTGGCCGTGTCTGTAATGAATTAGTTTGTAATAACTGCTTACTGTGTAAATTGTAACCATGTAACTATATATATATATATATATATATATATATATATATAGTACATTGTGATATATTGAATACATCTTTTTAATATCAAATATATACATCAATGAGCTTTGGAACTCAGATAATGTGTGGGTGTAATGTTTTCTCTTATGGGATGTAGTGTTTTGCGATGTATAGCGCACATTCATAGCACATGGTAATAAGATGCGCAGGCGTCCACAGTATATATTAGAGCTGGCATTTTAAATATTTGTTAGAAAGTAATTTGACTTGAACAACAGTATCCACTACGGACTATGAGAAAGGAATTACCAGTAGGTTTTAAATTCCTATTTTCTCTAAGGTCCTAGTGGATATTGGGAATGTACTTTAGTACTATGGGGAAGTACCAAAGCTCCCAGAACGGGTGGGAGAGTGCTGATACCCCTGCAAAACCGCCTGACCAAACTGAAGGTCATCACTGGCCAAGGTGTCGAACCTATAGAACTTCACAAACGTGTTCGACCCTGACCAGGTAGCTGTACAGCACAACTGTAGGGCCGAGACACCCAGGGAAGCCGCCCAGGAAGAACCCACCGATCTTGTGGAGTGGGCGTGGACAGAACTTGGTAGCAGCAATGCTGCCGAATAATAGGCTTGTTGAATGGTCAGTCTAAGCCAACGAGCAATGGACTGCTTAGAGGCAGGACATCCAATTTTGGAAGCATCATAAAGGACAAATAGCGAGACAGACTTCCTGTGACGGGCTGTTCTCCTGACGTAAATCCTTAAAGCCCTCACAACATCCAAGGACTTTGGAGCAACCGCCCTATCCGACATTTTCAGAACCACAATCAGCTGATTTATGTGTAAGGCCGAAACCACCTTCGGCAAAAACTGCGGACGAGTCCTGAGCTTCGCCCTATCGTCATGAAATATCAAATACGAGCTCTTACAAGATAAAGCCCCCAATTCAGACACCTGTCTAGCAGAAGCTAGAGCCAGCAACATGACAATCTTCCATGTAAGATATTCCAGGTCCACCCTGTGCAAGGGTTCAAACCAGTCCAACTGGATAAAGTTTAAGACCACACTGAGATCCCACGGAGTCGTGAAAGGGACAAAGGATGGTTGAATGCAGAGAACCCCCTTCAGAAATGTCTCTACTTTCCGGAAGCACCGGAAGCTGTTTCTAAAAGAAGATAGAGAGCAGAAATCGGAACTTTGATGGAGCCTAACCTTAGGCCCATATCCACGCCTGCTTGCAGGTAGAGCAGAAAACGGCCAAGCCTAAACTTCACAGGAGAATATTTTCTACCCTCACACCAGGAAACATATTTCTTCCAGATACGGTGGTAATGTTTAGACGTGACCACCTTACAAGATTGGATCATAGTGGAGATAACCTTGGACAGAAGACCTTTCCCGGCTAAAATCTCCCTCTCAACTTCCAAGCCGTCAAACGTAGCCACAGTAATTCTAGATAAATGAACGGCCCTTGTTGAAGAAGGCCCTTGAAAAGCGGCAGAGGCCAGGGTTGCTTCAGGGACATGGTCAAGAGGTCTGTATACCAGGCCCGTCGAGGCCAGTCCGGGGCAATCAGAATTGCCTGAACTTTTTCCCTTTTTAGAACTCTGGGAATGAGGGGGATTGGAGAAAACAGGTACACAAACTGGTAAGACCACAGAGCAGTTAGAGCCTCCACTGCTGCAGCCTGCGGATCCCTTGTCTTGGAACAGTAACGATGGAGCTTCTTGTTGAGATGAGAAGCCATCAGGCCTATCTGCGGACAGCCCCACCGGTGAACCAGTTATTGAAATACCCGAGTGTGAAGGTCCCATTCCCCCGTATGGAGGTCGTGCCTGCTGAGGAAGTCTGCATCCCAATTGTCCACGCCTGGAATGAATATGGCTGAGATGGCCCTTGCATTGGCTTCCGCCCAGAGGAGTATTCGTGACACCTCTCGCACTGCGGCCCCGCTTTTTGTCCCTTCCTGGCGGATTATGTACGCCACCGCCGTGGTGTTCTCCGACTGTACCTAAATGGCCTGATTTCGGAGAAGATAGGCGGCCTGCAGAAGAGCATTGTAAATTGCTCTGAGTTCCCGAACATTTATCGGGAGTGCAGATTTCTGACACGACCACTTTCCCTGGAACTGAGCCCCCTGGGTCACGGCCTCCCAACCTCGGAGGCTGGCATCCATTGTCAGTAGAGTCCAGGTCTGGATAATGAAACTCCGACCCTCTACAAGGTGAGAGACTTGAAACCACCATAAAAGGGAGATCCGTGCTTTTGGCGACAGAGCTATAGTTTGGTGCATGTGCAGGTGAGACCCTGACCACTTGTCCAGCAGATACAGCTGGAACTGGCGAGCATGGAACCTGCCATACTGGATTGCCTCGTAGGAGGCCACCATCTTGCCCAGTAGGCGAATGTAAAGATGAATCAAGAAACTGCAGGTCTGAGCACAGAGTGGACCATAGCCTGGATTGTCAAAGCCTTGTCCATGGGGAGGAATACCTTCTGAGTAACCATGTCCAGTATCATGCCCAGGAACTGGATTCTTTGCGACAGTTCCAGATGAGACTTCTGGAAATTTAGGATCTACCCATTGTCCTTAAGCAGATGAGTAGTCAAGTCTATGCTGTGTAGCAGACGTTCCTTGGAGACTGCCTTTATCAGGAGATCGTCCCAATAGGGGACTATGTTGACTCACATCCTGAGCAACTGCAGTATTATCTTGTGAATACTCTTGTGGAGAGACCAAAGGGTAAGGCCTGAAACTGGAAGTGGTGGTCCAGTACAGCAACCCAGAGGTAAGCCTGAGGAGTCCATATGGGGACGTGTAGGTAAGCATTCTTGATATCCAGGGATACTAGGAACTCCCCCCTCCTCCAGACCAAAGACCACCGTTCTCAGGGACTCTATTTTGAATTTGAACACGTAGATACAGGTTAAGAGATTTTTGGTTCAAGATGGGCCATAACGAACCGTCCAGTTTCGGTACAACAAAAAGACTGGAGTAAAACCCCCTGCTATGCAACAGGGATGGTACTGGGACCACAACCCACGCTCGTAGCAGTTTTTGAATGGCGTCTTGTAAGGTAACCCTTGCTATGGGTGAAGCTGGTAAATTGACTTGAAGAATCTGGGAGGAGGTAGTGCTTGAAATTCCAACCAGTATCCTTGGAATATGAGGTCTCTCACCCAAGGATCCCAGCAGGACTGCGCCCACACATGGGCGAAGTTGTGAAGGCGAGCACCTACCTGAAATTCTCCCTGCTGTTGGGGCCAACTGTCACGTGGAGGACTTCGCGGATGAGAATCCGGAGGTCTGGTCCAGAGATCCAGCAGCTGCTGGTTTACGGGACTTCACGGGACTTCACGTATTCAGTTGGGAAAGACCAACAGAAGAAATAGATTGCTTTTTTAGAGCACTCTTATAAATACTTTGGATACTTAATTTGACATGATTATATTATTTTAAAACGTAACCTTTATTGTATATCAATAAAATAAATGGGGTGATTTACAGATATTATAGAAATGATTGTGAAATTGTGTATGCTGTATTTACGGGACTTACCTCGATTTCTTCTGGCGGCATTTGAGGCTCCTCTAGCTCTGCCTCTGAATCTGGCCACATGAAAGGACTGCAGAGAAGGCCCACGGTAGGGATAGGTAGACTTTTCAGCCGTCGCTTGAGAAATCCACTTGTTCAATTCTTCCCTAAATAAGGCCTTGCCTGTAAAAGGAAGATCCTCCTTGCCTTTCTTGGAATCAGCCTAAGCTGACCATTGTCACAGCTACAGAGCCCTGCGGGCTGAGACCGCCATAGCCGTGGTACGGCCATTAGTGAGACACAATTCTTTAATAGCCTCACTCAAAGTTTGCAGCATCCTGTATATGATGCAGCAGTGTAAAGACCTCCTCCTGAGGGAGAGCGTCAAACCCGTTAATTATATTATCAGACCATTTTTCCATGGCCCTTGAAATCCAGCCGCATGCAATAGTGGGCCTTTGTGCTACGCCCACCGCAGTATATATTGATTTGAGTGTACTCTCAATCTTGCGGTCAGCAGGGTCTTTGAGAGAGAAAGCCCCAGGTACAAGCAGTACTAATTTAGTTCTCAGCCTGGACACTGAAGTATCCACTGATGGAGGAGTTTCCCATAATTTCCTATACTCAGGAGGGAAAGGAAAGGAATTCAATAACCGCTGAGTAGTTTTGAATTTCTTGTCAGGATTGACACGTCTCCCTGGAAAGTGAGTTTAACTCTAGATATAGGAAAAGTGGCAGAGGATTTTGGGTTTACATTAAAATACAATTCCTCTTCTGGTTCTGCCTCCTTATCCGATATGTTGAGGACCTCTCTCAAAGCATAAATCAGGGCCTCAACATCCGGGGAAAGAGAATTGTCCTCTTCCATATCAACCTCCCCCTCATTCAGCTCTGGTAATTCAGTATCAAGAGTCAGACTGGAGTTCCTGTGGGAGTGCACGTTTATGCAAGGCCAACAGAGGGGGCTGAGGAGCCTGTCTGTGGTCAGCAGCTTTAACAAACATGTTATCAACAGATTAAGGGTCTGCCTTTCTTTTCTAGATAACTCTGTGTTAATATTATGAATCATGCTTTTGAATGATTATAAACACTCAGTATCCTGCACACTACTACCATGAGAGGGTATAGAGCATTGGTTACACAGGAGCGACCCTTCTGGAAAAGGAGTAAACTTAGTGTTACATGAGGGACATACAATCTTTTTCCGAGACATTGTAATGTAGAAATACACATTTATGTGAATAAACACAGTGTATTGACAACACAGATAGTGAAACACAACAGCAACCCCAGACGGTCCGAATGTAGTGACACAGAGAGGACTGGGACCAGCACACAATACCCAGGAGCAGCACTCTGTTGGGTATATTCAATATAAATAAATTTTGTATTGCAGCGGTGTCACCACCGCTGATATGCTCCCCGATTCCTATAAAACCTCCTGGTACCACTACTATTGGTGGTTCAGCAGGGTCTGTTGAGGAGCAGCTCCAACATGCAGCCTTTCAGTCAGCAGCAGCCGGAAATGGTGCCTTTCAGCTTCTGGTCCTGCTCTCTGGGAAGCCCAGCCCCTTCCACGGCACGCGGTCCCTCACAAGATTATACTGGCTTTATGTATATATAAAAGAAAGTTTAATAACCCCCTTACAGTGTAAAAGGAAGTTTAATAAGTCCCTTTGTCATCATCAGTTCGGGGTCCGCGGCGAGCACCCCAGCTCGCAGCCCGTGACCTTCGCTCCCTTAATGTCACCGGGGACCCGCTAACCGGGACCCCGGTGTGATCACTCACCGCACCTGCTTCTACTTCAGCATCTGTTGGCGTGCTGCTGGCATGTGCACACACAGTGTGGTATGTGAAACAGCGCCTCAGGAGCTTAATGTCCTGTCAGCAGGAATTACGAACCTTTAACCCTAGGGAGGTTGGTTCGGTTCCCCCCTAAGTCCCACGATGCAGGTAGACTGGTTGTCAACCAGTACTACCTGAAAATAACAAACAAAATAAAATTTTCGAAGAAAACTCTCTGGAGCGCCAGAGGAATGCACCCAGCTCCTTGGGCACATTTTTCTAAACGGAGTCTGCTAGGATGGGCATAGAGGGGAGGAGCCAGCACACACTAATGTTTTCTTAAAGGGCCAGGCTGCATTGGACCCGATCTATACCCCATGGTACTAAAGTACATTCCCAGTATCCACTAGGACGTTAGAGAAAACACTACATTCAGAATGCACATTCATACACGTTAAGATATGCTACCATCTTCAGCGTGTAATGTTCGGATGTCCCATTTACCTTTTAAGATTGATTATTATTCATATCTACCAATTTATTAATATCTTATTTTGAGAGTGCTCTACTATGTTACTATCATTCACATTACATTCTCCCCAACTTAGTTGTATGTATTAGAGCACGATCACAGAGTGAACCTTCGCTAGTTCTAATTCTTGGTACAGTTATTTTTCTTATGTTTGAGCTTGAAATCTCAAGGTCTATTGATGAATATGATGCTTTACCTTAACACCAGAGACCTTGTACCCATGGAAAGATAGTTATACAAACATTCTTATCTTAGGAACAGATAAACAGATTAAATAGTTTTATCCACTTCAGTATATAGAAAGAACCACAACAACCACCACAATTAATTGCAGTTACTAAAATGCCAGACATATTTTTTATGTCCATTTGAACTGCAGCCTCATGAATCTCAGATGTATTAGCATAATATATACTCAGACAAACCAGGTGCAGTTTGCTCATAACAATCCTTGGCATAAAGTCAGCTCAAGAAAGTGAGAGCACAGCATGTACAAGTAACTAATTTTATAACAGCAGGGTCCACTACTGTATGCCCCATGAAATATGTACAGTACATACCATCACTTTTTTATGATTGCAAATAAAACTAAACTGTTAAACAAATCTAAATAATAATAATAATAATAATAATAATAATGAATGCACTAACTCAAACACTCTCAAGCCAATGAGGGACCTACTGACCTTTTAGAAGTCTGAACAGAAAAAATTACATTTGCAAGTTACTGATTTCCTATTACCATAAACTATGTTGGGGGGTGGCCAGACTACACACCATAACTAAACATAAGAGGTGCTACTATGCTGATACTTGTAGTGCCACACACAAAAAAGAATGCAGGTGCACTCTCCAAACATTACTAATTTAGAAGTGAGGTTATTTGCATAATTTTGGCCTACCCACCAGGTCCAAGTAACTTCATCATCAGGTAGGTGCCTCACATTCTAAGGCCAATATTCAATTGTTTTGCACACCAGAACTCCCATATAAAGTGATGGGAGATCGTGGGAAGCAAAAAAAAAATGTATTCGCTTTTTACGAATTTTTCACAAATAACCTGACGAAAATGCTGGGGACGATCATGAATAGTGCTGTTTGGGCACCCAAACAGGCCAGTTTTCATGCATTTCAGAATACTGCCCTAAAGGTTCAAGTCCAGGGCATGGGGAAACCCTCATGCCAGCCCATCCAAACTACCCTAAGGCAACACACTGGTGAGAGATATGTAGCAAGTAAAGTGTTAGAGAGTGACAGATATGATTAAGCAGCTACTATGTGTTAAGAGTGTTGCATGGGTGAGATTTAATAATAAATGTGTTAAGTGTTATATTTATAAAAATAAAAAACTAATAGGTTGGTGTAAAGTGTTAAAATATGTGTTACATTGTGATGCCCTGAAGCAGATCTGCCAAACAAAATCAGGAGTGGGAGGGGGGGGGGGGGGGGGGGGAACCAACGCACCAAACTCTACCCATTACCGACATACTATATAAATTTCTTCAGGTCTTACCATTAATAGTACATTGTTCAATGTGCAGTCAGCAAACGCATGTACCACAAACTAAAGGGGAGTACACACCTGTACAAACGTCACCCCATTCTCCCAATATCGGGAGAACAAGTCATCCATTGTATATGTGTGTACACTGTGCCAATGCAGGAGTGTTAGCCAATAAATTGCTTGTTAGGGGAGCCGCTTACCACCACCATCCCCTGTTGCTGCAGTCTCACAGGGTGTCACGGAACATACATTCGATGAGGATTGAATGTATGTGCATACACATTAAGACTGACCTGGGAAAACTGGGACACAGAGTTATAACCCATATGCCCCAACTTTCCGGATACCACTGTTACACATTGGAGCAGATTAGTTTGTGTTTTTGGTGCAGTGAAGAAGTGGTTTGTGCAGATGATTTACTGAACTTACTTTTTCCCAATTATGGGGTATATGCAATTAGCGGCGAATCGAGGCAAATTATCGACCGTTTTTCAATTCGACAGTCTAATTTCGGAAAGTGGGTGTCGAAATTGACCATATGCAATAAAAAACGGATTCGACAGTCCCGCTGCCGAAAAACGTCCGATTTGACGGATTTGTTCCGTTTTTTTAAAAACGGGTAAAAACGGGAAAAAACTCGGAAAAAAATGGCGTGGGGTCCCCCCTCCAAAGCATAACCAGCCTCGGGCTCTTCGAGCTGGTCCTGGTTCTAAAAATCCGGGGACAAAATGGACAGGGGATCCCCCGTATTTTTAAAACCAGCACCGGGCTCTGCGCCTGGTGCTGGTGCAAAAAATACGGGGGACAAAAAGATAAGGGGTCCCCCGTATTTTTTACACCAGCATCGGGCTCCACTAGCTGGACAGATAATGCCACAGCCGGGGGTCACTTTTATACAGTGCCCTGCGGCCGTGGGATTAAATATCCAACTAGTCACCCCTGGCCGGGGTACCCTGGGGGAGTGGGGACCCCTTCAATCAAGGGGTCCCCCCCCCAGCCACCCAAGGGCCAGGGGTGAAGCCCGAGGGTGTCCCCCCCATCCAAGGGCTGCGGATGGGAGGCTGATAGCCTTGAGAAAATGTAAAGAATATTGTTTTTTTCCTGTAGTACTACAAGTCCCAGCAAGCCTCCCCCGCAAGCTGGTACTTGGAGAACCACAAGTACCAGCATGCGGGAGAAAAACAGGCTCGCTGGTACCTGTAGTACTACTGGAAAAAAAATACCCAAATAAAAACAGGAGACACACACCTTGAGAGTAAAACTTTATTACACACCTGCCGACACACATACTTACCTATGTTGACCCGCCGACTGCCACGTCTCCTGATCCGACGATCCGGGGTACCTGTGAATCAAATTATACTCACCTCAATCCAGTGTCCAGATATAAATCCACGTACTTGGCAAAAAAACAAACCGCATTTACCCGGACCACGCACTGAAAGGGGTCCCATGTTTACACATGAGACCCCTTTCCCCGAATGCCGGGACACCACGTGACTGCTGTCACCGAGGTCCCTTCAGCCAATCAGGAAGCGCTACTGCGTTGCACTCACCTGATTGGCTGTATGCGCGTGTGACCTCAGACAGCGCATCGCAAAGCCTCTCCATTACTTTCAATGGTGGGAACTTTGCGGGTAGCGGTGGGGTTACCCGCGGTCAGCCGCTGACCGCGGGTGACCTCACCGCTGACGCAAAGTTCCCACCATTGAGTATAATGGAGAGGCTTTGCGAGGCGCTGTCTGACAGCTCTGACGTGCAGCCAATCAGCAGAGTGCCAGACGTTGCGCTCGCTGATTGGCTGAAGGGACCTCGGTGACAGCAGTCACGTGGTGTCCCGACATTCGGGGAAAGGGGTCTCATGTGTAAACATGGGACCCCTTTCAGTGCGTGGTCCGGGTAAATGCGGTTTGTTTTTTTGCCAAGTACGTGGATTTATATCTGGACACTGGATTGAGGGGAGTATAATTTGATTCACAGGTACCCCAGATCGTCGGATCAGGAGACGTGGCAGTCGGCGGGTCAACATAGGTAAGTATGTGTGTGTCGGCAGGTGTGTAATAAAGTTTTACTCTCAAGGTGTGTGTCTCCTGTTTTTATTTGGGTATTTTTTTTCCAGTAGTACTACAGGTACCAGCGGGGCCGTTTTTCTCCCGCATGCTGGTACTTGTGGTTCTCCAAGTACCAGCTTGCGGGGGAGGCTTGCTGGGACTTGTAGTACTACAGGAAAAAACAATATTCTTTACTTTTTCTCAAGGCTATCAGCCTCCCATCCGCAGCCCTTGGATGGGGGGGAACAGCCTCGGGCTTCACTCCTGGCCCTTGGGTGGCTGGGGGGGGGGGGGGACCCTCTTGATTGAAGGGGTCCCCACTCCCCCAGGGTACCCCGGCCAGGGGTGACTAGTTGGATATTTAATGCCACGGCCGCAGGGCACTGTATAAAAGTGACCCCCGGCTGTGGCATTATCTGTCCAGCTAGTGGAGCCCGATGCTGGTGTAAAAAATACGGGGGACCCCTACTCTTTTTGTCCCCTGTATTTTTTGCACCAGCACCAGGCGCAGAGCCCGGTGCTGGTTTTAAAAATACGGGGGATCCCCTGTCCATTTTTCCCCCGGATTTTTAGAACCAGGACCGGCTCGAAGAGCCCGAGGCTGGTTATGCTTTGGAGGGGGGACCCCACGCCATTTTTTTCCGGGATTTTACCATTCCATTAAAAAAAATATATATATTTTTTTAAAAATATATAAATAATACTTGTGCCTCCCAAAAAGACAAACCAAGTACCTAATCCCTTCTAATATAAATAGATATGCTATTACCAATAAAAAAAACACCAAAAAAAACATGTTTTAAATTTTTTTATTAGATTCACCCACCAAAGTGTGGCGGATTGAAATGATGAATTTACTGTCTAAAAGCACTGTTGTCGAATTTCCAAACTTCAATTGAATATACTTTTGTCGAATTGCCGCAATTGTACCATTGCAGAAAAGTCGAATTTGACAAATGTCGAATTTCAAAAAGTCGAATTTTGAAAGTCCGTTTTTTTGACGGAAAGTACTGAATTGCATTGTCGATTTTTTTTTTTTTGGCGAAAAAGTCCAGTTTTTCGACAATTTCGGGAATTCGACCGCAATTGCATATACCCCTATGCCTGGATAACGGTTGTGAGGGGTTCAGTATGGGATTCCGGCTATCAGGCTGCGAAGCCCCTCACAGGCTCGCTGTGCTCACAACGCTTCAGGCCCGATGGGGAGTTTCACTCGCCACCACCCGAGGAGGAATACCGGGCTTCTGTGGTATTCCAGCCGTCAGCATTTACACGTCTGTTGGAATTCTGGTGACGGGAATTGGATCCTGATCGCCAGGTTCCCGACAGGCAGTATAGTGACCGCATCTCGTTGTGAGATATGTTAAAAACACCCCCTACTAAAATAAGACACTCCACTAATCTTTTGCAATACACCCAGTAACTGTATTACAGTACATTAAAATATATAGACATATATTAAATTGGCCACAGAGAGAACAGACAACAAAATCACTTCTAATCGGTTACACACATGAACAGCCAGACTGGGCTGGATGTGGGTGTTCAACAGCTGAGCAGAGCATCCGGATGAGTTCACATAAATCATAATGATCTTATTTGATTTGGAAAAGTTGTGTGTTTTTTTTTGTAAATGGATACTGTGGGTTGTACTTGACAAATACAGGTTGAGTATCCCATATCCAAAATGCTTGGGACCAGAAGTATTTTGGATATTGGATTTTTCCGTATTTTGGAATAATTGCATACCATAATGAGATATCATGGCTATGAGACCCAAGTCTAAGCACAGAATGCATTTATGTTTCATATACACTTTATACACACAGCCTGAAGGTCATTTTAGCCAATATTTTTAATACATTTCTGCATTAAACAAAGTTTGTGTTGATACACACAATTCATTTATGTTTCGTGTACACCTTATACACATAGCCTAAAGGGGGGTACACACGGAGAGATCCGTGCTTAAAATCTAAGCAATCTTGCTAGATTGCTTAGATTTTAAGCACGGATCTGCCGTGTGTATGCCCTCCAGCGATAGCGATGCGCGGCCCCGCGCATCGCTATCGCCGATGCTAGATTGAGCTGCATGCAGGCTCAATCTAGCGGGTCGCTCACTTCACCGTTGTGTGAAGTGAGCGGCCCCCCGTCGGCTTTCCCCCTCGCTCAGCACATCGCGCTGTGCTGAGCGGGGTGAGAGATGTGTGCTGAGCGGTCTGTGTTAAGATCGTTCAGCACACATCTCTCCCGTCAGTACCCCCCTTAAAGGTCATTTTATTCAATATTTTTAATAACTTTGTATATTAAACCAAGTTTGTGTAAATTGAGCCATCAAAAAAACAAAGGTTTCACTATCTCAGTCTCACTCAAAAAAGTCCGTATTTCGGAATATTCCGTATTTCGGAATATTTGGATAAGGGATACTCAACCTGTATTACTTTGCTTGACACATCAACCCCTCTGTAAGTGCATGTGCATTATCTACCAGCTATTGTTTGAGAAATCAAAATGTGTGTGGCTAGTGGAAGGGATAAAATCATTAATTAATTTGAGTTAAAAAGGAATCTAAACTATAGAGAAATACGCCTTTTCCCCAGATTTCTCACAGATTTATGGTGGCAGTCACAAATGTCACAACAACTCGGATACAACTGACCACTATAATGAAGACATGCCTATTTTTAGTGTTCTTTTACCAGAGTAAGACAAAGAAACATCCCCTCAAACCAACTAGGAGTGTGGACAAAGCACCATCACCGAAGGAAGCATATCCAAGCCAACACCAACTAAGCAAATCTGAATGATCTGCTTATCCATTTTATCACATATTTTCTCAATATACATTTCAGTGATAAGTATATACATTTTTCTATATAGAATTACAGCATTTAAAATAAGACCAAACATAATTTATGTTAATTCATTGTCTTTAACAAAATAGAACACATTTCCCTCCAAAACACACCTCTAAAAATATGACAACTAAATGTAAAGTGAGTTATAGAAAACAAATCTGAAAATATTGTAATTTGACATTATATGCATCATTGCTCTGGCCATGCTAAAAATACATCAGTACATTACAGAGCAACATTTTTAGATACTGTAGCCAAGAACTCGCAGACCTCCCAATAAACTGTGCTTGGCTGCAGACCTCGCAAGGTCTACAATGAATCAGCAAATCCCAAGCATAAAGGAAATTCCCCTTAAATTAGCATTCACCTCTATGGTGTTAAATGGGATCAATCCTAGAAAATAGTAAAACCTCAATTTCTTAAATCCATTACATCAATTCTGGAAGCCAGATTCTTTTTCTGGAATTAGACCTATAGCACATTTTCCATACAAATGGAAATCTACTTATTTTTGCCTCGAAAATGACAAAGTAATGCAATACGAAAAACAAAATTATTTATAATTGGTACGTTTTCTAGCCAATATTTAAATCTTTTGTTGCTAAACACATGGCGGACTCGACCTGGGCACTACAGGCTTTAATAATGTGTGGACACTTATGTAAAAGTCCATCCTTATAGTTATTGCCCCTTGGACATTGGGGGTGGTCGGGGCTTGATGATGTCACCCAGTTGGGCTTTTTTTTTGGGGGGGGGGGGGGATTTGTAATCATTTAGAATTTATTTTCTGGTAATCGCCAGAGAACACCCCTGCAGCAAAGAAATTATTATGATGTCCAGAGATGCGGACTCTCTCACATCCTAGCTTCAATAAACTCTCAAACACCCTTAGTTGGAGTTGCCTCTTTCAAACAATATGCCATGTTAGTAGTCATTTCTGGTGATCGGAGTCAATAATACCAATACTACAGAAAGTATTAAAATGCCCAGAGAAGAGTGTATTCTAAAAACCAGATATGCAAATAGAGGCGTCAGTAAACACAGGGGCCAACTTATTTGATGTAAGCTGTCTTTTATATTCAAGCCTAAATTTTATTATGAATACCTATGTGTAGAATCCGGCATTTGCCATGTAATAGGAAGAAAAAAATAAATACACATTTGCATTTAGTGAACTTTCTTGCAGATTAACAAAATTAAAAAAAGAAAGAAAAGAGGCATGAGGAAAAATAAGCAGTCTAATGCTAGTTTCTGGAACTTCAAAGTCTCTGAAAAATTAGGTATTGTCAAGTCAGGAGATCCCTGTGTCCCTGAGGGTGATGCTAGTGGTTCATTGGTTGGCACAGAGTGCAGGAAGCTAGATGGCCATATACAGTTCTTGTGCACAAGGTAGCACTGGAACAGTAGAGCTTAGGCTGCGTTAGCAAGTGAGCATACAAGATACAGGATGTAACTGACAGAGTACTTTAGAACTGCCAGGTGCCGGATGGAGTGCATCAGCAGTGAGGCTGGGACTAGCACTTGATTGTTGGTAAGACTGGGACCAACTGGAAAGGTACAGAAGTCAGGCTGGAACGGACACTTGCTTCCTAACCGGTCTGGAATTGGCTGGAATGATGCAGAAGTAAGGCTGGAACTGACACTTGCTTCCTGACCGGACTGGAACCGCCTGGAATGGATAGCTGAATGCAAGAGATCCACTGAAGTTGCTAAGTGCTGGAAACTGGCATTCTACAACGATGGCAGACAGAGCTTCTGAGATAAGAATCTGAAACACAGGAGTCTGTAGCCTAAGGACGGAACTATGGTTAGCAATATTGCTCTGGGCACCTGCTGAATAATCACCCAGTCCTTTTATCCACCTGCTCAGCTGTGACTGATGAAGCATGTGGCGAAAGTGGAGTCAGCTGACCGCAAGTAAGATGGCAGCACCCATCAACTGGAGATGGCGGGAAGGACTGTGGGGTACACACAGGAGGTCTCGTGGTACACTGAAGGCAGTAGCGGACGCTACGGGATTGGCAGAGGACTCTCCCACAGGACTTGTGAAAGCTAGCGCATCAGCACACTGGTAAGTGTCAATATGTAATACTCCAGGTTCTGAATGGCATAATATACAGATCACTGACCTCACTACAAAACCTTTAATGTTTGGGACTCTTTTGGTATCATTTCTGGATATGAAATAAATAGCTCTAAAAAACAAAGTCTCTGGGTCTTCATTTCCCTACTCATGCCTACAAGAGACTCATGCCTCCAAGAGACAATCAGATAATTTAAAGAGATAAGATGTCAGAGTGACAAACAAACCCAAAAAACTATAACCAGTGTCCCTACTACCATTTTGTGGTACAACAATGCCCCCAACTAAAAGTCATTATTTGAGGACTTGTGGAAATATTTCCTGCACAGGATTTTGTTGTCACACGCCAGAGGCGGCGTTCGCCGCGCTTACCCCTGCGTGCCTGCTGGTCTGTGTAGCGGCCTCCGCCTTCGGTGGGCCGCGGGCTCCGGCGTCTGGCTGGCGCGGCTCCCGTCGGTTCTCCAGGGCAAGGGCGCCGCCATGACACCCGGCATCACGTGGGCGGGGGGCAGGTGACGTCATCAGACTGTTCCGCCAATCCAGCGGTGGCGGGAGATTCAAACTCAGACGCCGGACAGAGCCTCGGCGCCTGAGTATCGTCTTTCCCCTGAAGTGGATGCCAGCGCTCTTGTTCCTGGCGAGAATCTCTGAAGCTGTACTCCAGTGTCTCCGGCATTTCCAGGTGCCAGTTCGCTGCACAGGTTCCAGCGTTCCCAGCGGCTGGTGTGTCTCTCTGCGGTCCAGTCACCAGTGCTCCTAGGAATCAGCGTGGGCTGCGGGCCCTAATCACCATTCTCAAGTTCTGCAAATCATCAGCGACTTAAACCTCTGCACTCAAGTTCTTCAAATCATCAGTGTCTCAGTCACCGTTCTCAAGTTCTACGAATCATCAGCGTCCTAAACCACTGCACTTAAGTTATTCAAATCACCAGCGTCTTAATCTCCGTTCTCAAGTTCTTTAAGTCATCTGTGTCTTTAACCACCGTTTACAAGTTCTTCAAATCATCAGTGTCTTTTAAACATCGCTCACAATTTCTTCAGTCACCAGTATCTTTAACATTGCTCACAAACCCTTCAATGGGCCTGGACATTCCCTCATAAGTTCCCTTTATGCTATATGACTTTAAGTTGTTCTTTTCCTGCAATAAAGCTCTTCAATATTTCACCAAACCTTACTGTCAGAGTCCTGTATGAGGAGATCCTATATCAGGTCACCCCTGTTCCGGCCCAGTTGTGGTTCCTCTTCCCAACCATCGGAAGAATCCCCGAGTTCACAACACCCTCAATCTAGGTCA
This sequence comes from Pseudophryne corroboree, assembly GCF_028390025.1. Lineage (NCBI taxonomy): Eukaryota > Metazoa > Chordata > Amphibia > Anura > Myobatrachidae > Pseudophryne > Pseudophryne corroboree. The sequence goes on along the minus strand of NC_086448.1, from coordinate 655,258,358 downwards.
GTGACAGTATACTCAGGCCCCATGGACCCGGGGAATCGGAACCCAGAGGCAAGCACCATGCAGGACCTGGTTTCCCGAGTACAGAGTCAGGAAGCAGCACAGAATCAGGTGATGCATTATCTCCAGGAATTATCTGGCCGGCTGGATCAAATCCAGACTTCTCTGTCTTCAGTGGTTTCAGCTCCAGTTCCAGTATCCGCTCCAGTGGTTGTCTCTAGCAATGTTCCGTCCTTGTCTGGAACCAGGTCACTCCTTCAGCTTCCTACTCCTCCTCGTTATAACGGGAATCCAAAGAATTGCCGTGGTTTCCTCAATCAGTGTGAGGTACATTTCGAACTGCTTTCACATAACTTTCCTACTGATCGGTCTAAAGTGGCATACATTATCTTTTTGCTTGAGGGTTCAGCGTTGGAGTGGGTGTCACCGTTGTGGGAGCGATCAGATCCGTTGGTTTCTAGTTATACCAACTTCATCACGTCATTCCGAAGGATCTTTGATGAGCCTGGCAGGACGACTTGCTTCGTGTTCGACAAGGCTCTCGTTCAGTGGGACAGTATGTGATTCATTTTCAAACCATAGCTTCAGAACTGTGCTGGAATAATGATGCCCTTCGGGCTGCTTTTTGGAATGGGCTCTCGGATCGTTTAAAGGACGAGTTGATCACTAGAGATCTGCCAGATTCCTTGGAACAGTTGATCTCACTCTGTGTAAAGGTGGATCTTCGCATGCAGGAACAAGGTGGTGAACGTAGTCGTTCAGATCGGTCAAGATTCCGATCTCTTCCGTCTAAGCAAACAGTTATTCCGAGTCCAGACGAACACATGCAGATTAATCGGTCTCGGCTGTCCCCAGAAGAACGTCAGCGTCGTCGTGAGGGTAGACTCTGCCTCTACTGTGGAGCTGCGGATCATTTTCTCAAGTTTTGCAAGTCTCGCCCGGGAAACGGGCAGTCCTAGCTTGTTCTGGAGAAGTCGAGCTAGGGGTTTCTTCTCAATCTTCTCCGGCAGTGGACTGTTTACTCTCCGTGTTCTGAGTCAGTAGTCAAAACCGTTAAGGCACTGTTGGGACTCAGGGGCTGCGGGAAATTTTATTTCCCTTTCCTGTGCCCAGAATCTGGGTTTACAGTTACGGTCGGTCGAACGACCTATTACGTTAACTGCTATTAGTGGTACCCAAATTTCTAATGGTCCGATTTCAAGTTGTACAATGCCAATCAAGCTGCAAGTGGGAGCTTTGCATCAAGAACATCTGGAGTTCCTTGTGATTCGGGAGATGCCTCACGATCTCGTTCTTGGTCTTCCTTGGCTCAAGCTTCACAACCCTCACTTTGACTGGAGGTCAACACAGATAATTTCTTGGAGTCCATTTTGCCATTCAAATTGTCTCACTCCTGTCTACCCGCTCCGTGTATCTTCCAAGTCGGATGAAGGGCAATTTCCAGAGGCTTATCGGGAGTTTTCAGATGTGTTCTCGGTACAGGCGGCCGATCAGTTACCACCGCATAGACCCTGGGACTGTCCTATTGAGCTCATTCCGGGGAAAATGCCACCTCGGGTCGCACTTATTCTTTATCAGTACCCGAGACTCAAGCTATGTTGGAATATATCAAGTCTAATCTGCAGAAGGGATTCATCCGCCCCTCTACTTCCCCGGCGGGAGCAGGTTTCTTTTTTGTGAAGAAAAAGGACGGAGGCCTGAGGCCATGTATCGACTATCGTGGTCTAAATGATGTCACCATTAAGTATCCTTTGCCGCTCATCACGGAGCTTTTTGATAGAGTTCGCAGAGCCCGAGTCTTCACCAAGCTCGATTTAAGGGGAGCTTATAATTTGATACGTATCCGACAGGGGGACGAATGGAAGACGGCCTTCAATACTAGGGACGGGCATTAGGAGTATATGGTAATGCCGTTCGGCCTCAGCAACGCTCCCGCCGTCTTCCAGGTATTCATTAATTAAATCTTTCGGGATATGTTATACCTAAATGTAGTGGTATATTTGGATGACATTCTGATATTTTCTAAGAATCTCACTGAGCACAGAGTACAGGTTAAAGAGGTACTTCTTCGATTGCGAGAGAACCATCTATACGGCAAGATTTCCAAGTGTACCTTTGAGGTCCCTTCTATTCCATTTCTTGGTTACATCATTTCGGGCACGGAGCTTCGTATGGATCCGGAGAAACTCTCTGCCATTCGGGACTGGACTCAGCCTCTTTCCTTGAAAGCGGTGCAACGATTTCTGGGGTTTGCAAATTACTACCGGAAATTCATAAGGGGTTTCTCTACCATTGTGGCGCCTATTACTGCCCTAACCAAGAAGGGGGCTGACCCAGGCCATTGGTCCTCTGAAGCTGTAGCAGCGTTCGCTCAGTTGAAGGCAGCCTTTATGACCGCTCCGGTACTTCAGCAACCAGACTTTTTAAAACCATTCTTTTTGGAGGTTGATGCTTCTACAGTAGGCATTGGTGACGTGCTTTCGCAGTACGCTCCAGATGGGAAGTTACATCCATGTGGTTTCCATTCTCGCAAGTTCTCTCCTGCTGAACGAAATTACACCATTGGAGACAAAGAGCTTTTGGCAATAAAATCTGCCTTGGAAGAATGGAGATATCTTTTGGAAGGTGCTAAACACCTAATTACGATTTTCACTGATCACAAGAATTTGCTGCATCTCAAGACGGCCCAGTGCTTGAATCCCTGTCAAGCTAGATGGGCGCTCTTCTTTGCCCGAATTTCGTTTGTCATTAAGTACCGGGCTGGACCTTTTAACACCAAGGCTGATGCCCTATCCAGTTCCTTAACGGCTTCGGATGTGGAGAATTCCGTTGAAAAGGCTTTGATTCTCAGTCCAGTTTCTATTTCAGCGGCTCCCACCGCGTTGGGCCCTCCTCCTGGAAGAATGTCTGTGCCAGCTAAATTTCGACCAAGATTGTTGCAGTGGGCTCACATTTCCAAGTTTTCCGGTCATCCTGGAGTTCAAAAGATGTGGGAATTTCTACGAAGATCTTACTGGTGGGACACTATGAAGAAGGATGTTCAAGATTATGTCAACTCGTGTCCTCAATGTGCTCAGCACAAAATTCTTCGTCTGCCTCCTGCAGGGTTGCTGCACCCATTGTCCATTCCTAAGAGGCCTTGGACCCATATCTCTATGGACTTTGTTACTGAACTGCCCCTCTCTAAGGGTCATAAACACTGTCTGGGTAATTATTGACCGTTTCTCTAAGATGGCACATTTTGTTCCGTTGACCGGGTTACCATCAGCTTCTAAGTTGGCTTTTTTATTTATCCGGGAACACTTCCGCCTGCACGGGTTACCTCTGGAAATAGTCTCTGACCGGGGGGTACAGTTTACTGCAAGATTCTGGAGAGCCCTCTGTACGGCCTTACAAATAAAACTCAAGTTTTCATCCGCTTACCATCCACAAACCAATGGGCAAACTGAACGCGTCAATCAAGATTTAGAGACTTTTCTCCGTGTTTATCTCTCCCCCTCGCAAGATAATTGGGTGGAGCTGTTGCCTTGGGCCGAGTTTGCCCATAATCATCTATACCACTCTTCGACTGGTGAGTCTCCATTTTTTATTAATTATGGATTTCATCCCCAAGTTTCAGAATTACCCATTTGTCCTCCGGAAGAAGTTCCTGCTGCAGCCTCTACTCTCCGGCACTTCAGTCAAATCTGGAGTCTGGTTCATGCTAACCTCAAGAGAGTCTCCGGCCTCTATAAGTTCTTTGCGGATAGGAAGCAACGGGCAGCTCCTCAATACAAGGTTGGTGACAGGGTATGGCTCTCTACCCGCAAACTCCGTTTAAAGGTGCCCACTATGAAGTTCGCTCCGAGGTTCATTGGTCCTTACCTCGTGTTACAAGTCCTGAATCCGGTTGTTTGCAAATTGGGATTGCCTTCCCATCTCCAGATACCAAATTCCTTTCATGTCTCTCTTCTTCGCCCTCTTGTTTTGAACCGGTTTCATTCCAAGTCCCCAAGGCCAACCTTTGCAGAGGCTGAAGATGGTACGGACTTTGAAATCAAAGCTATTCTTGACTCTCGCTATCTTCACAAGAATCTACAGTATGTGGTGGAATGGAAAGGTTTTGGCCCCGAGGAAAGGAGCTGGGTCAAGGCAACTGAAGTTACGGCTCCCCGACTGGTGCGGATCTTCCATTCCAGACATCCAACAAAACCTAGAAAGTGTCCAGGGGCACTCCTGGAGGAGGGGGTACTGTCACACGCCAGAGGCGGCGTTCGCCGCGCTTACCCCTGCGTGCCTGCTGGTCTGTGTTGCGGCCTCCGCCTTCGGTGGGCCGCAGGCTCCGGCGTGTGGCAGGCACGGCTCCCGGCGGTTCTCCAGGGCAAAGGCGCCGCCATGACACCCAGCATCACGCGGGCGGGGGGCAGGTGACGTCATCAGACTGTTCAGCCAAACCAGCGGTGGCGGGAGATTCAAACTCAGACGCCGGACAGAGCCTCGGCGCCTGAGTATCGTCTTTCCCCTGAAGTGGATGCCAGCGCTCTTGTTCCCGGCGAGAATCTCTGAAGCTGTACTCCAGTGTCTCCGGCATTTCCAGGTGCCAGTTCGCTGCACAGGTTCCAGCGTTCCCAGCGGCTGGTGTGTCTCTCTGCGGTCCAGTCACCAGTGCTCCTAGGAATCAGCGTGGGCTGCGGGCCCTAATCACCGTTCTCAAGTTCTGCAAATCATCAGCGACTTAAACCTCTGCACTCAAGTTCTTCAAATCAACAGCGTCTCAGTCACCGTTCTCAAGTTCTACGAATCATCAGCGTCTTAAACCACTGCACTTAAGTTCTTCAAATCACCAGCGTCTTAATCTCCGTTCTCAAGTTCTTTAAGTCATCTGTGTCTTTAACCACCGTTTACAAGTTCTTCAAGTGTCTTTTAAACATCGCTCACAATTTCTTCAGTCACCAGTATCTTTAACATTGCTCACAAACCCTTCAATGGGCCTGGACATTCCCTCATAAATTCCCTTTATGCTATATGACTTTAAGTTGTTCTTTTCCTGCAATAAAGCTCTTCAATATTTCACCAAACCTTACTGTCAGAGTCCTGTATGAGGAGATCCTATATCAGGTCACCCCTGTTCCGGCCCAGTTGTGGTTCCTCTTCCCAACCATCGGAAGAATCCCCGAGTTCACAACACCCTCAATCTAGGTCAGTGACATTTGTCACCTCTAATTTAACAAGACCCTTAATCCCAGAGTTTTAAGTAGAAAATAAATAATTTACAATTTTAATGGTGCTACATATAAATCCAAAAAAACAAACTTTTCCAGGCAAATTTTCCTCCCCTATTGAACTGTAAATAGAACAGGATATTACTGCTTGGAACCTCCTCTACATCTCACGATTTGGTAGGCTCAATGATATTAAAAAGAATGTGTTTCCATGACTATTTTGCCATTTTCAGACAATGGGGTATATGCAATTGCGGTTGAATTCAGTCTGGAATTCAACAGTTTTTGGATTCGACACAATTCAACAGTTGAATCCTGGCCGCCGGGACCCGAATTCGACATATTCAATAAAAAACGGATTTGACAGTCCCGCTGTCGAAAAACGGACCAATTGACGAATAGTGTGCGTCCTGGATTCGACTTCATGGATGGCACAAAAGTGTTCAATAATCTTGAAAAAAAATGCGTGGGGTCCCCCCTCCTAAGCATAACCAGCCTCGGGCTCTTTGAGCCGGTCCTGGTTGTAAAAATACGGGGGGGAGGGGGGGAATGACGGGGGATCCCCCGTATTTTAACAACCAGCACCGGGCTCTGCGCCTGGTCCTGGTGCCAAAAATACGGGGTACAAAACACGTAGGGGTCCCCCATATTTTTCACACCAGCACTGGGCTCCACTAGTCAGAGAGATAATGCCACAGCCGGGGGACACTTTTATATAGATCCCTGCGGCCCTGGCATTAAATCGCTAACTAGTCACCCCAGGCCGGGGTACCTTGGAGGAGTGGGGACCTCTTAAATCAAGGGGTCCCCCCCCTCCAGCCACCCAAGGGCCAGGGGTGAAGCCCGAGGCTGTCCCCCCCATTCTAGGGCGGCGGATGGGGGGCTGATAGCCTTGTGTCAAAAAAAGAATATTGTTTTTGTAGCAGAACTACAAGTCCCAGCAAGCCTCCCCCGCAAGCTGGTACTTGGAGAACCACAAGTACCAGCATGCGGGGGGGGGAAACGGGCCCGCTGGTACCTGTAGTTCTACTACAAAAAAATACCCAAATAAAAACAGTACATACACACCGTGACCGTATAACTTTATTACATACATGCACACCAACATACACACATACTTACCTATGTTGACACGAAGTGTCTGTACCCTTCTCCACGTAGAATCCACGGGGTACATGTAAATAAAATTATACTCACAACAATCCAGTGTAGATCGGTCCTCTTCTTGTTTGTAATCCACGTACTTGGCAAAATAAAAAAAACGGAAACCGCGGAACACGCACTGAAAGGGGTCCCATGTTTATACATGGGACCCCTTTCCCCGACTGCTGGGACCCCCGTGACTGCTGTCAAAGAGGGCCAATCATGCAGGCCAATCTAGCGGGTCGCTCACTTCACCCACTGGGTGAAATGAGCGCCCCCCCCTGTCTCCCACTGCACGCTCAGCACATATCGCGCTGTGCTGAGTGGCGGGAAAGATGTGTGCTGAGCGGTTCGCTCAGCACACATCTCTCCCGCATCGGCCCGTCTATATGGGCCTTAAGTAATAACTTCAATTTGAAGTAAAAAAAAAAAAAAAAACTGAGGGTCATTCACTCATTATTATTATGCTTTATTTATATGGCACCACATGGACTCTGCAGCACTCAATTACAGAGTACAGTACATAAACAAACAAGAAAAACACATGAAGACAGTGACTTACAATTCAATACAATATAGGACAAGTACAGGGTATACAAACATAGCTGCATCAGTAAACAGCACTGAAATAAGTATCAAAGGGAGTATTGAAAAGAAGATAGGTTTAGTAAGAGACGTAAAGGCACATGAGGGAAGAGGGCCCTGCTCATGAAATCTTACAATCATTTTACGAAACACAGTGACTCAGGAGGGTAGGCACTGTGTTTGCTCATTACCTCCAATTTAGTAAGAAACTTCTGTAGCATGTTGCGCTGGGTGTTATTAAAAAAATGAGCAGATATAGAAGATGCCCTTATTTCTGGTGACTCCCTGAATTCCTTACCCTGGTTCCCCAAAAAGAACAGATCAGCCGCAGCATACTCTGTACCTACCACTGTTTTCTCTTGACGTTCCCAGATTTTTGTGAGAAATTTGGTTTCTCACCCCTCTAATTCCAGTTCCTACAAAACAAAGGGATCACCTAATCTCACTCCAAATCCTCTAAACTCCATCCAATTAATCCTTCTGAAAGGAAATGTACTCTATAGGCATTAAGGTTGATTTTCTTACCAATTACTTTCTGCCACTGGAACTCTTCACTACAACCTGTGAACAAGATCTTGAAAGGCCATAAGATGAGGAGGGGTGGCATTTAAACAGATATGTATTACTAAATCATCCATAAACACAGTATTATGGAAAAAAAAAAGTTTAAGAAATATACAGAAGATGGTATTTAGATGAATCCAGACTCCACATAAGATTTTTCCTACCTCTTCCAATCTCTTAGACTCAATGTGGTAAAATTGCCGCACGGTATTTAATTTTTGGAGTAATATTTCTGATCTTATCACACTGCACCTTGTATTAACATTTACTACAGATCTCATTATGCTGCTGTGGCGCTTCATTGGCGCGCTTAGCAAACCTAACAATAAATTGCACTACTACAAGATTTCAAATTGCTGAAGATTTAGCAGGTCTGTTAAAGGACAGAATCCAAAAATTCCATGAAAGATGGGATCCTTAGTATTCTTACAATCACCCTTTACTCCCTGGTACTACTTACTGTAACTATCTGTATTTATAAACTAAATGGGTGCACCTCCACCACTTACAAATCCTCTCTTTGTCCCCGACTTGCAGGCCTTGGGAGATAAAAAGCGTGCTTATGGCAAGGCCATAAGTTACTAATACCCCTGCTACACCAGTTTTGACATCTATGGTTTTACCATTATTATTAACAGTTCTTATATAGAGCAGAATGTTTTGTTGCGCTTTACAATTTGAACAACAGTAGTAGAACAAAACTGGGTAATAAGAGACAGACATAGAGGTAGTAAGGTCCTGCTCGCAAGCTTACAATCTATACCATACACTCAACTCTTCTCTGCAATTGTCATTTTTATTTTTCAACAACTACAGTTTTCCTTTTATTGTCCAACTCATTGGGAACTCAATTATTATTATTTACATGATTATTGGGGGAAAATACATGAGTGACACTCCCTATCTTGAGAATATCATCTGACGTGTAGGATTTTATCAAAGATCTGTGTAGCACTACAAAAATTTCCTCACTTAACAGGCTATGCAGTGTCACATGTGAACACAATATGACTTGTATTTTACTTTTATTGCACTGTCCACAGATCATGGCATACAGGACTCCATATTACATGTAAATGGATTGTATGTTTATAGTATTACAATAGTATACAAAGCATAGGCAAAGCCATAAAATAGGATTTTAATTACCTACCAGTAAATCCTTTTCTTGTAGTCCGTAGAGAATGCTGGGGTTCCATTTAGTACCATGTGGTACAGACGGGTCCTTTGGGTGCCACTGGCACTTTAAGAGTTTAATAGTGTGGGCTGGCTCCTCACTTTATGCCCCTCCTACCAGACTCCGTCTAGAAACTGTGCCCGAGGAGATGGAAATACACAGATAGTGGTGAGAATCACACCAGCTCACACCAAATTGAAAAACCATGCTGACCAGCATGCAACTTGAAGAAACCATGCCAACCGGCACGCAACATGAAAGAAATCATGCTAACCAACTGGGACTAGAAGAAACCATGCTAATCACCAGGAAAAAGGAACAGCAACAGCTGAACCAACAAGTAAACAAGTAACAATGCAAAAAAACAAAGCGCTGGGCGGGCGCCCAGCATCCTCTATGGACTACGAGAAAAGGCTTTACTGGTAGGTAATTAAAATCCTATTTTCTCTTACGTCCTAGAGGATGCTGGGGTTCCATTTAGTACCATGGGGATGTACCATAGCTCCCTGTATAGGAGAGAGAACGCTGAGGCTCCTGTAGAACAGACTGACCAAACTTAAGGTCCTCAGAGGCTAAAGTATCGAACTTGCAGAACTTAGCCAACGTGTTCGACCCTGACCAAGAAGCTAAACGGCAAAGCTGAGGCACCCAGGACAGCCATCCAGGAAGAACCCACTTTACAGGTAGAGTGGGTCTTAACAGAATTTTGACACAGCAATCCTGCCGTAGAAGAAGCATGCTGGATAGAAACCTGATCAAGCGAGAAACCATCTGCTTAGAAGCAGGACGCCCAACCTTGTTGGGATCATAAAGGACAAACAGAGCGTCCGACCGTCTGTGACGAGAGGTTCTCTTCACAGAAATAATCAAAACCCCCACCACAGCCAAGGACTTTGAAGGAATTGAGGAGTCAGTAGCCACTGACAACACAATAGGTTGGTCGATATGAAAAGCCGACACAACCTTTGGAAGAAATTGCTGATGCATTCTGAGCTCAGCTCTATCCTCATGGAAAATCAAGCAGGGCTCCTGTAGGACAATGCCCCCAATCCCGACACACGCCTAGCAAATGCCAATGCTAACAGTGTGACCGCCTTCCAAGTAAGAAACTTGACCTCTACCTCCAGGAAAGGCTCGAACCAAATCAACTGCATGAACTGCAGCACCACATGAAGATCCCACGGTGCCGTAGGAGCCACAAAAAGTGGTTGGATGTGCAGATCCCCTTTCAAGAAAGTCTGAACCTCACGGAGAGCAGACAATAGTTTCTGGAAGAAAGTGAACAAGGTCTAAACCTGGACTATTATGGGGCCCCAAGTGTAGGCCCACATCCACACCTGCATGTAGAAAGCGGAGAAACCATCCTACTTGAAACTCCACCGTAGGAAACTTCTTGGATTCACACCAAGAGACACACTGTTTCCAAATCCGATGGTAATGCTGAGACGCTACTCCCATCCTAGCCTGGAGCAGAGTAGGAAATGAATGACCTTTTTTGGAATGCCCTTCTGAGCTAATATCAAGCGTTCAACCTCCATGCTGTCAAACGAGCCATGGTAAGTCTTGATAGGTGAACGGCCCCTGTTGCAGAAGGTCCTCGCAAAGAGGAAGAGGACTCGGATCTTCCAGCAGGAAGTCCGGAAGATCCGCGTACCAAGCCCTTCCTGGCTAGTCCGGAACATTGAGGAACGCCTGAACTCATGTCTAATGAGCTTGAGAATCCTTGGGATGAGTGGAAGAGGAGGGAATACATACACTGACTAGAACACCCACGTGAGTTAACAGGGCGTCCACCGCCACTGCATGTGGGTATGCTCCATCGGCGTATTACCTCTACGAAAACCTCCGGATGGAGGCTCCAGCAACCTGGAAGGAGATTGTGTCTGCTGAGGAAATCCGCTTCCCAGTTGTCCACTCCCGGAATGAAGATTGCTGCGGAGGACACCGCCATGACATTGTTCGACTGAACCTGAATGGCCTGACCTTGAAAAAGATGTGCCGCCTGCAGAAGGCCGTTGTACCTGGCTCCAGAATGTTTATCGGAAGGATGGATTTCAGACTTGACCACTTTCCTTAGAAGTTTTCCCCTTAGGTGACAGTTCCACAACCTCAGACTGGCAACTCTGGTTAGAAAGAGCCAATTCCGAATCCCTAACCTGAAGCCCTCAAAAAGGTGAGAAGTTTGCAGCCACCAGAGGAGTGAAATTCTGGCTTTTGGCAACAGACGTATACGCTGGTGCATACGAAGATGAGTTCCCGATCATCTGACCAGGAGATCCAGTTGGAAAGACCTTGCAAGAAATCTTTGTACTGTCGAGCCCCGCAAGAGGCTACCATCTTTCCCCGAAGGCGAATGCACTGATGAACCGATACCTGGGCTGACTTTAGGACATTCTGTACTATTGATTGGGTCACCAACGCTTTCTCCACCGGTAGAAACACGCTCTGCCCTTCCGTGTCGAGAATCATTCACAGGAAGGAACGCCCCTTGTCGGCTCCAAATGTGAAATTGGAAGCTACAGGATCCACCCAAAATTCCGGGAAAGGTGATTTGAGAGAGAGCAACCCTCAGTAACAAACATCTCCCTGGAAGATGTTAAGGTCGTCCAAATATGGAACTATGGCCCTCATTCCGAGTTGTTCGCTCGCTAGCTGCTTTTAGCAGCATTGCACACGCTAAGCCGCCGCCTACTGGGAGTGAATCTTAGCTTAGCAGAATTGCGAACGAAAGATTCGCAATATTGCGAAAAAATTTCTCTGTGCAGTTTCTGAGTAGTTTGAGACTTACTCTTCCAGTGCGATCAGTTCAGTGCTTGTCGTTCCTGGTTTGACGTCACAAACACACCCAGCGTTAGCCCAGACACTCCCCCGTTTCTCCAGCCACTCCCGCGTTTTTCCCAGAAACTGCAACGTTTTTTCACACACTCACATAAAACGGTCAGTTTCCGCCCAGAAACACCCACTTCCTGTCAATCACACTCCGTTCACCAGAACGAAGAAAAAACCTCGTAATGCCGTGAGTAAAATACCAATCTTCATAGCAAATTTACTTGGCGCAGTCGCAGTGCGAACATTGCGCATGCGCAATTACCGGAAAATCGCTGCAATGCGAAGAAAATTACCGAGCGAACAACTCGGAATGAGGGCCTATGTCCACTCCTGGTCTGTGGAGTAGGAGCATAATCGCTTCCCAGGCCTTGTGTTGCTAGGAGCTAGGAAGCCAAATGCAGCATTTGGAACTGGAAGAGACATAGGTGTAGTGCAACCCTAGACAGGCCCAGAGAGGTGGCCCGATTTAATGTGAAGGTACGGACCCTTGATATTCCAGGATACCAGGAATACCCCTATATCTCTACCAGAGATCACCGCTCTTAGACTCCATCCTGAATGGAACACGCACCAGTAGGTGTTCGATGACCTTAGCTTCGAATAGTAACCCCTGTTACGTAAACGAGGAGGAAATGGAATAATGACATGTGTTTGCCAAATGTTAGAATAGCTTCCAACAGTATTGTACTTTCAGCCTGAGAAGCTATTAAGCCTGATTTGAAGGATCTGGGAGGCGGGAGTACTAGAAACTCCAGTCTGCACCCCTGGGCAGCCTAACGTTTCCCAGGGAACTAGGTAGGATATCGCCTAGATGTTTTACTGAAATCTTTTTAGTCTCATTCCCACCTGCTTGATCCTCAGGCCGTGAGATTCACTGTCAAAACCAAGGTTTTGAGAATACCGAAACCGAAATGCGTTCCCAGGAACCAGGCGGTGCAGGTTTTCTGGCATTTCCCCAATGTCCTCCAAAGTAAGTGGAGGAACCCATGGATTTATGTGTAAACCTTGCGGTCTGAAGGAATTGTAGTATAGGTGTAGGATCTAATATCCTAGTCCGTGCAGCTGCGGAAGATATGTCCACTTACCCGCAGTTGGATCGGATATTCATGTATCCCGAGCATCTCAAAAGGGCCTCACCCGTGAAGGGCTGACTCACCATACCTTTCTTGGATTACGTATCCGCAGACCATTGGTGTAGCCACCGCCCCCTGCATGTCAAACTGCCATGCGTTATGCAGACCAATCTCCTTCATGGCGTCCAGTCGTGAATCCTGTATGTGACACAGAAACAAGTACATGTCACTTCTACACAATCATCAAGTAAAGAGCCTGACCACGTTACAATAGCCCCAGAGATCTACGCAATAGTGGTTCTCCGAGTCACACCTGCAGCAGTGTATTAGAGATTAATCTCAATCCGCGATCAGCCTTTATGGAGGGTGTACCAGAGACAGGTAACATAACCTTTGACAATTTAGACACTCTTTAGGTATGTGGAGAATATACATATATAGAAATAATATATGTCATCCTCAATAGTCTCAAACATATGTCCTCCCCCCTCCCCCCCATGTCATGCTGTATATGGGCAAGTATACGCTTGTTAAGGTATGTAATTGGGGTGAGAGGCACAGCTGTGGGATTTTACTCCTCAGACTACCCAGAACTGCAGCTTCTTTCCAGTATGGGATAAATTTAAAATATGTAAATCAAAGTACACCTTATGGAGGGCACCCCAGGGGAACTGCCAACGAAGCCTGAAAATTAATACAGTTTTGGGCATGGTATAGACTCCCCAGGAGAAGATATACATTCCGCAGTACAGGACAAACTGTCCCTTAAATAAGGTAAATTGTTTATACACACACAGGAAAATATCAGCACAGTTTCCACCCAGAATACCTTCAGAGAGTCACAGAGAATAAGGAGCCAGCCACACAGCACCCCCGGAGGCAGTTATCATGACAACCGGCCGGCGTTGACTGAGTAACCAGTAATAGGATAAACAGTTCATAATTATACATTCCCCACCTTTCTATAACCCTGGTACCTCAGAGGATAGCTGGAGTTATGTGGAGGGCAGTGCTCCCTGTCAGCGTTCTCAGGCTGCTGCATGGAGAAAATGGCGCTGGTGAAAAGCTGGATCCGCTCTGAGAAGCCCCGCCCCCTGTAATGGCGCGTCTTCCCACACTTCTTGTATTATACTGGCCTGAGGTAAACAGCAGCTAGCAGCAGTACAAGTCCCTGATAGCTTGTGACCAGTTTTAGGGTATTTGCGCTGGCCAAGGGCGCCCCTCACAGCGCTGCACATCTGTACCTTTGAGCCTTCCGGTGCACAGCCTCTCACATCTGCGCTCCGACCCTTGTGCTGCCATTCCCGTCGGTGACCCGCTTACCGGGTCACCGGCGTCATACTCCCCACTCATATATTCTCGCTCTGTTAGGGGGTGGCGGCCGTGCTATGGGAGTGAGCTGTCGCCTCGGGGGCTTACGATAATCACCGTCAGGAGCTCAGTGTCCTGTCAGCGAAGATAGGAGCCATTAACCTCTAGGGTTGGATCCTACTCCCCCACCTAAGTCCCACGAAGCAGGGAGGCTGTTGCCAGCAGCCTTCCTGTACCCAACACTTTTAGAAAAATTACAAAACTAGAAAAACTCCTAGGAGGTCCCCTAGCTGTTACCAGCTCCTCCGGGCACATTTTCTAAACTGAGTCTGGTAGGAGGGGCATAGAGGGAGGAGCCAGCCCACACTATTAAACTCTTAAAGTGCCAGTGGCTCCCAAAGGACCCGTCTATACCCCATGGTACTAAATGGAACCCCAGCATCCTCTAGGACAGGCATTCCCAACCACGGTCCTCAAGGCACACCAACAGTGCAGGTTTTAGTGATATCCAGGCTGCAGCACAGATGGTTAAATCAAAATAACTGAGCTACTAATTAAGTCACCTGTGCTGAAGCCTGGATATCACTAAAACCTGCACTGTTGGTGTGCCTTGAGGACCGTGGTTGGGAATGCCTGCTCTAGGACATAAGAGAAACAATGTTATTACCATATCGCCATTCCCTATGGGGTAGCATAGCTTTTGACCTCCATGATATGAACGACTTATTTACAGTTATTTATTTAGCACACACATATTACACAGAGACCAATTAGTCAATGACATCAGTCCATATCCCAGTAGAGCTTGCTTGGTATATTCGCTAACACATACATATATGCATGGGATAGGGAATAGACCAGTGGAAGGAAAACTAAAAATCTGGAGAAAAAACATGCAAATGCACGTGGAACATACAAACTCCACACAGACGCAGCATTAGTTGGGAATTGACTGTATTCCAAAAAGAAAAAAAACCAAACGTATAATTGAGCACAATTCCAAAGCTTTATTACTAAGTGTCTGTCATTCGGCATTTAAGAAAAAGTTTTAAAGCAATGTAAAAGTTCACTATTCTAGAAAATGCAGGCGTATCTCTTTAATCAATTCTAAATGCATTTATTGCAACACTACATAAAAGAGAAATGTTACGGGTCGCTTAACAAATTTACATTAATTTAAAGACAACTGAATAAATGGGTGGTCTTCAGGTTGCCGGCGACCGGGCTCCTGACAACCACCACACCGGCGCCGGAATCCCGACCACCGGCATACCAACAGATTTTCTCCCTCTTGGGGGTCCACAACCCCGCTGGAGGGAGAATAGATAGTGTGGCGCGCGTAGCCACTGTGTCCGCAGCGTGGCGAGCGCAGCTAGCCCACAAGGGGCTCATTTGCGCTCGCCCAGCTGTCGGTATGCTGACATCAGGATTCCGGCGCCAGTATGCTGGCCATCGGGGGCCCGACCGCTGGCATCACATACTACACCTGAATAAATATTTTCTCTGGTTCATATTATCTTCTCATGCATCCTGCACAGATTGTAGGCAATGGTGATCTCAAGTATTTCATGTTTCCTAATTACTATTCTTATATCTGTATTCTTTTAAACCGTACTGTATGGTGTATTTAAATTCATTAAATGAATCCAATCAAATTAGATTGGATAAAAAAAAAAAAAAATCAGTCAATTTGAAGTGAAATCATTTAGGCATTATACACTATTGCATGCATATAGATAATATAGACGCCATAAAATAATAACTTGAAAAGGGAAAATTATTTACTTTGAGTCAATTGCTTTAAATCACAGGTATACTGTAGATGTGTCCTCATATCTAGCATCAATACGCCGGACAGCGGGTGATGCCTGGAGTGAGTGAGCCTACAAGACCTGCGCAACTCGGCTAGTGTCAGGCGTCTTTTTATTTGCAACACAATGTAAATAGGACGCATCAGGATACTGCTGATTAATTTGATATGTGTGCGATTGAGTAAAGGCCAGTACTGACGGGAGAGATGTGTGCTGAGCGATCTTAACACAGACCGCTCAGCGCACATCTCTCCCCCTGCTCAGCACAGAGTGTTGTGTACTGAGCGAGGGGGGAGACGGGGTGGCACTCACTTCACACAGCGCTGAAGTGAGCGACCCGCTAGACTGAGGCTCAATCTAGCACCGGCGATAGCGCGCATTGCTATCGCTGGGGGGCATACACACGACAGATCCGTGCTTAAAATCTAAGCAATCAGGTCAGATTGCTTAGATATTAAACACAGATCTCTCCGTGTGTACCCCCCTTATGTATATGAAGCACAAAAGGAACTTGACAAGGAATTAAGTCGCAGCCGCTGCATTGTAGCACTTTTTATGTAAATTCAGAGACTCCAATGAACACAGATATATAAGAACAAAAGATATATTTTAAAACCCGCGCTCCAACTCAATGGTGCTGCAGCAGCTGCAGGAGTGGTCACCTCCACTCCATGGAAGTCATAAATATGAATACAAGATTGCAGATGCGTGCCCCTTCTGGAACAACCTGTAATTTATGGACACCCGGGAATCTTCAAAAGTCAATCAATGTCAATTTCAAAGTCTTCTTTTGATTAAAACATCCCCTTGTCCATTATCCTCAAACAAAACAAAGGTTGGAGATAATAGTGAAGTACAGTTTAACTGTATTACCAGATAGAGAATGCCCCAGTGAAATTTACCACAGATACAGATCCCAGAGCAGCTTCAATAAAGTGACAAAGTGAAATCCACCACAGATTCAGAGTAGAGTGTGCGTACCGGATTTTGTGGGGTGTATCAGATGCCCACTCTTCTTTAGGCTATTTTTCTCCGCTTATCCATTTAATCCAAAGAAGACTTTGAAAATGACATTGATTGACTTTTGAAGATTCCGGGGTGTCCATAAATTACAGGTTGTTCCAGAAGGGGCGCGCATCTGCAATCTTGTATTCACAGATATATAAGTGTTGCATATCAAATTAATCAGCACAGTCTCCTGGTGTGTCCTAGTAGTTACAGGACCTGGCGTGCTAAGAGGGGCTGTTTGGCAGCAAAGATGTATAAGGACACTTCTGTAGACAAACTGTGAAATTCCAACCACCACTGAGCTATCAAGAACAAAGTAAATCCCATTATAAAACTGCTAGCCAAAAGTGATTAAAAGAAGAAGACAGAAAATTATAAAGCAGTCTGAAATGCATCGAAGTACAAACACTCTGGGCCAGATATGATAGGGTTCAACCTGGTTTAATCGCAGGATTTAAAGTAGTGTTTTGGGGCTTGTTTGTTTATCAATACTTTGCACTTACAAATAAAAATTGTCACTTTTAATCAAGGTAAAATAGCAGAAACACACGCACTTTTGCCATATTGCACATTATTGCATTTGGCCCTGTTACTTTGCTAGAAATATTTTCTGTGCTTGATTGGGGATCAGTACGTATTATCGCCGGAAGGAATCCCAGCGGTCGGAATACCGACACCGGGATCCCGAACGGCACAATCCGGACAGGGGGGCGAGCGCAAAGGAGCCCCTTGCGGGCTCGCTGCGCACGCCATGCTTGGCACACTAATTTATTCTCCCTCTATGGGTGTCGTGGACACCCACAGAGGGAGAATATGTCGGGATTGTGCCGGTCGGGATCACGGTGTCGGTATTCCGACCGGCGGGATCTTGACCACATCAACTTGATTGCGCATTGTTTGTATTAACTTTGATTTTTATCAAGGACTGCTGCTACAGTAAAATTTTATTTTAGGCAGGTTTCTACTTTAGCTTCAGTATCCCATAAAGCTTAGTTCTTTCCTGGCTGAAGTGCAATCTGTCACTTATTGCGGTTTCTAATACTAAAAGAATTTTAAACCCAGGAAGATGGACTCTGCTGTAAAAAACCCAAACTTAATATATAATAATACTTTTACATTGCACACCAACAGTTTGTATTGAAGGGCAAGTTACTCACAATAAGTACAAGGATAAATATTAAACTATCCTGGCCACTTTAGGAAGACAACATTTTCCATTTTATTACGGGAAAAAAAGTGACATTTAAAAAAGTGCTCTTTTGCAAAAAGTCTGTTTTTACATATTGAGTATGGGGATTACGGGGAAGATGGCCAGCGTTCAAACACATTTAACATTCGTGCGGCATCAGAATGTACTGACATCTGGTTTGGATTTACAGTCTGACGTTTTAATGGAGGTACCTCCCCCACAAAACTTTCTTTTCCTTTCTTTAATAAACTGTTCTTTTAGCCTCTCTGTTTTTCCCCTCTCCCCCTCATAAGCAACACGTTTTTTATTCTTGCTGGAAGCGGGCTGATCACTGCCAGGAAGAGAGATGCAAAACAATCCCAGGAGCAGCTCCTGACGTCAGTATAGCATTCCTCCCACCCAGCAGTCAGAGCCCTGTGGAAATTCCAGGCTCCAGCCGGACTAATCCTTGTGATATAACAGCAGAATGCCTGCAGGGCCACTCATTTATCCCCTTGCTGACAAAACAAGGGTTAAAATCCACATCCGACTGTCAGTCAGTTTATAGAAACTTTCCATTTTTCCCCTGGATATCTTTACTGGAAGTTTGTTTTTGGAATTTTTTTTTACCTGCTAATGAATAGGCTGACCATCTATTATTACATTAAATGGCATACTGAAAGCAATATAAAAACTTATTTATAAAAGCAGATGATCTTAGCACTAGGGTCACATTTGCAACCATCCACTCTGGTTAAACAATGGCATTCAAAGTGTTTCTTAAAGGCAGATATTAAAGTTAATAATATTTACCAAGTCATATACTGTATATTTGCATTAATCTGGCAAGTATTTGTTTATGCTTCGCCCACTTTTAATACAACTGGAGTTGGTAAACTGGTGCACCTGCAAGCTTAAGTGCGCCTTGAGATTGCATTATAGACACAATGAGATGTGGTAAGGGGTGTGATACACTTGACCGTGGTCGAGGTGCCGGTGGTCACATAACAGACACCCCAACAATGAGAATGCCAACAGGGGGCGGGGTGAATATTTTACCCCTCCCCTAACTGTAACCCACCTGGGGTGGCGGCTAGTGCTAAGGTTCCGGGGGGGTCGTGGGGCTATGTGGATAAGACTCGGAGGGTGGTGGCTAGGGACAAGACTTAGGGGGCAGCTACTACGGCTAACACCCCACCCCCGCCTAACCCTAACCCCCCGTAATAATGCCCCCCCTCGTAACTCATCGAGGAAAATAGTGTTTGATCATTCAAAGGAATAAAGCAACAAGAGTGAAGAGTTGTAGAAATGTTTTATAGGCAGTATATTAAACAAAAAAATGAGCACTGGAAGAAGACTATAAGGACTCTATCTAGCTTGAAAAGGGACTTCTATCGCCTATGATATCCCAACAATCAAATTATCAGCATATCACTTAACTCACACAGGAAAATTATGTTCCCTCCAGGGAATTCAACTGGCTTTGCTTTGCCCTAGCTACAAGTACTGTAGGAGTGAAATGCTACTTCATATTGCAGTAGATTTCGTGCCATCCACCTGTGCAACTTGCAGGAAACACCAGTGCTCAAAACTCTTAACAGCTAATTTTTTGTGCTACTAGTTGGCAATAGTGGTGCAATCATCTGAGTAGGAATGCCAAAGCATATTGGTACTACACAGATTGCACCTTAGCACAGGTACTTTGCGATATAATGGAAAGAATGGTTTTAATCAGAATACTTCCTTAGGGCGATGGGTCAAAAGTCTTTTGAAGTCTATAGGTTTTATTTACTAAGCGTCATGTTCTAAACCCGGAGCTTCCAATCGTGTCTTTGCCCAAAAGAACAATGATTTTACTAGTAAAACACAGCTAGTAAGAGCAATACCCTTCAGGCATAAACACAATTGAAAGAACCAGGTTTTAGACCCTCGCTTTGTAAATAAACTATGTTTTCTAAGTTATCTGTGATAATGAGCCATATCAGCCACTTTTTTTTATTTCGAAAACACCAGATCTGGAAACTTCTCAGGTCCTATGTATTTTTGGGCAAAAATATAATTTTTTTTCATCTGAAACAAAAATGGGGATTTATAGTATAGGTGAAAAAACGTGAATGATGTGGGCATTACTGTGTGGGGCATAATGTGTCACAAAAGGCATTACTGTGTGGTGTGTAATGTAGCGTAGTGGGCATTACTGTGTGAGGCATAATGTGTCACAAAAGGCATTACTGTGTGGTGTGTAATGTAGTGAAGTGGGCATTACTGTGTGAGGGCATAAAAAAAAAAAACCCACAAACCACCACTATTTTCCGCGACCATTTCTTTTTGGCACTAATTGGATACCCCGCCTAAAAAGGACTGGATTAAGCAAATTCGCCATCCCAGATTAAAATCAGCCTACTTAATAGTAAAGTATTATTACTAATATTACTATAGCGCTGGACTATTCCGTTGACTTTTACAAATGATATCGGCCTCCCAGAAACCTTGGAGACTTTGTAACAATACAACAACTCTGCTTTAAAGTTTCACATATAACAAACCTGGAAGTCACCATGTCAACTCCACCAATGCCGCCTCCTACCTACTGTGCTACCAGGTTCGGTATGATTTACCGGCGGTTGAGATCTCGGCAGTTATGAGACAGACGTCGGAATCCTGGCAGCGAGTCTCCTCGTGGGATTGCTGCGCTCACCGCGAATCGAGCTCAGTGGCAAGCTTTGCTCGCCACGCTATTATATTCCCCTTCGGGTGGTGGCGTGGACGACCACCGAGTGGGAATACCGGGCCTCGGTCGAGATTCCATCGGGCGGCATTTCACAGGCTGTCAGGATTCCGGCGTCAATATCCTGAACGCCGGGATCCAGACAGCTGGTAAATTACTGGCCTGCCACAGCTCTGCCTGTCCCCTTTGGGCCCCCCACAGCTGTGACCACCGCCTTCCCCCCTCCACACATACACAAGATTGCCCAAAGCATCACTCCCATGATAAGCGCCCCACTTCCGGACCGCAATAAACCCCACCCTGGTCCAGCTACAAATGTTCCCCTGAAGGTCTGCCCATATGCCACCAAGCTCTGTACCTAATACCATGGTAAGCTCTGCTCTCTGGTCTGTCCACAGCTGAGCCCCCAGGTTCGCCGGAGGCTCCACAACTGGTCTGCTCAAAACTACACCGTCTGGATCACCCGTAGCGGTGTCATCCGAAGCCCAACTGATTTACCCCACACGCCTGTACTTTGAGATATAAAATTGCCGCTATGCAGTGGAAGTGTTCTGCAGCTGCTGTCACTGGCTGCTCTGGTATAGGCTCCTCCATCTAGAGAGGTACATGGTGGCAATGGGCATTACCGTGTGGGGCATAATGTGGCACAACAGGCATTACTGTGTGGAGCATAATGTGGCGCAGTGGATATTACTCTGTGGGGCGTAATGTGGTGCAGTGGAAATTACTGTGTGGGGCGTAATGTAGCGCAGTGGGTATTACTGTGTGTGGTGTAGTGTGGCGCAGAGGGCATAGTGGGCATTACTGTGTGGGGCGTAATGTGGCACAATGGGCATTACTGCGTGGGGCATAATGTGGGGCAATGGGCATTACTGTGTGGTGCATAATGTGTTCTTGTACTTCTGTGAAAGAATACTGCATTTAATACATCAAAGTATGTTTTAAACGCACTATTCTTTCATGGAATTACAAGACTGAGTGTGGCCTTCATTCCTGTTGCTATATACACACCGCCATCCCCTGGCAGGCCCTGCCCTCTCTCTGCTGTTCTGACTCCCATCACCTCAAAAAACAGCCTGCAACACCACCACCGCACCCCTGTCGCTCTCGCGGAGCGCAGGGTGGCTCTTTCAAAATCTTGCTTTGGGGCCCACATAGGTCTAGTTACGTCCCTGGATATGCGGCATGCCTATATTCTGTGTGCCACTGCAGCTCTATCTGCATATAAAATGCGATGTTACAGTGATTTCCTGGAAAAATCTAACATTAGCATTTTGTTTGCAGTGCCATCTCGCTGTCCATGGCGTATTGATGCTAGATGTTTGAGGACACATCTTTACTTTTAAACCCTTCACCACCACAATATTTTATTTTTTACAGAAATACAGCTAGTGATTACACAGGCGGTGAAATGGGCCTTCAGGCCCATACACACGGTGAGATTTGGGCTATGCCCGATTCTTACTATGCGACAGGGGCTAGGTCTGCATCGCAAGCACATAATGACTGTGCTTGCGATACGGACTATGTGCGATTTTGGCTAAGTGTAAATTTTGACTCTCTCCTATAGAGATAGTCAAAATTGACTTGCCTGCACAGTCTATCTATTCTTGCGATGCCGACCGCGCGGACCGCGCATCGGCATCAAATCGGGATCGCAAGGTGACTTTCACCTTGCGATCTACACTAACTTTTCTTACGATTTTGACTATATAAGTCAAAATCGTAAGAAAATATCTCACCGTGTGTACACACCATAACTACACTTTAGCCTTCTATGTTTATGCACTCCTTTAAACCATTAAACATTTTGCAAGTTTCATATGTTGCTATTATCATATGTTGCTGTTGTCATACATAATATTATTACAACCTGTTCAACTGAGTTTTTTACATCAACAGGTATGTCATGTTTCAGAAATTAAGGGACATTTCCAAATGAATTCATTAATCAGCCTCTGGATATAAATAGTTTGCATACACCCCCACCCCCTCCATTCCTGTGTACTGCAATACTAATTAATCGATCAGCCTCTGGATATAAAAAGTTTGCACTCCTCCTCCCTTCCTATGTACTGCAAATGCAATACTAGGGTTTGCACACCAATCAATAGCAGATACAAAACACATTAAGCAGGACTATCAGAATTGTACACAACTGGCACGGTAGCACATGAATTAAGCTCTGTTAATAAACGCTGTGCAGAATGTGGCTGCTCTTTCCTGCAACAGGATGGCAAACAAGAATCTGAGGGCATTTCTCAATGACGGTGGTAGCATTTGTGCTGCATTCACTGTACGAGTTTTATTGTTTGCTTATAGGACTGTTACAATGAAAAACAAAGTGACAATAAAATTTGTTTTTCCGCTGCTGGTATTAAGAGACCTCACATGAAGAACATACTGGATGCTTTTACAGCCTATCATAGGATCTAAAACACTACAACTCAATCTGCAACTCAACAGCAGAAAACACAGATAAAAACATTGTTTCAGCTTAAAATATAAATTATCACCTTACCCTCCACCCAGATATTTGATAACACATTGACCAACAATTACTTTCCATTGATTTACTTCTAAAATGAAGGCCAACAACCAAACGTCTATAAGGTAATCCAGAGGTTCCCAAACTGTGTGCCGTGGCTCTCTGGGGTGCCTCGGGACACTTGCAGGGGTTTCCTGGGTTGGTGGTCCAGGACCAATTCAAATTATTCATGGTCAATATAATAGGCAAAATCAGTGCTGGTGGCTGCCAGTCATAAAAATATGTGCCAAACAGAAGCAAATCTTGTCCCTCACCACACAACTGACCCTAAGGATGACATATAAATGCGATCTACTTAATGTAATATTTCTTTCTAAATTTCTCAATAAGAAACTTTTGGCCTAGGGGTGCCGTGAAAAAAATTCTGATATTCTAGGGCGCCGTGATTCAAAATAGTTTGGAAACCACTGAGGTAATCTCTGATTGCTAGACACAGCATTCAATAAACGCTGTATGATGGCATATCTAGCGGTGAAGGGCTGGGGCTGAGCTCACCACAATTGCAGGCACAATTTAAATTCACTAAGAATCCGCAGCTGCACGTACTATATATTCACAGCACCAACTAGATATGTGCAGCTTGGCACCAGTAGTATATGCACCTGGTATATGGCAGACATACATCACTTACAGATATTTATAGCCATTTATATTGTTTTTAAAGTAGGCACTCACTATTAGGCACTAATAAAACTTCAAGTATTTCTCCAATAAATTAATATGGTAGTGTAAAAGAAAAATGCTTTAACCTGCACGTAAAAGTATAATATATCTCCGAGCAACAAAGAAAGCACCAGAGTCAGTGGTGTAGTCACAAACAGACAATCACAAGCCGTTTGCTGGTGCTGGAGATCAGCAAACACACACGTCAGTGTCACGGTCTACAAGTGTTCGCAATTGAGTGAACATACTATTACGTTGGGTACACACTAGAAAGATAGATCATTAATTCGAGCAACTAACAATATATCGGAAGTGGGTCGGCACATCGGTACACCCGAAATTTCTGGAAATGACGTCATTCACAGACATATCGCGTCAGCCCTGCAGCACATTACAGGTATATCGGCATGTCTGGCTGTGTGTAGGGACAACCCACTGAGCACTCGTACACTAGCTGCCAGGTCAGACCTCACATCCAGTTGTGATATCTGCACAGACAAATTAAGTGCCCATTGGTAAGTGTGTATGCTTACTAAATTTGCTGCTACGTCGGCATACCAGTCGGCATGGTGGTTAGCCAGCCTTCCTATACTCTGCCTATACCCGTTCCATCCTCCAGGTGCAGGGTGGCACACTGCAAGTGACAAAATCATGACAATTTTAAATATGCGTGAGCAGCATAATTTCATACAAGGGACACTACTCTAACCGGCTAAGTACACACCACATATCAGGCCTGAAGTGTTCAAATGTACAAAAAAACAACTGCTGAAAAAAAAACAATTGTAAGTCAGATGAATTGTTGATCGGATTTTCTTTTTGTTTAATTAAATGTTTCTACAACCATATAACTGCGTCAAACACTGACAACAGTATATACATTTCTCTACATTAGAGGAACCAGACGACTATCCTTGGGGTGTGCTTCTACAGTAAGCATCATACAAAGGTCTATTTTTATTTACATAAGCTACTAGAAGAAGTATATACTAGTAACTTGAGTAGGTATGGAAAAAAAAATCTGACACCTAAAATGTAGCACACCTGCATGGTCAAGAAGTGGAGAAAAAGTTCCAGAGATGAAAAGGTTAATAAAGAGAGTAAAGTCAGTTAGAATAACTGCATTCTGTCCACCCCACACATTTCACTTAAACTCTCTGCTTCCACACTTCATGAAGACATAAAGCTGACATATTTTCATTCTCCTGCCTTCCGAATTCCAGGCCACCGGCTGAGCTGAAATGTCAGGCTGCTGCCCAGGCCCAGAGTCAAGCTGGGATGTGTCAGAATTCTTGGAGTGTGCTCATGCTTTTTGGAGCAGTGAAGAATGCGGCTCTCCATCCTCCACGTTTGACGTCAGTAGACAACAACTCGTCAGTACTCACTGTCAATGGAAAATGCTTGGAATTTCCACATTTACATCTATTAAAAGTGTTGGAGCATTTCAAATTAATACTCTTCATTTTCATAAGACTGAGAACTTAGGTAAATTAGTACTTCAATAAGAACTGCATTTCTATAATGAGAAGGAAATGATCCACTGAAGAGCGTAAATAATTAACGAGGAGTATGTGAGAGAGGACTACTTGAAATACTTATATGATAAGCCACAATTGCCTTCACGTAAATTACTAACATAAGATGATAAAATAATGAAGGGGCTTCCACTTTGGAATACTTGCATTTATTGGCCTGTACATGCCCTCCTACAATTTGTGATAAATACAATAATTCTTCTATTCTTCATGTGTCTTTCAAATATTTCCTGCAATGGTGTTTATGTGGGGTCTAACTGTACTATGGATTCAAGACCTATGTCAAACAAAAATAACCAACTTTGTGTCACTCATTTAATCTACATACATGTTGTCAGACAAACAGAGATGTAAGCGAGAGATAGGTATATAAAGTGGATGTAAGTAGATATAAAGTTGCAGGTATGTAAAACTTCACTAAGGTGATAATGGGGCAGATGTATTAAGCCTGGAGAAGGCATAAAGAAGTGATAAATCGGTGATAAGTACAAGGTGATAGCGCAACAACCAATCAGCTCCAATATGTAAACTGTCAGTTATGAGCTGATTGGCTGGTGCGTTATGACCTTGCACTTATCACGGCTTTATCACTTCTTTATGCCTTCTCCAGGCTTACAACATCTGCCCCAGTATTTCCAAATCCTTTGTCTACCAAACAGTTAACTATATATATATATATATATATATATATATATATATATATATATATTCTTACAAAGTTTCTCTCTCCTTCTGTTTCTCTCGGTTTTCTAGTGTTCTACTTAGAGCCATGAGGGAAGGGGCACTTCTAGAGAGGAGGAGGCCAGTGTACAGACTCCGTCTGGGTCCCCTAATCTTTAACCGGCTGCGCAGTAAACTCTGGTCACTAGGTAAACCTAGTGCTGTCCCAGAGTCTAGTGCGCATGTGCAGGTCTCCGAGAAAATGGTGCAGCGGCCATTCTCCCAGTGATTTTCTTACAGCGGTGATATATGAGCATGATAACTTTGATGATCTCAACAGAAAATGTAGTTGGTGTTTACTGTGTATTCTTGGTATACTACTTTCTGAGTTATTAGGACTCATGGCATTCCCCTCTTCTGGTATGTGTCACAGTATAGAATACTATAAATAACCTGAATTAAATTTTGGGAATGAAATTGTTACTGTTCTATTTGCAGTGGAGAACTTTTACAAATCTCTTACCTGACCATATATTTAAGATACTAAAAGGATTAGTCGAAAATTTTCTTCTATTTGCCCTCCAACTGTAAATCCCTACTCTACTTTAGTTCTCATTCATAACAGCAAAATAGTTCATTCCAGTCAAAACGGAAAATAAAGTTTACTGTGGAATAACAAAATGTTTTGGTACTTACCAGTTAAATCTTTCTCTGACTTAATCTGGGGGACACTTCATTATTCATGGGGGTTAATGAGGGTTAGAAACATCAGCTGCCACTTATAATTTTGTAGATTGCTCGTGATAAATGTTACCTTAATGCTGATTGGTTGCCATGGGCAGGGCTGTAACTAGGTGTGTGCTAGCGGTGCGTTGCACACAGCGCATCTGCACTGTGGGCACATCTGCTGGCACGAACACAGGGCCACCCGCATCAGCAGCGGATTCACCACTAAGCAATTTAAGCAGTTGCTTCCCGCTGACGGGGCTGTTTGTTGCTGCCTGCGGTGCGGCTAGGTGCGGGCATGATCTTCCCTGCATCCTTACATGTATACAGCCGCATCCCTCTCCCCTTCCCAGCGTCAAGAGTCAGACCCTGGCCCCGATGCCCGGAAGCAGCGCGGACTGCTGCTTACCAGGATGGAGATGCGGGGCACACAATCAAGCACCCCGCTGATCACATGCACTTAACCCAGGGACGGTACTGCAGCTCAGCGCTGTCTTAAAGCCCGAAACATGCTCAGGAGGTCGCCGGGCTGCTGGCTGCAGGAGAGGATCAGAGGATACCCGGAATGCTAGGGGCACAGGAAATCACAGTAATCACTGGCTTCTACTGCAGGAACATGCCGGTCAGCCCTGGCGGGGGATCGCTTAGCTGGGGTGAACGGTGTGATGCGGGAGCTCCGGGCCACAGTATCCACTGCACTGCAGCACTGTAGAGTATATGTGGGAGAGAGTGGGGATTAATAAAACCCCCACAATCAGTCCGCTGTGGCTAGCCAGGTCAGCGCTGGGCACATGAAACACATGACAAAAAGCAATACAATGAAGTGGGGGGAGCTGCATCAAAGAGCACCCAGCCTGTTAAGTATGAGGCTGCCATGTCTCTCTCTCAACATTTCTCCCTCCTCACTTTCTCTCTTACATGTCTCTATCCCTCCCCTCTCCATGCCTCTACCCCCCTTCCCTCCCCTCTCCATGCCTCTCCCCCTCATGCCTCTCCTCCCTCCCCATGCCTTTCTCCCCCTCCCTTTCACCTCCCATGCCTCTTTCTCCCCCTCCCTCCCTCTCCCCATACCTCTTTCCCTCCCTCCCCATGCCTCTTTCCCTCCCCCCATGCATCTTTCCCCCAATGCCTCTCCTCTCTTTCTCTCTACCCCCATGCCTCTCCTCTCTTTCTCTCTCTCTCGCGCTTTCTCCCCATACTTCTCTCTCTCAGCATGCCTCTCTCTCTGTCAACATGCCTCCTGGTAAGTATGAGACTGCCATGTGTAAGGGGCATGACGGTGTGAGATGCAATGTGTAATAGGCATTACAGTGCGGTGTGTAAAAAGGGGGATGCAGTCTGTCATAATGTGTAAAAAGGGGGACGCAGTCTGCCGTAATGTGTAAAAAGGGGAACGCTGCCTACCGTAATGTGTAAAAAGGGGGACGCTGCCTGCCGTAATGTGTAAAAATAAGAATTTACTCACCGGTAATTCTATTTCTCGTAGTCCGTAGTGGATGCTGGGACTCCGTAAGGACCATGGGGAATAGCGGCTCCGCAGGAGACTGTGCACAACTAAAAGAAAGCTTTAGACTACTGGTGTGCACTGGCTCCTCCCACTATGACCCTCCTCCAGACTTCAGTTAGGATACTGTGCCTGGAAGAGCTGACACAATAAGGAAGGATTTTGAATCCCGGGTAAGACTCATACCAGCCACACCAATCACACCGTATAACTCGTGATACAATACCCAGTTAACAGTATGACAACAGCTGAGCCTCTCAACAGATGGCTCAACAATAACCCTTTAGTTAGGCAATAACTATATACAAGTATTGCAGACAATCCGCACTTGGGATGGGCGCCCAGCATCCACTACGGACTACGAGAAATAGAATTACCGGTGAGTAAATTCTTATTTTCTCTAACGTCCTAAGTGGATGCTGGGACTCCGTACGGACCATGGGGATTATAGCAAAGCTCCCAAACGGGCGGGAGAGTGCGGATGACTCTGCAGCACCGAATGGGCAAACTCTAGGTCCTCCTCAGCCAGGGTGTCAAACTTGTAGAATTTAGCAAACGTGTTTGACCCCGACCAAGTAGCTGCTCGGCAAAGTTGTAGAGCCGAGACCCCTCGGGCAGCCGCCCAAGAAGAGCCCACCTTCCTCGTGGAATGGGCTTTTACTGATTTAGGATGCAGCAGTCCAGCCGCAGAATGTGCAAGCTGAATCGTACTACAGATCCAGCGAGCAATAGTCTGCTTTGAAGCAGGTGCACCCAACTTGTTGGGCGCATACAGGATAAATAGCGAGTTTGTCTTTCTTACTCCAGCCGTCCTGGAAACATATACTTTTCAGGGCCCTGACCACGTCCAGTAACTTGGAATCCTCAAAGTCCCAAGTAGCCGCAGGCACCACAATAGGTTGGTTCACATGAAAAACTGATACCACCTTAGGAAGGAATTGGGAACGAGTCCTCAATTCCGCCTTATCCATATAAAATACAGATAAGGGCTTTTGCATGACAAAGCCGCCAATTCTGATACACGCCTGGCCGACGCCAAGGCCCACAGCATGACCACTTTCCACGTGAGGTATTGTAGCTCCACGGATTTAAGTGGCTCAACCCAATGCGACTTCAGGAAACCCAACACCACGTTGAGATCCCACGGTGCCACTGGAGGCACAAACGGGGGCTGACTATGCAGCACTCCCTTAACAAAAGTCCGAACTTCAGGCAGTGAAGCCAGTTCTATTTTGGAAGAAAATCGATAGAGCCGAAATCTGGACCTTAATGGAACCCAATTTTAGGCCCATAGTCACCTCTGACTGTAGGAAGTGCAGAAATCGACCTAGCTGAAATTCCTCCTTTGGGGACTTCCTGGCCTCACAGCACGCAACATATTTCCGCCATATGCGGTGATAATGGTTTGCGTTCACTTCCTTCCTAGCTTTAATTAGCGTAGGGATAACTTCCTCCGGAATGCCCTTTTCCTTCAGGATCCGGCGTTCAACCGCCATGCCGTCAAATGCGGCCGCGGTACGCCTTGGAACAGACAGGCCCCCTGCTGCAGCAGGTCCTGTCTGAACGGCAGAGGCCATAGGTCCTCTGAGATCATCTCTTGGAGTTCTGGGTACCAAGCTCTTCTTGGCCAATCCGAAACAATGAGTATAGTTCTTACTCCTCTCCTTCTTATTATTATCATTACCCTGGGTAAGAGAGGCAACAGAGAAGGGAACACATACACCGACTGGTACACCCACGGTGTTACCAGAGCGTCCACAGCTATCGCCTGAGGGTCCCTTGACCTGGCGCAATATCTTTGAAGCTTTTTGTTGAGGCGGGACGCCATCATGTCCACCTGTGGCCTTTCCCAACGGTGTACAATCATTTGGAAGACTTCTGGATGAAGTCCCCACTCTCCCGGGTGGAGGTCGTGTCTGCTGAGAAAGTCTGCTTCTCAGTTCTCCACTCCCGGAATGAACACTGCTGACAGTGCTAACACATGATTTTCCGCCCATCGGAGAATCCTTGTGGCTTCTGCCATCGCCATCCTGCTTCTTGTACCGCCCTGTCGGTTTACATGAGCGACCGCCGTGATGTTGTCTGACTGGATCAGCACCGGCCGGTGTTGAAGCAGGGGTCTAGCCTGACTTAGGGCATTGTAAATGGCCCTTAGTTCCAGAACATTTATGTGTAGGGAAGTCTCCTGACTTTTCCATAGGCCTTGGAAGTTTCTTCCCTGTGTGACTGCCCCCCCAGCCTCGAAGGCTGGCATCCGTGGTCACCAGGACCCCGTCCTGTATGCCGAATCTGCGGCCCCATAGAAGATGAGCACTCTGCAGCCACCACCACAGCGACACCCTGGCCCTTGGAGACAGGGTTATCCGCCAATGCATCTGAAGATGCGACCCGGACCACTTGTCCAACAGATCCCACTGGAAGATCCTTGCATGGGACCTGGCGAATGGAATTTCTTCGTAAGAAGCTACCATCTTTCCCAGGGCTCGCGTGCATTAATGCACCGACACCTGTATTTGTATTATGAGGTCTCTGTCTAGAGACGCCAACTCCTTGGACTTCTCCTCCGGGAGAAACCCTTTTTATCCTGTTCTGTGTCCAGAACCATACCCAGGAACAGTAGACAAGTCGTAGGAACCAGCTGCGACTTTGGAATATTCAGAATCCAGCCGTGCTGTTGTAGCACTTCCCGAGATAGTGCTACTCCGACGAACAACTGCTCCCTGGACCTCGCCTTTATAAGGAGATCGTCCAAGTACTTCGGCCATTACCTTGGTAAATACCCTCGGTGCCGGGGACAGACCAACGGCAACGTCTGGAATTGGTAATGACAATCCTGTACCACAATTTTGAGGTACTCCTGGTGAAGAGGGTAAATAGGGACATGCAGGTAAGCATCCTTGATGTCCAGTGATACCCTGAAATTCTCCAGGCTTGCAATAATCGCCCTGAGCGATTCCATTTTGAACTTGAACCTTCGTATATAAGTGTTCAAGGATTTCAATTTTAGAATGGGTCTCACCGAACCGTCTGGTTTCGGTACCACAACATTTTGGAATAGTAACCCCGGCCTTGTTGAAGGAGGGGTACCTTGATTTCACCTGCTGGAAGTACAGCTTGTGAATTGCCGCCAGTACTACCTTTCTCCGAGGGCAGCAGGCAAGGCTGATGTGAGGTAACGGCGAGGGGGAGTCGCCTCGAACTCCAGCCAGTATCCCTGTGATACTACTTGCAGAACCTAGGGATCCACCTGTGGGCAAGCCCACTGGTCCCTGAAGTTCCCGAGACGCACCCCCACCGCACCTGTCTCCACCTGTGGAGCCCCAGCGTCATGCGGTGGACTCAGAGGAAGCGGGGGAAGATTTTTGATCCTGGGAACTGGCTGTCTGGTGCAGCTTTTTCCTTCTTCCCTAGTCTCTGTGCAGAAAGGAAGCGCCTTTGACCCGCTTGCTTTTCTAAAGCCGAAAGGACTGTACCTGAAAATACGGTGCTTTCTTAGGCTGTGAGGAAAACTGAGGTAAAAAATTTTCTTCCCAGCTGTTGCTGTGGATACGAGGTCCCAGAGACCATCCCCAAACAATTCCAAACCCTTATAAGGCAGAATCTCCATGTGCCTTTTAAAGGCAGCATCACTTGTCCACTGCCGGGTCTCTAATACCCTCCTGGCAGAATGGACATTGCATTAATTCTGGATGCCAGCCGGCAAATATTCCTCTGTGCATCCTTCATATAAGACGACGTCCTTAATATGCTCTATGTTAGCAAAATATTATCCCTGTCTAGGGGTTTAATATTATCTGACAGGGTATCAGACCACGCTGCAGCAGCACTATTTATGCTGAGGCAATTGCAGGTCTCAGTATAGTACCTGAGTGTGTATATACAGACTTCAGAATAGCCTCCTGCTTTTTATCAGCAGGCTCCTTCAAGGTGGCCGTATCCTAAGACGGCAGTGCCACCTTTTTTGACAAACGTGTGAGCGCCTTATCCACCCTAGGGGATATCTCCCAACGTGACCTATCCTCTGGCAGGAAAGGGTACGCCATCAGTAACTTTTTAGAAATTACCAGTTTCTTATCGGGGGAACCCACGCTTCTTTACATACTTCATTCACTCATCTGATGGGGGAACAAAACACTGGCTGCTTTTTCTCCCCAAAAATAAAACCCCTTTTATGTGGTATTTGGGTTCATGTCAGAAATGTGTAACACATTTTTTATTGCCGAGATCATGCAACGGATGTTCCTAGTGGATTGTGTATATATATCTCAACCTCGTCGACACTGGAGTCAGACTCCGTGTCGACATCTGTGTCTGCCATCTGAGGTAACGGGCGTTTTTTGAGCCCCTGATGGCCTTTGAGACGCCTGGGCAGGCGCTGGCTGAGAAGCCGGCTGTCCCACAGCTGTTACGTCATCCAGCCTTTTATGTAAGGA
Source organism: Pseudophryne corroboree (assembly GCF_028390025.1). Classification (NCBI taxonomy): domain Eukaryota; kingdom Metazoa; phylum Chordata; class Amphibia; order Anura; family Myobatrachidae; genus Pseudophryne; species Pseudophryne corroboree. The sequence goes on along the minus strand of NC_086448.1, from coordinate 655,225,694 downwards.
GTTGACATTGTCGGTTAATACCTTCCACCTATCCATCCACTCCGGTGTCGGCCCCACAGGGGGCGACATCCCATTTATCGGCCTCTGCTCCGCCTCCAGGAAACCTTCCTCATCCAACATGTCGACACAGCCGTACCGACACACCGCACACACACAGGGAATGCTCTGACTGAGGACAGGACCCCACAAAGTCCTTTGGGGAGACAGAGAGAGAGTATGCCAGCACACACCAGAGCGCTATATAATGCAGGGATTAACACTATAACTGAGTGATTTTCCCCCCAATAGCTGCTTGTATACATATATTGCGCCTAAATTTAGTGCCCCCTCTCTTTTTAACCCTTTGAGCCTGAAAACTACAGCGGAGAGCCTGGGGAGCTATCTTCCAGCTGCACTGTGAAGATAAAATGGCGCCAGTGTGCTGAGGGAGATAGCCCCGCCCCTTTTTCGGCTGACTTTTCTCCCGCCTTTTCATGGAATCTGGCAGGGGTAACTTATCACATATATAGCCCTGGGACTATATATTGTGATGATTTGCCAGCCAAGGTGTCTTATATTGCCCTCAGGGCGCCCCCCCCCAGCGCCCTGCACCCATCAGTGACCGGAGTGTGAGGTGTACATGAGGAGCAATGGCGCACAGCTGCAGTGCTGTGCGCTACCTTGTTGAAGACTGAAGTCTTCTGCCGCCGATTTTCCGGAACACTTCTTGCTTCTGTAAGGGGGCCGGCGGCGCGGCTCCGGGAACGAACACCAAGTTCGGGTCCTGCGGTCGATCCCTCTGGAGCTAATGGTGTCCAGTAGCCTAAGAAGCCCAAACTACCACCAGTTAGGTAGGTTCGCTTCTTCTCCCCTTAGTCCCTCGCTGCAGTGAGTCTGTTGCCAGCAGATCTCACTGTAAAATAAAAAACCTAAATATACTTTCTTTCTAGGAGCTCAGGAGAGCCCCTAGTGTGCATCCAGCTCAGCCGGGCACAAGAATCTAACTGAAGTCTGGAGGAGGGTCATAGTGTGAGGAGCCAGTGCACACCAGTAGTCTAAAGCTTTCTTTTAGTTGTGCCCAGTCTCCTGCGGAGCCGCTATTCCCCATGGTCCTTACGGAGTCCCAGCATCCACTTAGGACGTTAGAGAAAAGGGGACGCTGCCTGCCGTAATGTGTAAAAGGTGGACTCTGTCTGCCGTAATGTATAAAAAGGGGATCTGTTTGCCGTAATGTGTAAAAGGGGTTCTACGGCGCGCACTGCACCTATTTTACATAAAGGGAGGGGGGAAGGCGATGCCCTATCTTGCACACAGCGCTAAATTGTCTAGTTACGGCACTGGCCATGGGCAACTTCCCCACTGCCTCATACATCTACCCATGTATGAGTTAACGTTTAACGGTATATAAGCTCTAACCCCTCCTTAGCTTTAATTTAAAGAACATCAAGGATATGTTGAAGAAAACTATTAACATATTTCACACATATTCAACCAAGGAGGGAAGGATTGAGTGTCCCCCAGTGTAAGACAGAGAAAGAGATTTAACTGGTAAATACAGGTGAAACTCAGAAAATTAGAATATCGTGCAAAAGTTCATTTATTTCAACTTAAAGGGTGAAACTATTATATAGACTCATTACATGCAAAGTGAGATATTTCAAGCCTTTATTTGTTATAATTTTGATGAATGTGGCTTACAGCTAAAGAAAACCCCAAATCTAAAATCTCTAAAAATTAGAATATTACATAAAATTAATAAAAAGGAGTTTAAATAATGGAATGTCAGCCCTCTAAAAAGTATATTCATGCATATATACTCAGTACTTGGTTTGGGCCCCTTTTGCATGAATTACTGCCTCAATGCAGTGTGGCATGGATTCTATCAGCCTGTGGCACTGCTGAGGTGTTATGAAAGACCAGAATGCTTCAATAGCAGCCTTCAGCTCTTCTGCATTGTTCAGTCTCATGTCTTTCATCTTTCTCTTGGCAATGCCCCATAGATTCTCTATGGGGTTCAGGTCAGGTGAGTTTGCTGGCCAATCCAGCACAGTAATCCCATGGTTATTGAACCAGGTTTTGGTACTTTTGGCAGTGTGGGCACATGATTAAGTGCGCGGAGACGCACGAAACGCGTTGGAGGCATAGAGCTACAGACCATCACCTTTCCGGCCCGAACTTCCCGACGCCTAGCCGCAGCGTGACGTCATCGAGCCGCTACCCGACCACAAGCCGCGATCCTTTACCGCTGGACGCAGCGGATCGAGATTGAAGGACCACAACATCCACTTGTGCACGGGACTGACTCGGAGGTAGGGACAGTTAGCTTTTTCACAATACAAACTGTCAACCGGTACGGACTGAGCTCAAACCACTTACTCCAAGAAGGAGTTGTAAACATACTGCCAAACTAACAGAAATCTTTTTTACAGGTGCCACTTTTTACACATATATTACCCATGGCAATATATATTTTAAGTTATAAACATTAGCGCTCGTTACATGTTCCTAATTGTACCAATTTTAAACTGAGCAGCTTTTAGCCACATACAGCGCAGTTGTCACATATCTTCTATGTTTACTTCATGTAAACTGTGTGGTATTTCATCTACCGTATTAGGATAAGTGCATGTGTCAGAATGCTTAGGCATAACAATAGGAATAAGGTACTCCACTACCTCGTCATGCATTATATTCAAAATAGAAAAGGTTTGGGCAGAATATGAACAGCCTCATAAAAATCACAAAATTCCGCTACAATCTCAGTCAGACCACAAGTAGCAGATGAGTCAGATTGCCTTTACAGATGGTCAGACCAGATGCTCTTTTGTCTCTCATGTTAGCTAACATAGAATCAGCCTTGTCGGCTTTATAATAGAACCGTTGGAATCAATTCTTTAGAGTATAGGTGGCTTAAGCCATATAAAATTTTGTAAGCACATGACAAATCGGTTACATTTATCTAATCTCAGAGCGTACCCAGATCCACTCTGAACATTAAATGGCTATGGCTATGGTTTGAGGAATAAAAGTCTTGTTTTGTGGCGAACAGGTGACTTGTTCTTCCATAATGACAATGCACACGCCAACACAGCGCTGAGTGTTAAGCAATTGTTAACCAAAACTGACATGACACCTTTGCCACACCCACAGTATTCACCCGATCTCGCCCTGTGTGACTTTTTTTAAATTTCCTCAGATGAAGAGACCTTAAAGGAAAATGTTTTGCTGATATTGAAGAGGTGAAACAAAAACAGCAAAAGTACTAAAAGGCACCAACGAAGCTGAACTTAAAAAATGTTTTGAGCAATGGAAAAAAAAATATGTTTGGACAAATGTATTGATTCAGGTGGAGAGTACTTTGAGGGTGACTGATGTTTCAAAATGTACAAATAATTAATAAATCTTTAATTCCGGTTTCTTTTTGGGTACCTACTTGTATATGGGCTCGCCCATCAAGGGACAGCAAATGATCTCTTAGTAATTATCTATCTTTAAGTGTCCTACGGCTCAGACTCTCACTTTACAAACTTCAGTGAAGATCGCTCTCAAAAAAAGATTTCCCTCTGGACTATGGGGGACATTTACTAAGAAGTGATAAGAGCGGAAAAGTGAGCCAGTGTAGAAGTGCCCATGGCAACCAATCAGCATTGAAGTAACAGCTATAATTTGCATACTATAAAATTATATAGAGCTGCTGATTGGTTGATGGGGTAACTTCGCCACTGGCTCACTTCTCCACTCTTCTCACTTAGTAAATGTTCCCCTATATTTTTTAAGCAACCAATTATTTGCGATTTTGCCCATAGGATTTAAAAACTGGATTTTAAGACCTACCCTTTCTCGTAGTCCATAAGGGATACTGGGGTTCACTTAATACAATGGGTATAGATGGGGTCCAAAGGAGCCGGTGCACTTCAAATTTCTTCAACTGGGTGTGATGGCTCCTCCCCTCTATGCCCCCTCCTACAGCCAGTATAGGTAAAACTGTGCTGAAGGAAAATGGACATACTTGAGAGAAGGAACATAACGAGTGGTGAGATTCATACACCAGCACGCCAATAACCTAAAACGACTAGCAACGGCTGGTAACAAACAGCAACAGCTGAACAGGTAAACTTTTTGACAAGAAAACTCTGCAGACAAGTCAACGCACTGAGGCGGGGGCCCAGTATCCCTTATGGACTACGAGAAAGGGATAAACCAGTAGGTATTAAAATCCCATTTTCTCTAACATCCATAAGGGATACTGGGGTTCACTTAGAATGATGGGGATGTCCCAAAGCTTCCAGAACGGGTGGGAATGTGCGGAGACGTCTGCAGCACCGCTTGCCTAAACTGGGTATCCTCTTTGGCGAGGGTATCAAACTTGTAGAACTTCACAAAGGTGTTCCTCCCCGACCAGGTAGCAGCTCGGCATAGTTGCAAGGCAAAGACTCCACGGGCAGTTGCCCAGGAAGACCCCACTGATCTGGTAGAGTAGGCCTTCAGAGACTGCGGAACAGGTAAGGTTGCCGACACATAAGTCTGTTGGATAGTCAATTTCAGCCAACGAGCAATGGACTGCTTTGAAGCAGGACAACCCTTTTTCTGAGCATCATAGAGAACGAATAAGGAATCCGTCTTTCGTATCCGAGCCGTCCTTTTGACATAAATCTTCAAGGCTCGCACAGCATCCAAATGCCAGTACTAGACAGGACAACAATTGGTTGGTTCAGGTGGAACGCAGAGACAACCCTTCGGCAGGAACTGATGCCTAGTACTGAGTTCCGCTCTGTCCTCGTAATAGACCAAGTATGGACATTTACACGAGAGGGCCCCCAATTCTGAGACATGACTAGCAAAAGCCAGGGCCAGTAACATCACAGTCCTCCACGTGAGGTACTTTTCTTCTAGTGTCATCAGAGGATCAAACCAGCAGGACTGTAGAAATTCCAAAACAACATTCAAATCCCAAGGTGCCATGGGCGGCACAAACTGAGGTTGTATGTGAAGTACCCCTTGCAAAAAGGTCTGAACTTCTGCAACATTGCCAGCTTCTTCTGAAAGAAGATTGAGAGAGCGGAGATCTGGACCCTAATGGAACCCAGACGTAAGCCCTTATCCACACCCGCCTGCAGGAAACGTAAGAAATGTCCCAAGTGGAATTCAGCAGGTGAGTACGTGCGTTCCTCGCACCAAGAAACATACCTTCTCCAGATATGATGATAGTGTTTTGACGTTACAGGTTTTCTGGCCTGAACCATAGTTGCAATAAACTTCTTGGAAAGGCCCTTGTGAGTTAAAATTTCCGTTCAACTTCCAAGCCGTCAAACAAAGTCGCTATAAGTCCGGGTAGACGAACAGTCCTTGTTGCAGAAGATCTCTTCTCATTGGCAGAGGCCAAGGGTCTTCGACGGACATATCCAGAAGATCCGCGTACCACGCACTCCGAGCCCAATCCGGGGCAATCAGAATTGTCTGCACTCCCTGATTTCTGAGTCGCTTGAGCACCCTCGGGAGCAATGGAATTGGAGGAAACAGGTGGACCAGCCAGTAAGGCCAAGGAGACATCAGCGCATCTATTGCCCTCGCCTGAGGGTCCCTTGTTCTTAAGCAATACCAGCGAAGCTTCTTGTTGAGTCAAGACGCCATCATGTCTATCTGTGGACAACCCCACAGGTCGATGATCTGTTGAAACACCTGTTGGTGGAGACCCGACTCCCCTGGGTGGAGATCGTGACGACTCAGGAAGTCCACTTCCAAGTTGTACACCCCCGAAATGAAGATAGCGGACATTGCTCTTGCGTTTCTTTCTGCCCAGAGGAGTATCTTGGACACCTCTCGCATGCAGGCTCTGCTTTTTGTCAATTTATGTAAACCACCGCCGTGGCGTTGTCCGACTGCACTTGGATCGCCCAATCCCTGAGCAGAGGAGATGCCTGAAGCAGTAAATTGAAGATCACCCGAAGTTCCAGAATATTGATTGGAAGAAGGGCTTCGTGGGCTGACCATCTGCCCTGGAACTGAGCCCCTTGGGTGAAAGCTCCCCATCCTCTCAGACTCGCATCTGTTGTGAAGAGGATTCAATCCTGGATCCCGAAACTGCGACCCTGAAGCAGGTTTGAGGACTGTAGCCACCACAGGAGGGAAATCCTGGCCTGAGGTGACAGACGTATTATCTGATGCATCTGAAGATGTGATCCGGACCACTTGTTCAGGAGATCCAACTGAAATGTTCTGGCATGGAACCTTCCGTATTGGATGGCCTCGTATGAGGCTACCATCTTTCGCAACAATTTTATGCAAAGATGGATGGATGGATATCTGAGTAGGCCATAGCACCAGTCGGACCATCTCCTGGAGTATCCTTGCTTTTTCCTCTGGGAGGAACACTTTCTGAGCCACAGTATCCAGAAACATTCCCAGGAACAGGAGCCGCTGAGTAGGCTCCAGGTGGGACTTGTGTAGATTGAGGATCCACCCATGTTTTGACAGAAGCTGAATAGTGCTGTCTAAAATGAGCAATAGAAGCTCCCTGGATCTCACATTTATCAAGAGATCATCCAGGTAAGGGACAATATTTATCCCCTGGACTTGGAGCTGGAACATCATTTCCGCCATTACCTTCGTGAAGACCCTCGGAGACGTGGACAGGCCTAAGGGTAGCGCCTGGAACTGGTAGTGATCGTTCAGCAGGGCAAACCGCAGGCAAGCCTTGCCGAACCGTCCAGTTTTGATACCACAAACAGGTTGGCGTAGTAACCCTTTCCCTGTTGTTGTAGTGGCAATGGAACAATTACTTGGAACAGGACCAACTTTAGGATGGCCTGTTGTAGCGTAACTCGTCTATCTTGCAAAACTGGTAAGTTTAATTTGAAAAATTGTTAGGAAGGAGCGCTGTCAAACTCCAGCTTGTAGCCCTGAGAAATGAGGTCCCTTACCCAGGTATCCTGGCAGGAGCCTTCCCAGATGCGGCTGAAGTGACGCAGTCGAACACCCACCTCGAGATCCCCTCGGGGTGGGGAGGCACAGTCATGCTGAGGCCATAGTGGAAGATGAGCTGGTGCTCTGTTCCTGAGAACCTGCGGCTGCTGGATTTCTTGTCTTGCCTCTGGTGCCTCTCGCTGCATTGGAGGCACCTATGGCTCTTGATCTAAACCTTGTAGTCCGAAAAGACTGGGTAGACGGCCCCAGGTAGGAACGCCTAGCCGGCGGGGCCCCAGTGGGGAGAAACATGGATTTTTCTGCAGTAACCTTAGAAATCCATGTATCCAACTCAATGTCGAATAGCCACTCCCCTGAGAAAGGAAGAAACTCTACACTGCGCTTGGAATCTGCGTCCGCTATCCACTGATGCAGCCAAAAAGCTCTGCGCACTGACACTGCCATGGCAGTAGTCCTAGCATTAATAGCGCCAATTTCCTTGAGAGAATCACACAGGATGCGTGCAGTGTCTTGAATGTGTTTTAAGTGGGTCACCGTAGTGACCATGGGCATATCCACCGCAAAGCCCTCTTGAAGTTGAGTTGCCCATGTATGGATGGCGTGTGTCATCCAACAACCCGCAAACACAGGTCTTTGTGATACGCCAGCCACAGTGTAAATAGACTTTAGTGTAGTCTCCATCTTCCTATCCCCAGGAAACTTTAGTATAAAAAAGCCAGGAGCTGGTAGTACCACCTTTTTTGAGAGGCGGGAGACTGATACGTCTACGGCTGGGGGTTCTTCCCAATTTTACCTACCTCCAGGTATAAATGGGAAAATGTTTAAAAACCGTTTTGTAACCTATTTTTTATCAGGCTTTTTCCAGGCTTACTTAAATATGTCATCTACAGTAATTCCGGAGAATCAGGGAAAGTGACACTGAGCTTTTTCTGTGCTAGGAAAAGAGTGCAGTACTGCAACGTCTTCCAAAGTGATTTTTAATACTTCCCTGATAGCAAGAATGAGGGGCTCAATACCCTGGGCAGAAGTGGAATCCTCTGTAATTCCTCCCCCTCCTCCTGTACTTCTTCCTCAGGTTCTGAGAGTAAATCAGGCAGCCCACATTTAAATGGCCCTGAACTAGGAAGGGGGGGTTGTTTGTCATCTGCCTTAGCAGCCAGGTCTGCTACAGGCTGCTGCAGCTGTTGTGTCTTCTGAGTATTTGCAGTGAGTTGTGATGACATACCTGCCATCATAGTTTTTATGGCACAGAGCCAGGGTGGCTCCTGACCTTCCCCCCCCCAGTCTCCTCACTAACTTGTGAAGACTGAGGGGGTCATTCCGACCCGATCGCTCGCTGCAGTATATCGCAGCGCAGCGATCGCGTCAGACCTGTGCATGCGCCGGCGCCGCAGTTTGCTGGTGCATTCTGGGCGGCCGAAGGCCGCTGAAGTGTAGCGATCGCCTCTGCCTGATTGACAGGCAGAGGCGGTCGCTGGGCGGGAGGGGGCACGGTCCGGCCAGCGCAGGCGTAGCCGGACCGCTGGGGGGGGGGGGGGGGGGGAGGGCCGCAGCGGCTGCGTCACACGTAGCCGCTGCGACCCAGGCAGCGATGAGGTTCTCCCAGCCAGCCGCAGGAGCTGCGCTGGCCGGGAGTTACTCCTGAAATGCTGCAAAAGCATCGCTGTTGTGTGATGCTTTTGCATTTCTGCAGGGGGGGGGGGGGGGGGCACTGACATGCGGGGCGGACTAGCCCTGTGCTGGGCGTCCCCCCGCATGTCTGAGTGCCTGATCGTAGCTGTGCTAAATTTAGCACAGCTACGATCAACTCGGAATGACCCCCTGAGTGCATTGTTCACATAATAGTGAACGAGTTGTAGAGGGAGAGAATCTGGTGTGACATACACTGCACAATTGGTGTTTGACCATGTTTACAGTGAAAACACACAGACAAGGTACAATAGCAAACCTGTCGTTACTGTATGTGAGAAAGAGACCTAGAGAGAGAGGGACAGCACACCCAAGCCTGTCAGACTCAGTAAATCTGCAGGCTGTATATATATATATCATAGTAGAAACTGGATTACTTGTCCTCTTCAGCACACTAGATTTGTGTACAATAGCGGCTGTCCCCCTGTTTTACACCCCTGTACCAGTTTCCAGCGTATCCTGAAGTGCCTGGAGGGGCAGTGTGACCTTGCTGCTGCAGCTGTAAGCAGAAGAAGGCGCCAAAATGCCGCTGGTCCCTGTAATGGGGTCGGAGCTATATAGATATTTATAATGGCAAAGCCTGCTAATAAGTGTAAAACATCACATGAATGCAAATTTTCACCACCGCTGCCAGTGTACACAGGCTGGCTATAGAGGGTCCCCCCAGGAAGGGTCACGTATGCCGCCTCTGCGATTGCGCCACACCAACAACCGGGGGACCCCTCCTAGCGGGGCCCCCGGTTTGTACTCACCACTCTTCTCACCTTCAGGCTTATGTTAGGGGTGTGCGGCGTGCTGCGATTGTGTTCGTCAAGGCGCAATGCCCTGCGGTACCAACAACCTCTAACGACAGTGGTCCTGCAGCGGGGATGCGGCTCTGACGCCTGAAGAGACCGGTAAACGTCGTCCCCCCTAACTCCCACATTGGAGGTATACTATTGCCCAAACACTATACTGAAAATAATAACGTTTAAAATAAACTGAAGAAAAACTCTGGATCTCCAGAGTGTGCATCCTCTCCTGAGGAAACATTTTTCTAAACTGTCTGTAGGAGAAGGCATAGAGAGGAGAAGCCAGCACACACAGTTGAAGAAAGTTAAAGTGCATCGGCTCCTTTGGACCCCATCTATACCCATCGTACTAAGTGAACCCCAGTATCCCTTATGGATGTTAGAGAATGGAATTAATACTAAATTCCAACCAAATGCATTTAATATTAATGCAATACTAGATCATGCTAGCAAAACCCGCAGCTTTGCAAACCCTTCACTTAGTAAATAAAGATATTTATGTTACAATAGCATTAGGTCTTAATGGCTCACAGACAAAAGCAAACCTCTCAAACTTTTAAAAACAAAGTCCATGCTTCAGATTCTCTCAGTGCACAGAGATAGCTTCAGAAGAAGAGGTCCTTAGAAGAATTAGGGGGTTATGTAATCAGCTCCGATAATTTTGGAGCTAATGAATTAGCTCCACTGAGTCTTCAATTAGGGACGTTTTCGGGCGTTTTGAAGGCCCATGTTTTCAACGGAAACACGATGATTCGCCAATCCACGTGTTTCCGTACCTGCTGCATTTTTCGCCTGGGCGAAAAACCGGCCCTGCTATTGCATAGGGCGAATCCCCATTCGCCCTAAAATAGCGAAAAGCTCAGTTATCACCTAGGCGGAAAAAAACGGAGCTAATTGAATACCCCCTTAATCTCATGCTCTCCAACTGGGACTAAGTTACATATTGAATTGAAACAGAATTCAGAATTGAAACTTGAATTCTCGTTCCTTGGAAACATATAGCTGCTAAATTAGAAGTGATTTCAAAAAATGGCAATTCGTTTGGGAAAAAAGCTCAAAGATCTTGAGAGGAGAGCTTTCTGCAATAACCTTTGTATTAATCAAATCCTCTATTCAATCAAGCAGCCACCTTTACTAAATCTGCAATTGCTATTCAAACAAACATTTCTGCAGGCCTCCTCAGACCATCTCCAACTGGAACTATCCCATCATATCCTCTGTACTGCAAATCAGCCGAGATGTGATTATTTACTCTATTATTATTCCAGCTCTTTGCAGACCTTTCCCCCTCAATCACGAGGAAGAGAATGATTTTGAATAACTCACAACTGAGAGACAGTATATGAGATGTGATAAAATATATGTGGGGCTGTTGCATGTACTGTACTTGCAAAAAAAAAACCTTTAAATAAGTTTAGATCAACTTCTGTCCCTCTAAATAAGGAACATCCAGGGTGGGAAAGAGAAATGAGGTAGACCTAGAGCTTGATGATATTGCAACTATGAGGGGGAAAATCTCATATACTGTAGCTCTATGGGGGGTATCCAATTACAGGTGAATAAACATCGGGAATTAAAAACTGAAGTTTTCCTCGATGTTTCACCTGTATTTTTTTTTAAAGGGTATCCAATTTGGTCGCCTGTAAATAATATATATAAAAAAAATACACACTTTCCTAAAAACACACAGGTTCAGTAGAACCTGTGGGTCTTCGGGAGAAACATCCCCGATTTGGGATGAAAACAGGGCTGTTTACAGTTATTTGGTTTTGCCTGTCTGAAAACATGTGAAAAAAAAAACCCTGATAAGCTGCGGCTCGTGTTGGTTTAATCGCTAATTGGATAACCTCCGGCTGGACAATTAGCCATGATAATTAACCGCATCTAACTGGATACACCCCTATGTATGCTTGACTAGACAGAAAAAAAAAAAAGCTTATATAATTTGCTAGCAATACTACAGTCTCTACTCCAGTATCCACAGGGGCATAGGACTGATATCCAAAACAATGCACATAATCTGGAATGTTTGCGCATGCCCTAAAGTGGGCACTTTAAGACTTTCAAAGGGGTGGTTCAAGTGGAACAATGAAACCACTTTCGGCAGAAACTGCTGACGAGTCCTCAATTCTGCTCTATCTTCATGGAAGATCAAATAAGGGCTCTTGTGAGACAAGGTCGCTAATTCAGACACCCGCCTTGCGGATGCCAAGGCCAACAGCATGACCACTTTCCACGTACGGAATTTAAACTCTACCTCCTGTAAAGGTTCAAACCAATGAGATTGAAGGAACTGCAACACCACGTTAAGATCCCATGGTGCTACAAGGGGGCACAAAGGGAGGTTGGATGTGCAATACGCCTTTCACAAAGGTCTGAACTTCTGGAAAGGAGGCCAATTGTTTTTGGAAGAAAACTGATAAAGCCGAAATTTGAACATTAATTGAGCCCAACTTTAGGCCCACATCCACACCGGCTTGTAGAAAATGGAGAAAAACGTCCTAACTGAAATTCTGCAGTAGGAGCTTTCTGGGATTCACACGAAGACACGTATTTTCTCCAAATACGGTGGTAATGTCTAGACGTTAATCCTTTCCTGGCCTGAATAAGAGTGGGGATGACTTCCTTGGGAATACCCTTTCGGGCTAGGATCCGGCGTTTAACATCCAAGCCGTCAAACGAAGTCGCGGTAAATCTTGGAACACGCACGGCCCCTGCCGTAATAGATCCTCCCTCAGAGGAAGAGGCCAGGAATCTCTTATGAGTAATTCATGAAGATCTGGATACCAAGCCCTCTTTGGCCAATCTGGAACAATGAGGATCGTTTGAACCTTTGTTCTTCTTATGATCTTTATCACTTTTTGAATGAGTGGAAGCGGAGGAAACACGTACACCGACCGAAACACCCACGGTGTCACTAGGGCATCCACTGCTATTGCTTGAGGGTCTCTCGACCTGGAACAATATCTCTGAAGTTTCTTGTTGAGGCGCGACGCCATCATGTCTATTTGAGGAATTCCCCAAAGACTTGTCACTTCTGCAAAGACCTCTCGATGAAGACCCCACTCTCCTGGATGGAGATCGTGTCTGCTGAGGAAGTCTGCTTCCCAGTTGTCCACTCCCGGAATGAAGATCACGGACAGAGTGCTTGTATGTCTTTCCGCCCAACGGAACACCTTTGTGGCCTCTGCCATTGCCGCTCTGCTCCTTGTTCCGCCCTGGCGGTTTATATACGCCACTGCTGTTATGTTGTCCGACTGAATCAAGACGGGCCGATTGCGCAGAAGATGTACCACTTGCAGAAGGCGGCCCTCAACTCCAGGACGTTTATGTGTAGACATATTTCCTGGCTGGACCATTTTCCCTGGAAGCTTTCCCCCTGCGTGACTGCTCCCCAGCCTCGGAGACTCGCATCCGTGGTCACTACGATCCACTCCTGGACCCCGAACCTGCATCCCTCTAGGAGGTGAGAGCTGTGTAGCCACCACAGGAGTGAGATCCTGGTCTTGCAGGACAGGGTTATCCTTCGGTGCATGTGCAGATGGGACCCGGATCACTTATCCGATAGTCCCACTGAAACACTCTGGCATGGAATCTGCCAAACTTAATGGCCTCGTAGGCCGCCACCATCTTCCCCAGCAACAGAGTGCATTGATGGATCGATACTCTTGCCGGTTTCAGAATTTGTTTGACCAGGTTCTGAATTTCCAGAGCCTTTTCCACCGGAAGAAAAACTCTCTGTAATTCTGTGTCCAGAATCATTCACAAAAACGACAGCCGTGTCGTCGGAACCAACTGCGATTTTGGCAAGTTTAGGGGCCAACCATGTTGCTGCAGAATTGTCAGGGAGAGCGTAATGTTCTGCAGCAATTGGTCCCTGGATCTCGCCTTTATCAGGAGATCGTCCAAGTACGGGATAATTGTGACTCCTCGTTTGCGCAGGAGAACCATCATTTCGGCCATTACTTCGGTGAAAACCCTCGGAGCCGTGGATAGACCAAACGGCAACGTTTGAAATTGGTAATGACAATCCTGAACTGCAAACCTCAGGTAAGCCTGATGTGGAGGATAAATGGGGACATGTAAGTAGGCATCATTTATGTCTACCGAGACCATAAAATCCCCCTCCTCCAGACTGGAGATCACAGCTCGGAGAGATTACATCTTGAATTTGAATTTTTTCAGGTAGAAATTGAGGGATTTGAGGTTCAGGATTGGTCTGACCGAGCCGTCCGGCTTCGGGACCACAAACAGGCTCGAATAAAAGCCTTCTCCCTGTTGTGACGGGAGAACCGTGACAATGACTTGATTTCGACTGGAAAGAGAAGCTGGTAAGGCTGATTTGAAAAGTCGGTGAGGGGGGACGTCTGGAAACTCCAGTTTGTACCCTTGGGACACTATTTCTAAAACCCACGGGTCCAGGCCCGAACGAGCCCAAAACTGACTGAAGAGCTTGAGACGTGCCCCCACCGGTGCGGACTGCCGCAGAGGAACCCCAGCGTCATGCGGTGGACTTGGCAGAAGCCGGGGAGGACTTCTGCTCCTGGGAACCCGACACGGCCGGTGATCGCTTACCTTTTCCCTTTCCTCTAGTAGTAAGGAAGGAAGACCCTCGGCCCCTTCTGTATTTATTGGGCCGAAAGGACTGCATCTGAAAGTGGTGTGCTTTCTTTTGTGGTGCAGGCACATAAGGTAAAAATGATGACTTACTCACGGTAGCCGTAGATACCAACTCAGCGAGGCCGTCACCAAACAATACGCCACCTTTATACGGTAGAGACTCCATAGCTTTCTTAGCGTCAGCATCAGCATTCCACTGATGAATCCACAATGCTCTCCTAGCTGAGACTGCCATGGCATTGGCCCGTGATCCCAAGAGGCCAATATCTCTTGCAGCTTCCTTTAGATAGACTGCAGCATCCCTGGTATGACCTAGCGTCAGAAGAATGCTATCCCTATCCAGGGTATCCATGTCAGATGACAAGTTATTTGCCCAGTTTTCAATAGCACTACTCAACCACGCAGATGCAATGGCTGGTCTGAGTAGCGTACTCATGGTGACATAAATGGATTTCAATGTATTTTCCTGCCTACGATCCGCAGGATCCTTTAGGGCTGCCGTGTCAGGGGACGGAAGAGGCACCTTTTTGTACAGCCGTGATAGAGCTTTGTCCACAATGGGGGGGTGACTCCCATTTTTCCCTATCCCCAGAGGGAAACGGATACGCCACTACAATCCTTTTGGAAATCTGAAACTTTTTGTCAGGATTTTCCCAAACCTTTTCACAGAGCGTGTTCAGTTCATGAGAGGGAGGAAATGTTACCTCAGGTTTCTTCCCTTTATACATACAGACCCTAGTATCAGGAACAGTAGGGTCCTCAGTGATATGTAATACATCTTTTATAGCTACAATCATGTACTGAATGCGCTTTGCCAGTTTTGGATCTAATCTGGCATCACTATAGTCGACACTTGAGTCAGTGTCCGTGTCGGTATCCGTGTCTGCCAGCTGGGCAAATGAACGTTTTTGTGACCCCGAGAGGTTCTGGACTTGAAACAACACATCCTCTTTGGATTTCTTCCAAGCGTGGTTCTGAGACTCAGATTTATCCAATCTTTTATTGATCAGAGCCACATTTGCATTCAAAGCACTCAAAACATTCACCCAATCCGGTGTCGGCGGTGCCGACAGGGTCACTCCCAGTCTTTTGTGTCCCTAACACAGTCTCCTCCTGGGATGAGCACTCCGCCTCAGACATGCCGACACACGTTCACCCACCACACGCAGATACACTGGGCCTACAGGGGACAGACCTACAGTAAAGCCTGTCAGAGACACACAGAGGGAGATATAGCTAGCCCACACCCCAGCGCCCAAAACCCGGTCTGAACACTACAGAAAATGTCCCAGACCTGCAGCGCTTTTATAAACTAATATAATGCACCAAAATCGCTGTGACCCCCCACCCCCGTTTTCAACCCTGTTACTTGTTACAGCAGTATGAGGAAGGACCAGCATCTCTGCAGCCATGTGAAGAGAAATGACGCCGAGGTGTGTGCTGTGAGGGCTAAGCACCGCCCCCGTACTGGCGCGCTTCAGACCCGCTCGTTTTTTAAACTTTTTGCACTGGCGGGGGTCCCGACAGTGCCCAAGCACTATGTCCACTGTTGTCAGATACAGATATGAGGTGTATATGCTGCCCAGGGCACCCCCCTGCACCCTGCAGTGCTGTTGTGTGTGGGAGCATGGCGCGCAGCGAGGAAATTGTGCGGTACCTCAAAGCCGTCACTGAAGTCTTATGATCTTCTTCTACTCACCTGTCTTCTGACTTCTGGCTCTGCAAGGGGGGGTGACGGCGGGCTCTGGGAATGAACCCCTAGGCTTACCTATTATTCCAAACCCTCAGGAGCTAATGGTGTCCTGTAGCCAAAGAAGCAGTGCCTTTAACTCACAGAAGTAGGTCTGACTTCTCTCTACGCTAAGTCCCACGAAGCAGGTAGACTGTTGCCAGCAGTGCTCCCTGAAAATAAAAAACCTAACAAAGTCTTTTCAGAGAAACTCAGTAGAGCTCATCAGTGTGCATCCAGTCTGCCTGGGCACAGATTCTAAACTGGAGTCTGGAGGAGGGGCATAAGGGAGGAGCCAGTTCACACCCCTTTGAAAGTCTTAAGGTGCCCATGTCTCCTGTGGATCCAGTCTATACCCCCCCCCATGGTTCTTGTAGTGTCCCCAGCATCCTCTAGGACAGGGGTGGGGAACCTCAGGCCCGAGGGCCGTATAAGGCCCTCAAAGGCACTTGATCCGGCCCGGCCAGGCTCCCCTAAACGAGAGGAGATGCCGAGCGCCTGCTGAGATTTTACCACCAGCGGGCGCCCGGCTCCTCAGCAGCAGCCGGAGGCAGGAGCTCACTCCTGAGCTCCAGCTTCTGGCTCAGGCAGTGTACATGTGTGGCGCTATGGGAGAGACGTCATGACATCTCTCCCATAGTTTCGAGGAGAGGGAGGGCTACGGTCCAGAAGCAGGAGCAGGGCTGGAGAGCATTGTGGTTTTTTTTCTTTTTTTTAATGTGTGTGTGTGTGTGTGTGTAAGCGAACTACTAGGGGGCATATTTAATGGGGAATAACTACATGGGGCATATCTAATGGGGCATAACTACAGGGGGCATATTTAATGGGGCATAACAACTGACGGGGCATATCTAATGGGGCATAACAACTGACTGGAGGCAAATCTAATCGGGCATAACAAGTTACTGGGGGCAGGCTAATTTTGAAATTGATAATTTTTGTATGGCACCCGAAGGATTTTATATATATCCAAATGGCCCTTGGTAGAAAAAAGGTTCCCCACCCCTGCTCTAGGACGTATGAGAAATATTATCAAATCAATCACTGACATTCTACCGTTCTCTTTTCCACCTTCTCCTTATCCCCAACACTCCAAAACACATTAAGTTGATCTGTCATTTAGAAATTAAGCAAACTGTTAGCTGGCCACATCCTGGAAAGACAGAAATCCTCTGGTCTTTGTTTCAGCCCACAACAGAATTGGGGACATAAGAAATATCATTAGTTTCATCTGGGATTAATTTTCCTCAATCCAAATTTGAGATCTATGGATGGACCTCTTTCAAGCATCATTGACTCTTGCCACCCACAGAAACATAGAACATTCATTGTACATTGGATTACCTGCAGGGTGGCCTACAAATATACATAAACTATAATCTCTTAATTCTTATTAGCACTTAATCGCCATCTTTCCATTTCTCCTCTCTATACTCCCTACTGTGTGTCCCCAAATTAAAAATTTGAAGCTACATATACAACTTGCTGTTTTTTATGGGCAGTACGGATGGTGTAATGGTTAGCATTACTGCCTCACAGCACTGAGGTCATGGGTTCGATTCTCACCATGCCTCTACCTCTCCGGGTACTCTGGTTTCCTCCCACAATCCAAAAATATACTGGTAGGTTAATTGGATCCCAACAAAATTAACCCTAGTATGAATGTGTGCGCATGTACATGTGGTAGGGAATATAGATTGTAAGCTCCACTGGGGCAGGGACTGATGTGAATGGCCAAATATTCTCTGTAAAGCGCTGCGATATATATGTGTGTGATATATAAATAACTGGTAATGATAAGAATGATAAACATTCTCTAAGGCGTGCAACTTATCTTTGTAAAACATATTGAAATATTCTATATCGTCTCAACAAAAGACATTTATGTACAAAAAAAAAAATAAGAATTTATTCACCGGTAATTCTATTTCTCGTAGTCCGTAGTGGATGCTGGGAACTCCGTAAGGACCATGGGGAATAGACGGGCTCCGCAGGAGACTGGGCACTCTAAGAAAGAATTAGGACTACTGGTGTGCACTGGCTCCTCTCTCTATACCCCTCCTCCAGACCTTAGTTAGGGAAACTGTGCCCGGAAGAGCTGACACAACAAGGAAAGGATTTGGAATCCCGGGTAAGACTCATACCAGCCACACCAATCACACCGTACAACTCGTGATAACTATACCCAGTTAAAAGTATGAATAACAACTGAGCCTCACTGAACAGATGGCTCAGAACAATAACCCTTTAGTTAGGCAATAACTATATACAAGTATTGCAGACAATCCGCACTTGGGATGGGCGCCCAGCATCCACTACGGACTACGAGAAATAGAATTACCGGTGAGTAAATTCTTATTTTCTCCGACGTCCTAGTGGATGCTGGGAACTCCGTAAGGACCATGGGGATTATACCAAAGCTCCCAAACGGGCGGGAGAGTGCGGATGACTCTGCAGCACCGAATGAGCAAACTCAAGGTCCTCCTCAGCCAGGGTATCAAACTTGTAGAATTTTGCAAACGTATTTGATCCCGACCAGGTAGCAGCTCAGCAAAGTTGTAAAGCCGAGACCCCTCAGGCAGCCGCCCAAGAAGAGCCCACCTTCCTCGTGGAATGGGCCTTCACAGATTTAGGATGCGGCAGTCCAGCCGCAGAATGTGCAAGTTGAATCGTGGAGCAGATCCAGCGAGCAATAGTCTGCTTAGAAGCAGGAGCACCCAGCTTGTTGGGTGCATGCAGGATAAACAGCGAGTCAGTCTTTCTGACTCTAGCCGTCCAGGAAACATAGATTTTCAGGGCCCGGACTACATCCAGCAACTTGGAGGCCTCCAAGTCCCCAGTAGCCGCAGGCACCACAATAGGTTGGTTCAAATGAAACGCTGATACCACCTTAGGGAGGAATTGGGGACGCGTCCTCAATTCTGCTCTGTCCAAAGCCGCCAATTCTGACACCCGCCTAGCCGAAGCCAAGGCCAAAAGCATGACCACTTTCCACGTGAGATATTTTAATTCCACGGTCTGAAGTGGCTCAAACCAATGTGATTTTAGGAAATCCAACACAACGTTGAGATCCCAAGGTGCCACCGGGGGCACAAAAGGGGGCTGAATGTGCAGCACTCCCTTAACAAACGTCTGAACTTCAGGCAGTGAAGCCAGTTCTTTCTGAAAGAAAATAGACAGGGCCGAAATCTGGACTTTAATGGAACCCAATTTTAGGCCCATAGTCACTCCTGACTGTAGGAAGTGCAGAAAACGACCCAGCTGAAATTCTTCTGTGGGAGCCTTCATAGCCTCACACCAAGCAACATATTTTCGCCATATGCGGTGATAATGCTTTGCTGTCACATCTTTCCTAGCTTTTATCAGCGTAGGAATGACTTCAACCGGAATGCCCTTTTCCATCAGGATCCGGCGTTCAACCGCCATGCCGTCAAACGCAGCCGCGGTAAGTCTTGGAACAGACAGGGCCCCTGCTGTAGCAGGTCCAGTCTGAGAGGCAGAGGCCAAGGGTCCTCTGAGATCATTTTTTGCAGTTCCGGGTACCAAGTCCGTCTTGGCCAATCCGGAACGATGAGTATAGTTCTTACTCCTCTCTTTCTTATTATCCTCAGCACCTTTGGTATGAGAGGAAGAGGAGGGAACACATAAACCGACTGGTACACCTACGGTGTCACTTGAGCGTCCACAGCTATTGCCTGAGGGTCCCTTGACCTGGCGCAATATCTTTTTAGCTTTTTGTTTAGGCGGGACGCCATCATGTCCACCTGTGGCCTTTCCCAACGGTTTACAATCAGTTGGAAGACTTCTGAATGAAGTCCCCACTCTCCCGGGTGGAGGTCGTGCCTGCTGAGGAAGTCTGCTTCCCAGTTGTCGACTCCCGGAATAAACACTGCTGACAGTGCTATCACGTGATTTTCCGCCCATCGGAGAATCTTTGTGGCTTCTGCCATCGCCATCCTGCTTCTTGTGCCGCCCTGTCGGTTTACATGGGCGACCGCCGTGATGTTGTCTGACTGAATCAGCACCGGCTGGTTTTGAAGCAGGGGTCTTGCCTGACTTAGGGCATTGTAAATGGCCCTTAGTTCCAGAATATTTATGTGTAGTGAAGCCTCCTGACTCGACCATTGTCCTTGGAAGTTTCTTCCCTGAGTGACTGCCCCCCAACCTCGGAGGCTTGCATCCGTGGTCACCAGGACCCAGTCCTGTATGCCGAATCTGCGGCCCTCTAGAAGATGAGCACTCTGCAGCCACCACAGCAGAGACACCCTGGCCCTCGGGGACAGGGTGATCAGCCGATGCATCTGAAGATGCGATCCGGACCACTTGTCTAACAGATCCCACTGAAAGATCCTTGCATGGAATCTGCCGAATGGAATTGCCTCGTAAGAAGCTACCATCTTTTCCCAGGACTCGCGTGCAGTTATGCACAGACACCTGTTTTGGTTTCAGGAGGTATCTGACCAGAGATGACAACTCCTTGGCCTTCTCCTCCGGGAGAAACACCTTCTTCTGTTCTGTGTCCAGAATCATACCCAGGAACAGCAGACGCGTCGTAGGAACCAGCTGCGACTTTGGAATATTCAGAATCCAGCCGTGCTGTTGTAGCACTTCCTGAGATAGTGCTACTCCGACCAACAACTGCTCCCTGGACCTCGCCTTTATAAGGAGATCGTCCAAGTATGGGATAATTATAACTACCTTCTTTCGAAGGAGTATCATCATTTCGGCCATTACTTTGGTAAATACCCTCGGTGCCGTGGACAGACCAAACGGCAACGTCTGGAATTGGTAATGACAGTCTTGTACCACAAAACGGAGGTACACCTGGTGAGGTGGGTAAATGGGGACATGCAGGTAAGCATCCTTGATGTCCAGTGATACCATGTAATCCCCTTCTTCCAGGCTTGCAATAACCGCCCTGAGCGATTCCATTTTGAACTTGAACCTCCTTATATAAGTGTTCAAGGATTTCAAATTTAGAATGGGTCTCACCGAACAGTCTGGTTTCGGTACCACAAACATTGTGGACTAGTAACCCCGTCCCTGTTGAAGGAGGGGAACTTTTATTATCACCTGCTGGAGGTACAGCTTGTGAATTGCCGCCAGCACTACCTCCCTGTCCGGGGGAGTGGCTGGCAAGGCTGATTTGAGGTAACGGCGAGGGGGAGACGTCTCTAATTCCAGCTTGTATCCCTGAGATACCACTTGTAGAACCCAGGGATCCACCTGTGAGCGAACCCACCGGTCGCTGAAGTTCCGGAGACGGGCCCCCACCGCACCTGGCTCTACCAGTGGAGCCCCAGCGTCATGCGGTGGATTTAGTGGAAGCAGGGGAGGATTTTTGTTCTTGGGAACTGGCTGTATGGTGCAGCTTTTTCCCTCTACCCCTGCCTCTGGGCAGAAAGGACGCGCCTTTAACCCGCTTGCCTTTCCGGGGCCGAAAGGACTGTACCTGATAATACGGTGCTTTCGTAGGCTGTGAGGGAACCTGAGGTAAAAATGTCGACTTCCCAGCTGTTGCTGTGGAAACGAGGTCCGAGAGACCATCCCCAAACAATTCCTCACCCTTGTAAGGCAAAACCTCCATGTGCCTTTTAGAATCCGCATCACCTGTCCACTGCCGAGTCCATAATACTCTCCTGGCAGAGATGGACATTGCATTTATTCTAGATGCCAGCCAGCAAATATCCCTCTGTGCATCTCTTATAGATAAGACTACGTCTTTAATATGCTCTATGGTTAGCAATATAGTGTCCCTGTCAAGGGAATCAATGTTATCAGACAGGGAATCAGACCACGCTGCAGCAGCACTGCACATCCATGCTGAAGCAATAGCAGGTCTCAGTATAGTACCTGAGTGTGTATATACAGACTTCAGGATAGCCTCCTGCTTTCTATCCGCAGGCTCCTTTAAGGCGGCCGTATCCTGAGACGGCAGTGCCACCTTTTTTGACAAGCGTGTGAGCGCTTTATCCACCCTCGGGGATGTCTCCCAGCGTAACCTGTCCTCTGGCAGGAAAGGGTACGCCATCAGTAACTTTTTAGAAATCAATAGTTTCTTATCGGGGGAAGCCCACGCTTCTTCACACACTTCATTCAACTCATCTGATGGGGGAAAAACCACTGGTTGCTTTTTCTCCCCAAACATAATACCCTTTTTAGTGGTACCTGGGTTAATGTCAGAAATGTGCAACACATTTTTTATTGCCGTAATCATGCAACGGATGCCCCTTGTGGATTGTGTATGTGTCTCATCCTCGTCGACACTGGAGTCAGACTCCGTGTCGACATCTGTGTCTGCCATCTGAGGTAGCGGGCGTTTTTGAGCCCCTGATGGCCTTTGAGACGCCTGGGCAGGCACTGGCTGAGAAGCCGGCTGTCCCACGGCTGTTACGTCATCCAGCCTTTTATGTAAGGAGTTGACACTGTCTGTTAATACCTTCCACATATCCATCCACTCTGGTGTCGACCCCGCAGGGGGTGACATCACATTTATCGGCACCTGCTCCGCCTCCACATAAGCCTCCTCATCAAACATGTCGACACAGCCGTACCGACACACCGCACACACACACAGTGAATGCTCAGACTGAGGACAGGACCCCACAAAGTCCTTTGGGGAGACAGAGAGAGAGTATGCCAGCACACACCACAGCGCTATATAAACAGGGATTTACACTACACAAAGTGATTTTCCCAATAGCAGCTATAATACACAGTTTTGTGCCTAAATTTAGTGCCCCCCCCTCTCTTTTTTACCCTATTGAGCCTGGAAACTGCAGGGGAGAGCCTGGGGAGCATCCTTCCAGTGGAGCTGTGAAGAGAAAATGGCGCCAGTGTGCTGAGGGAGATAGCCCCGCCCCTTTTTCGGCGGGCTTCTCCCGCTCTTTATATTAATATTATGGCAGGGGATTTTTACACATATATAGTTTATTAGACTATATTATGTGTTTTTTGCCATTTTAAGGTAATCTAATTGCAGCCCAGGGCGCCCCCCCCAGCGCCCTGCACCCATCAGTGACCGGAGTATGTGGTGTGCATGGGGAGCAATGGCGCACAGCTGCAGTGCTGTGCGCTACCTTAATGAAGACCGGAGTCTTCAGCCGCCGATTTCCAGGACGTTCTTCTTGCTTCTGGCTCTGCAAGGGGGACGGCGGCGCGGCTCCGGGACAGGACGACCGAGGCTGGGCCTGTGTTCGATCCCTCTGGAGCTAATGGTGTCCAGTAGCCTAGAAGCCCAAGCTAGCTGCAAGCAGGTAGGTTCGCTTCTCTCCCCTAAGTCCATCGTAGCAGTGAGTCTGTTGCCAGCAGATCTCACTGAAAATAAAAAACCTAATAAATACTTTCTTTTCTAGGAGCTCAGGAGAGCCCCTAGTGTGCAACCAGCTCGAGCCGGGCACAGATTCTAACTGAGGTCTGGAGGAGGAGCATAGAGGGAGGAGCCAGTGCACACCAGTAGTCCTAATTCTTTCTTAGAGTGCCCAGTCTCCTGCGGAGCCCGTCTATTCCCCATGGTCCTTACGGAGTTCCCAGCATCCACTAGGACGTCAGAGAAAAAGGCAATAAAAGGAGTATAACTACAAAATCTTAACTTTCCAAGGCAATAAGAGCGGCTAAGATGCATAATCGCATATTAGTTTCACACTGCAGATGTCATCATTCAGCTTATTTATATGGTGCCATGGATTCTGCAGCTACAGTATGTACAGTCAAAAGTAGTTCATCTCACATCACGTTACTATGTAGGTTTACACAGAGACTTGATGGCAGATAAATGAATCAATTTTTTCAGCCCATTTGGTTTATGAATGATTATCAGCAAAGACCTGAGATTTTTACAAGTGCGTTTAAATCCATAGAGTAATGAGTTTTTTTTCCCCCAACTACATCTGCTGGAAAGGTCTTCCAACTATCTATTACTCTGTCAATAAAATATCATTTTCTAAAAATACGCAATAAGCTTTACTCCCACCTATTTAATGCCATGTCCTTCTGTTCTGGAATTCACTTTATTTGGAAAAATATTCTTCTTGAATCTTATTTAAACGATTACAGATGTGTCGTCCTTTAACTATTCTACAGTATCAGTTTGAACAAAAAATAAATAATTTAAGTATCACAATCTAGTAGGTTTCCCTGCTTTGGCATACAAAACTAATTTTAAATAGCAGGGAGCACACAGCAAGACCTACGCTGCACATTTGTACCGTCTACAGTGTTCTCTTCAGGATCTTTTTGATGGGTGCCAGTCTTTTTTCCCATGAACAGTCGGACTTACAGAGTACGTTGGCACCAGCAAGCAGGGGGTACCATAAGCAACGGCAATGCTTGCTTCACTGAGACACTCCTGCTGAAAGGAGGATCTCAGCCAATCCCCTCCACTGGAGGCAAGCACCATTATACTACTCATATAATAGTGGTTAGTATAATGTCTAGAAAGTATTACTAATACCTTATTTACACCAAGCTTTTGACACGGTTATTGCAGGGTTAACCTGGGTTGCAGATTGGTGTAAAAGGGTTAACTCGGGTTCAGTGATCCAGGAATCCAACCGGGGTATCTTGCAAGGTTGGTCCACGATAACCAGTAACTTGGTAACCAGGGTACTGTACACAGTATAGAGAAAGCCGCATTCCTGGCGCAAGAAGATGATGTAATCTCCAAGTCCCGGCAATGCATCCATGTGCAGTGTGAGCGGTGCTGACCCGGGAATAACACGGGCTGGCACCACAGTGTGAAAGGGGTTTGTCTTGGTATTTACCTGGTTTGGAACAGTGTGGCTACATGTATTAAGCCTGGAGAAATTATAAGAAGTGATAAAGCAGTGATAAATGGAAGGTGATAAAGCACCAGCCAATCACTAAGGATTTAAAAAAAAAAAAACAGGAGATGAATGGCTGGTGTGTTATCACCTTCCACTTATCACTGCTTTAACCCTTCTCTAGACTTAATAGTACATCTTCCCCAGAGTTCAAAATCCCAGGTCAGGCCAGGATTTGGGTGTAAAAGGACTATTTTTGCCAGGGCTCAATTAAGCCATGGGCTCTTCCGGAGCACTTAAGACAGGGGGGCCCAGGAGAAGGGGTGGTGTATATTAGATTGTGCATATCTCTTTCCAGGAGGGACAAAATGCTCTCTACCTGGGCTTCCCTCTTACCATATGATTGACGTCATCTATGTTGACATATTTGATAAGAAAGGTATATAAACACAGGTGATAGCAATTATAAACTAAGAGGGAAGTCCAGGTAGAAAGCATTTTATCCCTCCTGGAATGGATTATGTTGGGAGGTAAGGATTATGTGTATTCAATTTAAACCAATGGTGTGTATTAGTTTTAATCTAATAGTTTAATAATGCCTGGGTACTGTTTATAGCTCCACTTAATTGAGAGACAACTATTATAAGGGTTTTTTTTTGTAGGGGAACGACGACAACTTAAACAACCTTAAAATACACATACAAAAAATAGGATTTTAATACCTACCAGTAAATCCTTTTCTCTTAGTCCGTAGAGGATGCTGGGGACTCCAAAAGGACCATGGGGTATAGACGGGATCCGCAGGAGACATGGGCACTTTAAGACTTTGAATGGGCGTGAACGGGCTCCTCCCTCTATGCCCCTCCTCCAGACCAAAGTTATAGGAACTGTGCCCAGAGGAGACGGACATTTCGAGGAAAAGGATTTTGTTAAACTAAGGGTGAGATACATACCAGCTCACACCGTACAACATGGTATACAACTAAAACCAGTTAACAGCATGAACCAAAGAGATCAGCAACAGGCTGACCTTTAGCAAAACACAACCTTTGTGCAACATAAGCAATAACTATTTACAATTACTGCAGATAGAGGCCGCACTGGGACGGGCGCCCAGCATCCTCCACGGACTAAGAGAAAAGGATTTACCGGTAGGTATTAAAATCTTATTTTCTCCTTCGTCCTAGAGGATGCTGGGGACTTCAAAAGGACCATGGGGTTTATACCAAAGCTCCAGACCGGGCGGGAGAGTGCGGATGACTCTGCAGCACCGATTGAGCAAACATGAGGTCCTCATCAGCCAGGGTATCAAACTAGTAGAATTTTGCAAAAGTGTTTGAACCCGACCAAGTAGCTGCTCGGCAAAACTGTAATGCCGAGACGCCTCGGGCAGCCGCCCAAGATGAGCCCACCTTCCTAGTGGAATGGGCTTTCACCGATTTCGGTAACGGCAATCCAGCCGTAGAATGAGCCTGCTGAATCGTAATACAGATCCAGCATGCAATAGTCTGCATAGAAGCAGGAGCGCCAACCTTGTTGGCCGCATACAGGACAAACAGCGCCTCTCTTTTCCTAACACGAGCCGTTCTGGCAACATAAAATTTCCAAGCTTTGACCACATCAAGAGACTTGGAGTCTGCCAAGGCTTCAGTAGCCACCGGCACCACAATAGGTTGGTTCATGTGAAACGACGAAACCACCGTAGGCAGAAATTGTTGACGAGTTCTTAATTCCACTCTATCCACATGGAAATCAGATAGGGGCTTTTGTGAGACAAAGCAGCCAATTCGGACACCCGCCTTGCGGACGCCAAGGCCAATAGCATGACTACTTTCCACGTGAGAAATTTCAACTCAACCATTTGTAAAGGTTCAAACCAATGTGACGTAAGGAACTGTAACACCACGTTAAAGTCCCACGGTGCCACTGGGGGCAAAAAAGGAGGTTGGATGTGCAGCACACCCTTCACAAAAGTCTGTACTTCTGGAAGTGAGGCCAATTCCCTTTGAAAGAAAATTGATAAGGCCGAAACCTGCACTTTAATGGAGCCTAACTTCAGGCCCGCATCCACACCTGCTTGCAAAAAGTGGAGAAAACGACCCAGCTGACATTCTTCTGTAGGAGCCTTCTTAGATTCGCACCAAGACACATATTTTCTCCAAATACGGTGATAATGCTTCGCCGTTACCTCCTTTCTAGCTTTAAGTAGAGTGGGGATGACTTCCGTGGGAATTCCCTTTCTAGCTAGGATTTGGCGTTCAACCGCCATGCCGTCAAACGCAACCGCGGTAAGTCCTGGAACACGCACGGCCCCTGCTGTAAGAGGTCCTCTCTTAGAGGAAGAGGCCAGGGATCTCCTGTGAGTAATTCCTGAAGATCCGGATACCAGGCCCTCCGTGGCCAATCTGGAACAACGAGTATCGCCTGAACCCTTTTTCTTCTTATGATCCTTATCATCTTTGGGATAAGTGGAAGTGGAGGGAACACATAGACCGACTGAAACACCCACGGTGTCACCAGTGCGTCCACTGCTATTGCTTGAGGGTCCCTCGACCTGGAACAATATGTCTGAAGTTTCTTGTTGAGGCGAGAAGCCATCATGTCTATTTGAAGAAGTCCCCAATGACTTGTCACTTCTGCAAAGACCTCTCGATGAAGACCCCACTCTCCTGAATGGAGATCGTGTCTGCTGAGGAAGTCTGCTTCCCAGTTGTCCACTCCTGGAATAAAGACCGCTGACAGAGCGCTTGCATGTTTTTACGTCCAGCGAAGAATCTTGATGGCCTCCACCATCGCCGCTCTGCTCTTTGTTCCGCCCTGGCGGTTTACGTGCGCCATGGCTGTAATGTTGTCAGACTGAATAAGGACGGGCAGGTCGCAAATAAGATGTTCCGCTTGCCGAAGGCCGTTGTAGATGGCCCTTAACTCCAGCACGTTTATGTGCAGACAAGCTTCCTGGCTTGACCTTTTTCCCTGGAAATTCTGTCCCTTTGTGACTGCTCCCCAACCTCGGTGACTCACGTCCGTGGTCACCAGAACCCAATCCTGGATCCCGAACCTGCGACCCTCTAGAACAGGCTTTTTCAACCAGTGTGCCGTGGCACATTAGTGTGCCGCGACCAGTTGCAAGGTGTGCCGCGGAGCCAGAGCAGCATCCTGCACCTTCAGAGTGAACTGTTGGCCCAGGCTCTTCTTAGAGGATCAGTCGTGCTCCGTCCGTGACGTATACCTTGGAGACGCGGCGGTGTGATATCATAGGCCACGGCCGCCGCATCCCACCACTCAGCCAGCCCACCCACCTGCACATACATCTTCCAGTTCCTGCCTGCATACACAGCTTTCCTTGCCCGCCCACATCCACACCTGCCCACCGCCCGCTGCTCAGTATTCGCAGCACTCCACTATGAACAACCCCCGCCACTGAGGGACGTGGAGGGCTAATATTTGTTATTTTTTTTTCTCCTTTGGGGAACAATAGGATTTATGTAGGGAGAATAAGGATTTATGGGGGGGAACAATGTGAATAATTCATGCGGGGAGCAATAGGATTTATGTGGGGAGCAATGTGATTGTTTTTTCTGTGTAGGCCGATGTATGTGTGGATTTTTTTTTTTTTTTACTGTGATGGCCAATGTGTGTTTTTTGTTTTTTCCTGTGGGGAACTGATGCTGTGCCTTGGCAATTTTAAAATATTGTTTGGTGTGCCGCGAGTAAAAAAAGGTTGAAAATCACTGCTCTAGAAGGTGAGAACTTTGGAGTTACCACAGGAGAGAAACCCTGGCCCTGGGTGACAGGCTTATCTTCCGGTGCATGTGCAGATGGGACCCGAACCACTTGTCCAGCAGGTCCCACTGAAAAGTTCTTGCATGGAATCTGCCAAACGGAATGGCCTCGTAGGCCGCCGCCATTTTCCCCAGCACTCGAGTGCAGTGATGAATCGACACTCTTGGCGATTTCAGAAGTTCCTTGACCATGTTCTGGAGTTCCTGAGCCTTTTCCAACAGGAGAAAGATCCTCTGCAGTTCCGTGTCCAGAATCATGCCCAAAAACGACAGCAGAGTTGTCGGAAATCAACTGCGACTTTGGTAAATTTAGGAGCCAGCCATGTTGTTGCAGCACCTTCAGGGAGAGCGCAACGCTTTTTAGTAACTGCTCCCTTGATCTCGCCTTTATCAGGAGATCGTCAAAGTATGGGATAATTGTGATCCCTTGCTTGCGCAGGAGCAACATCATTTCCGCCATTACTTTGGTGAAAATCCTCGGGGCCGTGGAAAGACCAAACGGCAACGTCTGAAAATGGTAGTGGCAATCCTGAACAGCGAACCTCAGGAACGACTGATGAGTACGATATATGGGGACATGTAGGTATGCATCCTTTATGTCGACTGACACCATAAAATCCCCCCGCTCCAGACTGGAGATCATAGCTCGGAGAGATTCCATCTTGAATTTGAATCTTTTTAAATACAGGTTGAGGGATTTTAAGTTCAGAATCGGTCTGACCGAGCCAACCGGCTTCGAGACCACGAACAGGGTTGAATAAAACCCTTTCCCCTGTTGTAACGGGGGAACCGTGACAATGAGTTGCTGTTGACACAGCTTTTGTATCGCAGCACACACTAACTCTCTCTCTGGGTGAGAAACTGGTAAGGCCGATTTGAAAAATCGGTGTGGAGGCACGTCTTGGAACTCCAGTTTGTATCCTTGGCTCACAATTTCCAGCACCCAAGGATCCAGGCCCGAGCGAACCCAGACTTGACCGAAGAGCTGAAGACGTGCCCCCACCGATGCGGACGCCCGCAGAGGAGCCCCAGCGTCATGCGGTGGATTTGGTAGAAGCCGGGGAGGACTTCTGCTCCTGGGAGCTTGCCACAGCCTGCAATCTATTTCCTCTTTCCTGACCTCTGTCCGCGAGGAAGGAAGAACCACGTCCTTTTCTGAAATTATGAGACCGAAAGGACTGCATCTGGTATTGAGGCGTTTTCTTTTGCTGTGGAGGGACAAAAGGCAAAAACGAAGACTTACCCACGGTAGCTGTAGAAACCAGGTCCGCGATGCCCTCACCAAAAAAAACTTCACCTTTGAAGGGCAGGGCCTCCATAGCCTTTTTAGAGTCAGCATCACCATTCCACTGATGAGTCCACAACACCCTCCTAGCCGAGACTGCCATGGCATTGGCCCTTGATCCCAAGAGGCCAATATCTCTCGCCGCTTCCCTTAGATATATCGCTGCGTCCCTGGTATGACACAGCGTCAAAAGCACGTTATCCTTATCCAGGGTGTCTATGTCAGATGACAAGTTATCTGCCCACCTTTCAATAGCGCTACTCACTCATGCCGACGCCACAGCCGGCCTGAGCAGCATACCCGTAGTAACATAAATAGATTTTAAGGTAGTTTCCTGCTTACGATCCGCAGGATCCTTTAGGGCCGCCGTGTCAGGGGACGGTAGCGCCACCTTTTTGGACAAACGTGCCAGAGCTTTGTCCACCGTGGGTGAGGATTCCCACCGTAACCTATCCTGCGAGGGAAAAGGATACGCCATAGAAATCCTCCTAGGAATCTGCAGTCTCTTGTCTGGGGATTCCCAAGCTTTTTCAAAAAGAGCGCTCAGTTCATGAGAGGGAGGAAACATTACCTCAGGTTTCTTTCCCTTAAACATACAGACCCTTGTGTCAGGGACAGTGGGGTCTTCTGTGATATGTAACACCTCTTTAATTGCCACAATCATGTACTGAATACTCTTGGCCACCTTAGGATGTAACTTGGCATCATCATAATCGACACTGGAGTCGGAATCCGTGTCGGTATCAGTGTTTGCTATCTGGGTAAATGAACGTTTCTGCGACCCTGAGGGTGCCAGAGATTGTGACAAACCATCTCGCATGGATTGTCTCTATGCTTGGTTCTGAGACTCAGATTTGTCTAACCTCTTATGCAATAAAGCCACACTTGCATTTAAAACATTCCACATATCTACCCACTCAGCAGTCGGCGGTGCCGACTGAGTCACTCCCACATTCTCTTCAGTCTCCACACCAGCCTCCTCCTGGGAAGAGCCTTCAACCTCAGACATGTCGACACACGCGCACCGACACCCCCAAACACACTGGGCTATAGGGGACAGACCCACAGTAAGATCCTTCAGAGAGACAGAAAAGGAGTTTGCCAGCTCACACCCAGCGCCTCACCGGTCTGAAGGAATTAAATAACGCCCCAGACCTGTAAGCGCTTTTATACCAAATAATCAACACAAAATTTTGTCCCCCCCCCCCTTCTTTTCGTGCACCCTGTTACTTGTGTACAGCAGTGAAGGGCCAGGAGCAGCGTCTCTGCAGCAAGCTGTGGAGAAAATGGCGCTGGTTAGAGCTGAAGGAGAAAGCCCCGCCCCCTACCCGGTGCGCTTCGTTCACGCTTTTATTTATACTGGCGGGGGTGCAGGTCTCATATGAGGATACATTGCTGCCCAGGGCGCCCCCCCTGTGCCCTGCACCCATATAGAGCCGCTTGTGTGAGGGAGCAATGGCGCGCAGCACGACCGCTGTGCGGCACCTCAGGAAGATCTGAAGTCTTCTGCCGCCTTTGAAGTCTTCTTGCGTCTACTACTCACCCGGCTTCTCTCTTCAGGCCCTGTGATGGAGACGGCCGCGCGGCTCCGGGAACGAGCAGCTAGGCGCACAAAGTGATCAGACCCTCTGTAGCTAATGGTGTCCAGTAGCCTAAGAAGCAGAGCCTTTGAACTCACAGAAGTAGGTCTGCTTCTCTCCCCTCAGTCCCACGAAGCAGGGAAGTCTTTTTTTAGAGAAACTCAGTAGAGCTCCCCTAGTGTGCACCCAGTCTCCTCTGGGCACAGAATCTAACTGAGGTCTGGAGGAGGGGCATAGAAGGAGGAGCCAGTTCACGCCCATTAAAGTCTTAAAGTGCCCATGTCTCCTGCGGATCCCGTCTATACCCCATGCTCCTTTTGGAGTCCCCAGCATCCTCCAGGACGAAGGAGAAATAAAATCTGTCATTTATCTGGTCACCTGCAAGAATAGCAGACGACTCTGTACTACGTACACACTGGGACAGGTCTCATGAGGACTCTGTCTCTCTCTCTCTCTCTAGACCCAAATGCTCTCATTAGAGAACACATTACATAGGACCAAGACACCAGATGGGAAGGAGGAGACGCTGGGATCCCCGGGTCACTTACAGCTCTCTTCCCCCTACTATCTCTCCTCTGGTCAGCAAGCTCCATCGGTAGCTCATAAAATCTGATACTCCTGTGTCTCTGCCTGCACTGTATACTGTAAGTGCAAAAAACGGTGTAGGTAAAAGGAAAGGGTACTGTAGTGATCACTTTACAATAGTCGACTCAAAAGATGAATTACATCTATTATGGCAGCAAGTGTTAGAAAGAGGTTTCTATAATGTAGTCAATGGAAGGGGGTTGCTGTCCGGATTTCAGTCTGAATTCAGTCAGTAGTGGTGATAATAAAGTCTCCAAAACACTCACACCGGGCTAGGATGTCACTTAACACGATTCTCTGCCTCCAATAATGCTCATCGGCTTCCTCAGAAGTCTGTTCTCTGCTAATTGCAAATTTTTTTTTTTTTTAAAGAAAACAGATTCTAGGAGTCATTAAGCCCTTGCCTGAACTTCCTTGTGTTTCAGGCCTCGATTTGAGCTTCCTTTTGTGGAGCTCGTAGATATGATTTATGCATTCCAGAGGCCATGTATAAGCTCTCTATGCATTCTGAATCCTATACAAGGGACAGCATATTACAAGTTTTACTAACTTGTTAATAATACTGTTTTGAGTGAACTATTGCAAAGTGATCATTACAATACACTTGCCTTTTACTTACATCTGATATTGGAATATAGATTAACTCAAGGTGGAGTAGCTGCAAGTATCTTGAGTGGAACTTTGCACACTTATGGGCATATTTATCACAATCTGCAAATTCAGAGGCGGTTGTGATGTGATTATTTCACTTAATTCTCCTTGCAAATTTGGGAAATATCACAAATGTATTAAAATTTGCATGCTGAAACAGAGCTTGAGAGAAAGCTCAGTCACAGCCATGTCTCTGCATCATGCTTTCCTTAAAAGTGAAAGCCTTTATTTGCGGAAGCACATACTGCACTTGCTAAGTAAGGTAGTGCAGTGTGCAGACGGAGCATACAGCTAGTATCTCTGATAGGACACTAACTGCATGCATAAAGAAAATTGGCGTAGAATAAGCTTACCTACACACAGAAAACGGTGATTGGTGAGCTCCTTCTGTATCCCAGTCAGCTGATCTGTGCAGTGAGATGATGTTCAGGAAAGCATTGAGGTATATTTAGACAAATAGGCTGATCACAGAAGCCGACTGCGACCTCCACCAGTCAGCATGCAGAAAGGGCAGAGCAGGAGTAGGGGTAACTGGAGGAAGCCTGTATAATGTCATCTGAAGATGGCGTTATTATCGCTAGGCTCTCTCCAGTATTTCTTTACAATTTAGCATTAGTAAATTTTAACACATCACATTTCCCATTACAAGTATAAGAAATGCAATCTTCTTAATAAGAAAAAAGCAGTTTAAAGGTTTTGGAGAAGGTTATTTACAAAAACTCCTCCAAAAGCCCTTTGATACATTTAGATGATACTCAAATAAACGGTGTGAAAACACCCATTTTAACATTATTTTAGTAGAAAAAATATTGATAATAGTCCCTAAGTTATAATACATTACTTAGATTTGGGGGGGAATACTTCTAGCAGATGCTAAATGTCTCCCCTTTTTTCCTCTCACCAATGTATCTTCTTCATTGTCTTCTGAAGCTGAAGCCAAATGCATATTTTGTGCTTGACATTAAAGGGACATATTAGCTTATTATTGTTTAAAGATCAGAACAAAAGGATTGCATTAAATTCATGCCAGGACAAACAGTCATAAAAAGCAGAAAACTAAAAGTTATATTATTTGTTTTTTATATAGTGACAACAGTATTTTCTAATCCAATTTGATATAAAATCCACACAAAGAACTAATGTTAGGCATCCCAAGCTCCAAGTAGAAAAAAAAAAATACACAAAAAATGAAGACTCTAGCTAAGCATTAAATAAAGCTGATGAATCAATGGTTGCACTGTTATATATCCTACAGTATGTTCTCCACATATTTAGAAACTCAACTAGTCTGCCCTAAATACATGTACACACTAGGGTTTCTTTTTGTTGAAAACTAATAAGCATACCAGTATATTTTTGGATTTTGGGAGGAAACCGATGCAAGAACAGGAAGAATATGCAAACTCCACACAGTTAGAGCCCTGGTGACAATTTCCTTTTCCTTACACAGACACCTGCATTTTATCTGGTGCCTGCGAAGAAAAGGGATCAGTGGGGAAAACTGGCAACATTGAATTGTTAGGGACATCAGGTTCTGTTACATATGAGGCCCGCATTTGGCCCAAGTCAGTACATAGAATGGCACCTAGCTGACCTCGAGTTGCTAAGGGGAAAACAGGGTTACCAGGTATTAGGGCAGCAGTACCTTCATTATTGTCAATAACGCCACCCGAATCTGTCCCAAGCAGTGCATTCGTGGGAAAAGTGGGTAACACATTTGTGAAGACAAGGTCCCCTGTTCTCCTCTATTTACAAGATGTTTGGGTACAAACAGGTTTCCCTTCTAACCCAGTAACCTGTGTAACATTATCATCACCACCCCCAGTCACATCATTGCAGGGTTCAGCATTAACCCATATTACCGGAACAGAGTCACATAGTTAAAAAGAAATAGAATCAACATTCTCAGGAGCATATTGTGATATTAATAGTCCAGAGTCAGTATTAACTAGCAACTCCATTGGGAATATTCCCAACCACACTCCCAACACTTATGGCCCCTTTCAAAGCAGCTTCCTTCAGATGCAAATCCTGTGCCTCCTTTGGTAGTACGCTGTGCGCACCATCAGCCTTTCCCAGCAGTGTAAACTATACTCAGCATATTCCACAGTGATGTTAGTTTGCAGGGGTACTTCTATAGGTTGTGCTGGAACTTCTCCCAATGGTAATAGCTGTTGCAGACGCCATCTTTCCCCCTCTACGCGTTGACACTGGACTCACCAAAATGGCGTTTTCAGCTTTCCCCAATCGTGTGCCTCTCTTTAAAAACACTCAAAACAATCCTCCAGTTCGTTCAGCAGGGTCCCAGGATTCATCTCGGGACCCGGAGTAAGGGGGTCATTCAGAGTTGATCGCTCTCTGCCATTTTTCGCAGCACAGCAATCAGGTTACTACTGCGCATGCATCGCAATGCGCACCGCATCGAACGGGTACAAAGCGGATCATTGCTGGGCGTTGGATTTAATGAAGAATCCATTCGCACAGCTGATCGCAAGAAGATTGACAGGAAGAGAGCGTTTGTGGGTGTCAACTGACCGTTTTCAGGGAGAGTTTGGGAAAACGCAGGTGTGTCCAGGAGTTTGCAGGGTGGGTGTCTCACGTCAATTCCGGGATCAAAAAGTCTGAAGTGATCGCAAGGGCTGAGTAAGTGCAGAGCTACTCAGAAACTGCAAAAAACATTTTCGTCCCGCTCGACTGCACAGGCGTTCGCACACTTGCAAAGTGAAAATACACTCCCCCGTGGGCGGCAACTATGTGTTTGCATGGCTGCTAAAAGTAGCTAGCGAACGAACAACTCGGAATGACCCCCTAAGAACTATTGCACGATACTGGCTGAAGGAATTGCACTCATCCTCATCTGCCCACATGAGCTGTCGGATAATCTCGTTGCGAGTGTTGTCACGGCAGGAGAGACCTTGAAGTGGACATTCCTTCGTTAGCTCTTCCAGGTTCATCAGGTTAAGTGGTAATCTGGGTCGATGATTCCAGACTTCCTGGCTGCTACACATTCTGCATTCTCCCTGGAACTAGCAGAGATGTTTGTATATGGTGTAATGTCCAGGGCCAGCTGATTCTCTGTACCACAGCTGGAGTTTGCTTGTCCCCCTCCGTCCTGCTCCAACACAGGGAAATTCTCTGGAGGGGGTCTGTGGTGATTTGCGGCTCCAGCCACAGGCTGCCAGTTGAGTTCAGCTAGCTCCAACTGGTACCTGTGATCCGCTTCCTGTTCTGCAGCAGCAGCCACTCTGTCCATAGCAGCTCAGCGTTCAGCAGCCTCTCGTTCTACAGCAGCAGGCTCTCTTACATTGAACTGCTCTATAAACTGCAGCAACATCGATGGGTAGGGCTGCTTCACATACTTCAGAACCATCTTTAGATCTAGAGCCAACCTTCAGGCAACTTCCGCTGGCCCCACAATGTTGATACCAGAGTTCCCATCACAGTCAGGCTTTCCACTATTACTTCCCGTAGTAAGTAAAAGTCCAGTACAGGGTACATCCCTGGTCACCGCAGTCTCTCCGGCTGATGCATTCCCCACTCGTACCAGTTCGATGACATCCTGATGCTCTGTATCATCAACCACTAGGTCCTGGATCAATCTCTTCTTATGATGGTCCAACCAGACTATACCTTTCCGCATGCACCGCGCCACAAGCTCTTCCTTCCTAAGCGGTTGATAGTTTGCAGTCATCTTCGCCAATATAAAATAAAAACAGGGATGGGGAACGGAAATTGTTTTCACTGTGTTACTATTACAAATATAAGCTTTGAGTTCTGGTATCCGTTGAGTATCATTCAACTTAAGTTTTCTAAGTAATAAAAAATAGGATTTTAGGACCTACCGGTAAATCCTTTTCTCTTAGTCCGTAGAGGATGCTGGGGACTCCGAAAAGACCATGGGGTATAGACGGATCCGCAGGAGCTTGGGCACACTATAAAGACTTAAACTGGGTGTGGACTAGCTCCTCCCTCTATGCTCCTCCTCCAGACCTCAGTTAGAAAACTGTGCCCAGGAGAGATGGACATTTCGAGGAAAGAATTTATAAACACGGTGAGTGTCATACCAGCTCACACCACAAACACACCGCAGAACGCGGCATTCAATAGAAAACCAGCCTACGGCATGAAAAAAAACACAGCCACATGCTGAGAGAATATGTAACACAACCTGCGTGCCAACACAACCTAATAATAAGACACCGCATGCCATGGCATGAACAAGGTCCGCAACAGTCTGACAGAGAAGAAACACCACTAGAGTGTAACCAAAAACAATAACTGCAGACACAGTACGCACTGGGACGGGCGCCCAGCATCCTCTACGGACTAAGAGAAAAGGATTTACCGGTAGGTACTAAAATCCTATTTTCTCATACGTCCTAGAGGATGCTGGGGACTCCGTAAGGACCATGGGGATTATACCAAAGCTACAAAACGGGCGGGAGAGTGCGGACGACTCTGCAGCACCGATTGAGCAAACATGAGGTCCTCATTAGCCAGGGTATCAAACTTGTAGAGCATAGCAAAAGCGTTTGATCCCGACCAAGAATCCGCTCTGCAAAGTTGAACCGCCGAGACTACTCGGGCATCCGCCCAAGAAAAACCCATCTTCCCAAAAGAATGGTCCTCCACCTACTTCGGTGACGGCAATTCAGCCGTAGAACGAACATGCCAAACCGCCTCACAGATTCAGCGTGTAACAGACTGCATAACGCAGTCTCCCAAACCATGCTGGGAACATATCAGACAAACAGAGCCTCTGTTTCTCCAAACTGAGCCAAATTGACGACCTACATACTCAAATCCCTGGCCAGATCGAGGGAATTTGAATCAGCTAAAGACTAAGTAACCACCGGCATCAAAATAGGCCGATTTCAGCGAAACCCAGAAACCACTCTTGGTAGATCTACCAACCGAGTACTCAATTCCTCTCTATCCACCTGAAAGATCAAACAAGGCTCTTGTGAGACACAACCACCACTTCTGACACCCGCCTTGCGGACGTCAAAGCCAATAGCCTGACCACGTTCCAAAAGAGAAATTTTGTAAAGAAAGTTATTAGGCTTGCCTCCACACCGGCTTGTAACATATGGATAAGCACAACCTAGCTGAAAGTCCTCCATAGGAGCCTTCCTGGATACACACCGAGACACATAATTACACCAACTACGGTAGTAACGCTTTGCCGTTAGTTCTTTCCTAGCCTGAAGAATTGAGGAAACGACTTCCCTGGGAACACCCGTTCGGCTTAGGAGATGGCATTCAACCACCCCACCGTCAGACACAGCCGCGGTAAGTCCTGATACACGCCCTGATCTTGTTGTAACATTACCTCACGCAGTGGAAGAGGGCAGTAATCTTCTATGAGTAAACCATGAAAAACTGGATAGCCAACCCCCGCTAGCTAGACCGGATTCAAGAGGATCACCGGAACCTTTGATCATCTCCTTGAGGCCCCTCGTTGAGGCGAGACGCCAACATGTCCAATTTTGACACTCCTCAAAGACTTGTCACGTCTGGGAAAGCTTCTCGATGATGACTGAATTTTTCCCGGCTGGATATCGGGTCAGCAGAGGAAATCTATGTCTCCGTCGTTTACCTCTGGAACAAAGACTGCTAATATAGCGTTTACCAGACTTCCCACTCAACTGAAAACTGTGCATCTTCCGCCATTGCCGCTTTGCTCCTTGTTCCACCATAGCGGCTTACTTACGCCACTGCTGACAAGTCGTCTGGCAGAACTAACACGGGCAGAACACGAAGAATACGTTCGTCTAAAATAGCTCTTAATTCAAGAAAGCTTACAGCAGACAAGTTTCCCAACTTGACCTAATCCTCTGGAAATACGTCCCTTGCAACGGACTGCTCCCCAGCTTCGGAGATCCGTATGCACGGACACCAGGATCTAAATCTGTATCCCAAACCTTCATTGCTCTAGAAGAAAAGAACCGAGCAGACACCACAGGAGCGATGTCCTGGCTGTTTGGAATATATTCCGGTTCATGCGCAGGTGAGACCCGGACCGTATTTCCAACTGGTCCCATGAAAACCACTCTGGTATTAGACCTGCTCAGCGAAAGAGGCCTCTTAGGCCGCCCCCATCTGTCTTATTAACGGAACATATTGATAAAGTGTCACCTCAAAGCCGATCCAACTCTGGATCCTCAGACCTCTTTCCACAGGAAAAAAAAAAACACCGAACCTTAACCGGACAGTATCTACCCTGAAACCCACTTTTGACATCTGCGTCGTTGGGAACAACAGCCAATCCCTGTGCCGAAGAACAGTCAGAGAGAAACAACGATTTGCACCTTTATACAGGGACAACCAGACAATGTCCTGAACCGGACGCACCTCTGTATGGCGTCGCGCACTACCTCCCCTTTCAGAGGGGAAAGGCAAGCTCTATTAGAAAAAACAGTAAGGGGAAACCACCGTAACTCAGAATGTTCCCACTTTGACTTCTATAAATAACTCACAGGTCCTAGTCTATTCCTGGACTAACTGAAATTTAGTAGACAAGTGGTCACCGGAGTGGGGACCAGCCAGATAGACTCAGCGACAAGCGGTGGATGTAGTGGAAACAGAAAACGACATCCACTTCTGCAAACCTAACAAGGCTGCAGAACACTTACCTTTCCACCTTCCACTGTCTGCACAGAAAAGGGATAACGAACGGTATCGAACCGGTTAAAACGACTGCATCCCACAAAAGAATGCGTCACCAACCGGTGTGAAGGAGGCTAACTCACGAAGTTAGACTTACCAGTGGAAACCGCCGAGAGTGATTGAACAGAGGCCACACCAAACAGCTGTAGACCTCCCACCAGCATCTCCCAGAGACATCCTCCGCATTTTCCCGGTCACATCTCCTGCTGTCACGTGGCAGCCTGCTGTAATGTTACAAGGAAGAATAAACATAGGTAAGCCTACCCACTCTGCCTACCCGACTACAACACTCCCTCAAGTGCATACAGTGCAAATAAGGTCAAAGTATAGAAATAAAATTTCACTTAGCTGCCTGTGTATGATCCTTTGCGACTGGGCTCTGCGTCGACCAGGAGTTGACTGTCATAAATTTCTCTCCGCGTTGTGAAGAGAATAATATTCGGACTCCTTGAGAGGATCGAAACCAACTCGTCACGGCCAATCTAGAGCTTAATCAACAGAGCGACCAGCACATGATAAGAATACCATTATTTCAGCATTCATGGATATACATCATGTAATACACAATAAAACACATAAATCGTAACCATGCATATATAAACATGTATCTACATATACACACATATAGATATAACCTATACGCAAGTGGATTGTCCAGACCTATCAGGTCCCTAGTGACAGTAATGTGTTGTTAACGTGTATGACCATGTACCGATATGCCCCCGATTTGGATCTACCAGGAACGTTATGTTCGACAGAAACATAGTAAATGCCGACCGCCAGGAATAGTAAGCAGGCAAAAATAATAATAATAATCTTGGAACCCCGAGGGGTCTGAGGGAAGCATACAAAACAATTTTGATAACACTGCCCCCACATATACCTATAAATATACATATATATATACAGGTACCAGGCAATGACAGCCTGATAATTTTTTTACCCAGGAAATACCGTTGATGCTGACAGGGCATCCACAAACGACTGTATCTTCCCTATCGTGTTTAATGTTTTAAGCACACAAACACCAATCTGCTAATACTTAATTTCCCGAATCAAGTATCGCCATGCAACGGCGAAGCACACAGTTAACCCCACAGCAGCTCGTGACAAAGCCCTCACACCTGCCGACATATGTCGACCAACTGATAGTGGGTAAACAAACAGGGAAAAAGTGAAATTATTTATTACAACAAGGAATATGTGTCCATTATCAAACTTAATGCTATATGACACCCTTATAGCATTAAAAACACTGTACCCCCCCTTCATCTTACTATACAGCAAGTCCTGGCGGGGATCTTTGAAGAAAATGGCGCTGACTCCTCTGAGAAGTCTAAGCTCCGCCCCTTCCCGGCGCTCTCCAGCCCCTTATTATCAATATACTGGATGGCCTCGTATATAGTGTAGATACACTATATACTATCTAAAACTGCAGTTCAGGGCGCCCCCCCTGCGCCCTGCACCCAGGTAAAACGTTGGTGTGTGGGAGCACCGGCGCGGGACCGCCGCTATGACTGGCGGTATTGCGTGCGCGCCAGGGGATCCTAACAACATATTACATACGCTGCCCATGGCGACCCCCCCCCCCCCTGCACCCCTGGAAGCCGGCGGCGGGGGAGAAAAGGTGCGCAGTGCGCTAACACGCGCTGGCGGGGGTCCGGGACACGGAGCCCCGACAGCGCCAACACAAAACCCTTTTGCCCGCAAAAAAAAAAACGAATTTGCTGCTCGGGCGCTCCCCCCCCAGCGCCCTGCACCCTGTGAGTGCCGTTGTGTGGGAGCATGGAGCGCATCGCGACCGCTGTACCTCCGTTACTGAAGTCTTCTGCCGTCACTGAAGCCTTCTGTTCTTCTAATACTCACCCGGCATCTTTCTTCAAGCTTCTGTGAGGGGGTGACGGCGTGGCTCCGGGAACAAGCAGCTAGGCGCACCAAGTGATCGAACCCTCTGGAGCTAATGGTGTCCAGTAGCCGAGAAGCAGAGCCCTTGATTTAAGAAGAAGTAGGTCTGCTTCTCTCCCCTCACTCCCACGATGCAGGGAGCCTGTAGCCAGCAGGTCTGCCTGAAAATAACAAACCTAACATAAGTCTTTCAGAGAAACTTAGGAGAGCTCCCCTAGTGTGTGACCCATCACTCCTGGGCACAAAGTCTAAATGAGGTCTGGAGGAGGGGCATAGAGGGAGGAGCTAGTCCACACCCAGTTTAAGTCTTTATAGTGTGCCCAAGCTCCTGCGGATCCGTCTATACCCCATGGTCCTTACGGAATCCCCAGCATCCTCTAGGTCGTATGAGAAAAGCAATATTATCCCACAGCTGCACACCGGTCTGTCACGACTCCAGGCGCAGCGATTCTCCAGATAAGCAAATCTGAGAACACTGCCCGCAACATCTTACTGATTACCTCAGCACGTGTGGTAAATAAATGCGGTAACTGCCACCAGCAGAAGGACCTTTTGGGTCAAGCCCAGGGTGAGCTTCTACTCTCACCCCCAAACACAATTATTAATACGTAAAAATTATAAAACATGAGCCTCTCTGGGTTTGGCTGGGAAAAAATAGAATCTAGAACTAACACTAAGATTTTAAAATCCAAGTCAAAACATCAAAGCTTACAATTACAGAAAAAGAAAGGTAAGAAGATAATAGTTTAAATAGTCACACAAGTACTGTAATTACAATTTCAAGAAATAAAATAGGGAGAAAACAACGTTCTAGTCACCTGCAGTACAGAACACTGTAGAGTAAACGCTCTCTTCCTATAATGGACATTATAGACTGCAGTCTCTCACTGGATGCCACCTTAAAGATGATGACAGTCAGTTTCCCATATTTAAAGCTACATGCTGCAGCTTCCCCCCACTTTTTTGGGATTCCTTTAATCCTCCCAAGACTAGAGTGGAGTGAGTCTCAGCTTAAACTGTGGGGTTTCTCAGCCATTCTAGCAGGGCTGATACTTTCATCTTTTATGGATTGCATTAAAGCTCTAGGCATGATTATATAATCAGCCTTGGCCAGATTTTACAATCTGCTGCAAGAAGGCCAGCTCACACCTTTCCAGCCATAGTGTCTCTGAGGGGTTCTCCCAGGGGCACTTAATACATTCTCCAAGCAAAATCTTGTCCCTTACAGCAGGGATACCTGACACCTCTTGGCTGTACTGTAAACAAGCGGTGTCTCAGCAAAGTAATGAAGTCTCATCCAGTTGTCAGCCCAATACATTTTCCACAATACAATATACTGTACATGGATACAGCAATACATCAGCTAATGTGAATAATACAATGTTTTTTATATATTTTTTATAATAATACCCAATCCAATATAAAAATTGGGTGGGCATTACACACACTCCCATTTTTCGCACTATCCAATGAAAAATGTGCAAAAATGGCATTCTCGTGATAATTCTTGCAAGCAAAACCAGTGAAAAGTCTAGGTGAAAATGGGAAACCCCATAAA
Organism: Pseudophryne corroboree; assembly: GCF_028390025.1. Classification (NCBI taxonomy): domain Eukaryota; kingdom Metazoa; phylum Chordata; class Amphibia; order Anura; family Myobatrachidae; genus Pseudophryne; species Pseudophryne corroboree. The sequence continues at coordinate 655,183,185 of NC_086448.1, read as the reverse complement.
GAGACACTAACATAGGATAACAGTACAGAAGTCTATTAGTGGCCATAATAAAAGTACAGTATTTGGGGTTCTTCAAATGTGTGAAATGGCTGTTATATATATATTTTTTCTAAAACAGTCAAAAATGATAAAAGGCAAGTGTTTTTTCTGCAAAATAATTTCTATACATAAAATTGGGGTACAAAAAAAATAAGATTTTACTTACCGGTAAATCTATTTCTCGAAGTCCGTAGTGGATGCTGGGGACTCCGTAAGGACCATGGGGAATAGACGGGCTCTGCAGAAGACATGGGCACTTTAAGAAAGAATTTGGATTCTGGTGTGCTCTGGCTCCTCCCTCTATGTCCCTCCTCCAGACCTCAGTTAGAGAAACTGTGCCCGGAAGAGCTGACAGTACAAGGAAAGGATTTTGGGAATCCAGGGTAAGACTCATAACAGCCACACCAATCACACCGTATAACTTGTGATAACAGTGCATCAGATCAACCCTGATGCAACTATACATAACCCTTATTTAAGCAATAACTATATACAAGCATTGCAGAAGAAGTCCGCACTTGGGACGGGCGCCCAGCATCCACTACGGACTACGAGAAATAGATTTACCGGTAAGTAAAATCTTATTTTCTCTAACGTCCTAGTGGATGCTGGGGACTCCGTAAGGACCATGGGGATTATACCAAAGCTCCCAAACGGGCGGTAGAGTGCGGATGACTCTGCAGCACCGAATGAGCAAACACAAGGTCCTCCTCAGCCAGGGTATCAAACTTGTAGAACTTTGCAAAGGTGTTTGAACCTGACCAAGAAGCCACTTGGCAAAGCTGTAATGCCGAGACCCCTCGGGCAGCCGCCCAAGAAGAGCCCACCTTCCTTGTGGAATGGGCCTTAACTGATTCAGGCAGCGGCAACCCTGCCGCAGAATGAGCCTGCTGGATCGTGTTACAGATCCAGCGAGCAATAGTTTGCTTTGAAGCAGGCGCCCCAAGCTTGTTGGAAGCATACAGGATAAACAAAGATTCTGTTTTCCTGACCTTAGCCGTTCTGGCTACATAAACCTTCAAAGCCCTGACCACATCCAGTGACTCGGAATCCTCCAAGTCAGTAGTAGCCACAGGCACCACAATAGGTTGGTTTATATGAAAGGATGAAACCACTTTCGGCAGAAATTGTGGACGGGTCCGCAATTCTGCTCTATCCGCATGGAAAACCAGATAGGGGCTTTTATGTGACAAAGCCGCCAACTCTGACACACGCCTAGTCGAAGCCAAGGCTAGTAGCATGACAACCTTCCACGTGAGATATTTCAATTCCGCCGTTTTGAGTGGTTCAAACCAGTGTGATTTCAGGAAACTCAACACCACGTTAAGATCCCAAGGTGCCACTGGAGGCACAAAAGGGGGCTGAATATGCAGCAATCCCTTTACAAAAGTCTAAACTTCAGGCAGAGAAGCCAGTTCTTTTGAAAGAAAATGGATAAGGCCGAAATCTGAACCTTAATGGAACCCAATTTAAGGCCCAAAGTCACTCCTGCCTGTAGGAAGTGAAGGAAACGGCAAAGCTGGAATTCCTCCGTAGGGGCATTCCTGGCCTCACACCAAGCCACATATTTTCGCCATATACGGTGATAATGATGAGCTGTCACATCCTTCCTAGCCTTTATCAGCGTAGGAATAACTTCATCCGGAATGCCTTTTTCTGCTAGGATCCGGCGTTCAACCGCCATGCCGTCAAACGCAGCCGCGGTAAGTCTTGGAACAGACAGGGTCCCTGTTGCAACAAGTCCTGTCTTAGAGGCAGAGGCCACGGGTCCTCTGTGAGCATTTCTTGCAGATCTGGATACCAAGTCCTTCTTGGCCAATCCGGAACAATGAGTATTGTTCTCACTCCTCTTTTTCTTATGATTCTCAGCACCTTGGGTATGAGAGGAAGAGGAGGAAATACATAGACTGACTGGAACACCCACGGTGTCACCAGTGCGTCCACAGCTATCGCCTGAGGGTCCCTTGACCTGGCGCAATATCTCTGTAGCTTTTTGTTGAGGCGGGATGCCATCATGTCCACCTGTGGCAGTTCCCATCGACTTGCAATCTGCGTGAAGACTTCTTGATGAAGTCCCCACTCTCCTGGGTGGAGGTCGTGCCTGCTGTGGAAGTCTGCTTCCCTGTTGTCCACTCCCGAAATGAACACTGCTGACAGTGCGCTTACGTGATTCTCCGCCCAGCGAAGAATTCTGGTGGCTTCTACCATCGCCACCCTGCTCCGTGTGCCGCCTTGGCGGTTTACATGAGCCACTGCGGTGATGTTGTCTGACTGAATCAGAACCGGTTGGTCGCGAAGCAGGGACTCCGCTTGACATAGGGCGTTGTATATGGCCCTTAGTTCCAGGATGTTGATGCGAAGGCAAGTCTCCTGACTTGACCACAGCCCTTGGAAATTTCTTCCCTGTGTGACTGCCCCCCACCCTCGGAGGCTTGCATCCGTGGTCACCAGGACCCAGTGCTGAATGCCGAATCTGCGACTTTCGAGAAGGTGAAAACACTGCAGCCACCACAGGAGAGACAACCTGGCCCTGGGGGATAGGGTGATCAACCGATGCATCTGTAGATGTGATCCAGACCACTTGTCCAACAGATCCCATTGAAAGGTCCTTGCATGGAACCTGCCGAAGGAAATGGCCTCGTATGATGCCACCATCTTTCCCAGGACTCGCGTGCAGTGGTGCACGACACCTGTTTTGGTTTCAATAGGTCTCTGACCAGTGTCATGAGCTCCTGAGCCTTCTCCATCGGGAGATAAACCCTCTTCTGGTCTGTGTCCAGAATCATGCCCAGGAAAGGCAGACGAGTCGTAGGAATCAACTGCGACTTTGGAATATTTAGAATCCAGGGGTGGTCTTCAGTATGACGACTGACGGGATCCCGGCGCACAGTATACCGGCGCCGGGATCCCGACAGCCGGCATACCGACACTTATTCTCCCTCGTGGGGGTCCATGACCCCCCTGGAGGGAGAATGAAATAGCGTGGCGAGCGCAGCGAGCCCGCAAGGGGCTCATTTGCGCTCACCACACTGTTGGTAAGCCGGCGGTCGGGCTCCCGGCGCCGGGATGCTGGTCGCCGGGAGCCCGACCGCCGGCATACCGTAGTGAACCCAGAATCCAGCCGTGCTGTTAACACCTCCCGAGAGCGTGCTACGCTGATCAGCAACTGCTCTCTGGACCTCGCCTTTATGAGGAGATCGTCCAAGTTGGGATAATTGTGACCCTCTGCTTTCGCAGGAGCACCATCATTTCCGCCATTACCTTGGTGAATATTCTCGGTGCCGTGGAGAGACCAAACGGCAACGTCTGGAATTGGTAATGACAATCCTGTACCACAAATCTGAGGTACGCCTGATGAGGTGGATAAATGGGGACATGAAGGTATGCATCCTTTATGTCCAGAGACACCATAAAATCCCCCCCTTCCAGGCTTGCGATGACCGCTCTCAGCGATTCCATCTTGAACTTGAACCTTTTCAGGTATATGTTCAGGGATTTTAAATTCAATATGGGTCTGACCGAACCGTCCGGTTTCGGTACCACAAACATGGTCGAATAATAACCCTTTCCTTGTTGAAGGAGGGGAATCTTGACCACCACCTACTGAAGATACAATTTGTGAATTGCAGCTAACACTATTTCCCTCTCTAAGGGGGAAGCTGGCAGGGCCGATTTGAGTTATCGGTGAGGGGGCATCTCTTCGAATTCCAGCTTGTATCCCTGAGACACAATCTCTATCGCCCAGGGATCCACCTGGGAGTGAACCCACTTGTGGCTGAAATTTCGGAGACGCGCCCCCACCGGGCCTAGCTCCTCCTGTGGAGCCCCAGCGTCATGCAGTGGATTTAGTGGAAGCCGGGGAGGACTTCTGTTCCTGGGAACTAGCTGTGTTGTGCAGCTTCCTTCCTCTGCCCCTGCCTCTGGCAAGAAAGGACACACCTCGGACTTTCTTGCCTTTTTGTGATCGAAAGGACTGCATTTGGTAATACGGTGCTTTCTTAGGTTGTGAGGGAACATATGGCAAAAAATTTGACTTTCCAGCAGTAGCTGTGGAGACCAGGTCCGAGAGACCCTCCCCAAACAGTTCTTCACCCTTGTAAGGTAAAACCTCCATGTGCCTTTTTGAGTCGGCATCACCTGTCCATTGCCGAGTTCACAGGACCCTTCTGGCAGAAATCGACATTGCATTTATTCTAGAGCCCAGTAGGCTAATGTCTCTTTGAGCATCTCTCATATATAGGACAGCGTCTTTTATATGCCCCAGGGTCATTAATATAGTATCCTTGTCTAAGGTATCAAATTCCTCAGATAAGGTATCCGTCCATGCTGCTACAGCACTACACACCCAGGCCGACGCAATTGCCGGCCTTAGTAAGGTACCTGAATGTGTATAAATGGACTTCAGGGTACCCTCTTGCATTCTATCCGCAGCATCTTTTAGGGCGGCCAAATCCTGTGACGGCAGGGCTACCCTCTTACATAAGCGTGTTAAAGCTTTGTCCACCCTAGGGGAGGATTCCCAGCGTAACCTGTCCGTTGGCGGGAAAGGATACGCCATAAGCATCCGTTTGGAAATCTGCAGTTTTTTATTTGGAGATTCCCAAGCCTTTTCACTAGAGATGAGCGGGTTCGGTTTCTCTGAAACCGAACCCGCACGAACTTCATGGTTTTTTCACGGGTCCGAGCAGACTCGGATCCTCCCGCCTTGCTCGGTTAACCCGAGCGCGCCCGAACGTCATCATGACGCTGTCGGATTCTCGCGAGACTCGGATTCTATATAAGGAGCCGCGCGTCGCCGCCATTTTCACACGTGCATTGAGATTGATAGGGAGAGGACGTGGCTGGCGTCCTCTCCATTAGAAATTAGATTAGAAGAGAGAGAGAGAGATTGTGCAGAGTCAGACAGAGTTTACCACAGTGACCAGTGCAGTTGTTGTTAGTTAACTTTTATTTATTTTAATATATATCCGTTCTCTGCTATATCCGTTCTCTGCCTGAAAAAAAACGATACACAGCAGCAGCCAGTCACACAGTGTGACTCAGTCTGTGTGCACTCAGCTCAGCCCAGTGTGCTGCACATCAATGTATAAAAGGCAAAGCTTATAATAATTGTGGGGGAGACTGGGGAGCACTGCAGGTTGTTATAGCAGGAGCCCCCAGGAGTACATAATATTATATTAATTTAAAATTAAACAGTGCACACTTTTGCTGCAGGAGTGCCACTGCCAGTGTGACTAGTGGTGACCAGTGCCTGACCACCAGTATAGTAGTATATTCATTGTTGTATGTATTGTATACTATCTCTTTATCAACCAGTCTATATTAGCAGCAGACACAGTACAGTGCGGTAGTTCACGGCTGTGGCTACCTCTGTGTCGGCAGTCGGAACTCGGCAGGCAGTCCGTCCATCCATAATTGTATTACAATATATACCACCTAACCGTGGTATTTTTTTTTCTTTCTTTATACCGTCATAGTGTCATACTAGTTGTTACGAGTATACTACTATCTCTTTATCAACCAGTGTACAGTGCGGTAGTTCACGGCTGTGGCTACCTCTGTGTCGGCAGTCGGCAGGCAGTCCGTCCATCCATAATTGTATTATTATTATAATATATACCACCTAACCGTGGTTTTTTTTCCATTCTTTATACCGTCGTCATAGTGTCATACTAGTTGTTACGAGTATACTACTATCTCTTTATCAACCAGTGTACAGTGCGGTAGTTCACGGCTGTGGCTACCTCTGTGTCGGCAGTCGGCAGGCAGTCCGTCCATCCATAATTGTATTATTATTATAATATATACCACCTAACCGTGGTTTTTTTTCCATTCTTTATACCGTCGTCATAGTGTCATACTAGTTGTTACGAGTATACTACTATCTCTTTATCAACCAGTGTACAGTGCGGTAGTTCACGGCTGTGGCTACCTCTGTGTCGGCAGTCGGCAGGCAGTCCGTCCATCCATAATTGTATTATTATTATAATATATACCACCTAACCGTGTTTTTTTTTTCATTCTTTATACCGTCGTCATAGTGTCATACTAGTTGTTACGAGTATACTACTATCTCTTTATCAACCAGTGTACAGTGCGGTAGTTCACGGCTGTGGCTACCTCTGTGTCGGCAGTCGGCAGGCAGTCCGTCCATCCATAATTGTATTATTATTATAATATATACCACCTAACCGTGGTTTTTTTTCCATTCTTTATACCGTCGTCATAGTGTCATACTAGTTGTTACGAGTATACTACTATCTCTTTATCAACCAGTGTACAGTGCGGTAGTTCACGGCTGTGGCTACCTCTGTGTCGGCAGTCGGCAGGCAGTCCGTCCATCCATAATTGTATTATTATTATAATATATACCACCTAACCGTGGTTTTTTTTCCATTCTTTATACCGTCGTCATAGTGTCATACTAGTTGTTACGAGTATACTACTATCTCTTTATCAACCAGTGTACAGTGCGGTAGTTCACGGCTGTGGCTACCTCTGTGTCGGCAGTCGGCAGGCAGTCCGTCCATCCATAATTGTATTATTATAATATATACCACCTAACCGTGGTTTTTTTTCCATTCTTTATACCGTCGTCATAGTGTCATACTAGTTGTTACGAGTATACTACTATCTCTTTATCAACCAGTGTACAGTGCGGTAGTTCACGGCTGTGGCTACCTCTGTGTCGGCAGTCGGCAGGCAGTCCGTCCATCCATAATTGTATTATTATTATAATATATACCACCTAACCGTGGTTTTTTTTCCATTCTTTATACCGTCGTCATAGTGTCATACTAGTTGTTACGAGTATACTACTATCTCTTTATCAACCAGTGTACAGTGCGGTAGTTCACGGCTGTGGCTACCTCTGTGTCGGCAGTCGGCAGGCAGTCCGTCCATCCATAATTGTATTATTATTATAATATATACCACCTAACCGTGGTTTTTTTTTCATTCTTTATACCGTCGTCATAGTGTCATACTAGTTGTTACGAGTATACTACTATCTCTTTATCAACCAGTGTACAGTGCGGTAGTTCACGGCTGTGGCTACCTCTGTGTCGGCAGTCGGCAGGCAGTCCGTCCATCCATAATTGTATTATTATTATAATATATACCACCTAACCGTGGTTTTTTTTCCATTCTTTATACCGTCGTCATAGTGTCATACTAGTTGTTACGAGTATACTACTATCTCTTTATCAACCAGTGTACAGTGCGGTAGTTCACGGCTGTGGCTACCTCTGTGTCGGCAGTCGGCAGGCAGTCCGTCCATCCATAATTGTATTATTATTATAATATATACCACCTAACCGTGGTTTTTTTTCCATTCTTTATACCGTCGTCATAGTGTCATACTAGTTGTTACGAGTATACTACTATCTCTTTATCAACCAGTGTACAGTGCGGTAGTTCACGGCTGTGGCTACCTCTGTGTCGGCAGTCGGCAGGCAGTCCGTCCATCCATAATTGTATTATTATTATAATATATACCACCTAACCGTGGTTTTTTTTTCATTCTTTATACCGTCGTCATAGTGTCATACTAGTTGTTACGAGTATACTACTATCTCTTTATCAACCAGTGTACAGTGCGGTAGTTCACGGCTGTGGCTACCTCTGTGTCGGCAGTCGGCAGGCAGTCCGTCCATCCATAATTGTATTATTATTATAATATATACCACCTAACCGTGGTTTTTTTTCCATTCTTTATACCGTCGTCATAGTGTCATACTAGTTGTTACGAGTATACTACTATCTCTTTATCAACCAGTGTACAGTGCGGTAGTTCACGGCTGTGGCTACCTCTGTGTCGGCAGTCGGCAGGCAGTCCGTCCATCCATAATTGTATTATTATTATAATATATACCACCTAACCGTGGTTTTTTTTCCATTCTTTATACCGTCGTCATAGTGTCATACTAGTTGTTACGAGTATACTACTATCTCTTTATCAACCAGTGTACAGTGCGGTAGTTCACGGCTGTGGCTACCTCTGTGTCGGCAGTCGGCAGGCAGTCCGTCCATCCATAATTGTATTATTATTATAATATATACCACCTAACCGTGGTTTTTTTTCCATTCTTTATACCGTCGTCATAGTGTCATACTAGTTGTTACGAGTATACTACTATCTCTTTATCAACCAGTGTACAGTGCGGTAGTTCACGGCTGTGGCTACCTCTGTGTCGGCAGTCGGCAGGCAGTCCGTCCATCCATAATTGTATTATTATTATAATATATACCACCTAACCGTGGTTTTTTTATACCACCTAACCGTGGCAGTCCGTCCATAATTGTATACTAGTAAACTATCCAATCCATCCATCTCCATTGTTTACCTGAGGTGCCTTTTAGTTCTGCCTATAAAATATGGAGAACAAAAAAGTTGAGGTTCCAAAATTAGGGAAAGATCAAGATCCACTTCCACCTCGTGCTGAAGCTGCTGCCACTAGTCATGGCCGAGACGATGAAATGCCAGCAACGTCGTCTGCCAAGGCCGATGCCCAATGTCATAGTACAGAGCATGTCAAATCCAAAACACCAAATATCAGAAAAAAAAGGACTCCAAAACCTAAAATAAAATTGTCGGAGGAGAAGCGTAAACTTGCCAATATGCCATTTACCACACGGAGTGGCAAGGAACGGCTGAGGCCCTGGCCTATGTTCATGGCTAGTGGTTCAGCTTCACATGAGGATGGAAGCACTCAGCCTCTCGCTAGAAAACGGAAAAGACTCAAGCTGGCAAAAGCACCGCAAAGAACTGTGCGTTCTTTGAAATCCCAAATCCACAAGGAGAGTCCAATTGTGTCGTTTGCGATGCCTGACCTTCCCAACACTGGACGTGAAGAGCATGCGCCTTCCACTATTTGCATGCCCCCTGCAAGTGCTGGAAGGAGCACCCGCAGTCCAGTTCCTGATAGTCAGATTGAAGATGTCAGTGTTGAAGTACACCAGGATGAGGAGGATATGGGTGTTGCTGGCGCTGGGGAGGAAATTGACCAGGAGGATTCTGATGGTGAGGTGGTTTGTTTAAGTCAGGCACCCGGGGAGACACCTGTTGTCCGTGGGAGGAATATGGCCGTTGACATGCCAGGTGAAAATACCAAAAAAATCAGCTCTTCGGTGTGGAGGTATTTCACCAGAAATGCGGACAACAGGTGTCAAGCCGTGTGTTCCCTTTGTCAAGCTGTAATAAGTAGGGGTAAGGACGTTAACCACCTCGGAACATCCTCCCTTATACGTCACCTGCAGCGCATTCATAATAAGTCAGTGACAAGTTCAAAAACTTTGGGTGACAGCGGAAGCAGTCCACTGACCAGTAAATCCCTTCCTCTTGTAACCAAGCTCACGCAAACCACCCCACCAACTCCCTCAGTGTCAATTTCCTCCTTCCCCAGGAATGCCAATAGTCCTGCAGGCCATGTCACTGGCAAGTCTGACGAGTCCTTTCCTGCCTGGGATTCCTCCGATGCATCCTTGCGTGTAACGCCTACTGCTGCTGGCGCTGCTGTTGTTGCCGCTGGGAGTCGATGGTCATCCCAGAGGGGAAGTCGTAAGCCCACTTGTACTACTTCCAGTAAGCAATTGACTGTTCAACAGTCCTTTGCGAGGAAGATGAAATATCACAGCAGTCATCCTACTGCAAAGCGGATAACTGAGTCCTTGACAACTATGTTGGTGTTAGACGTGCGTCCGGTATCCGCCGTTAGTTCACAGGGAACTAGACAATTTATTGAGGCAGTGTGCCCCCGTTACCAAATACCATCTAGGTTCCACTTCTCTAGGCAGGCGATACCGAGAATGTACACGGACGTCAGAAAAAGACTCACCAGTGTCCTAAAAAATGCAGTTGTACCCAATGTCCACTTAACCACGGACATGTGGACAAGTGGAGCAGGGCAGGGTCAGGACTATATGACTGTGACAGCCCACTGGGTAGATGTATGGACTCCCGCCGCAAGAACAGCAGCGGCGGCACCAGTAGCAGCATCTCGCAAACGCCAACTCTTTCCTAGGCAGGCTACGCTTTGTATCACCGCTTTCCAGAATACGCACACAGCTGAAAACCTCTTACGGCAACTGAGGAAGATCATCGCGGAATGGCTTACCCCAATTGGACTCTCCTGTGGATTTGTGGCATCGGACAACGCCAGCAATATTGTGTGTGCATTAAATATGGGCAAATTCCAGCACGTCCCATGTTTTGCACATACCTTGAATTTGGTGGTGCAGAATTTTTTAAAAAACGACAGGGGCGTGCAAGAGATGCTGTCGGTGGCCAGAAAAATTGCGGGACACTTTCGGCGTACAGGCACCACGTACAGAAGACTGGAGCACCACCAAAAACTACTGAACCTGCCCTGCCATCATCTGAAGCAAGAAGTGGTAACGAGGTGGAATTCAACCCTCTATATGCTTCAGAGGTTGGAGGAGCAGCAAAAGGCCATTCAAGCCTATACAATTGAGCACGATATAGGAGATGGAATGCACCTGTCTCAAGTGCAGTGGAGAATGATTTCAACGTTGTGCAAGGTTCTGATGCCCTTTGAACTTGCCACACGTGAAGTCAGTTCAGACACTGCCAGCCTGAGTCAGGTCATTCCCCTCATCAGGCTTTTGCAGAAGAAGCTGGAGGCATTGAAGAAGGAGCTAACACGGAGCGATTCCGCTAGGCATGTGGGACTTGTGGATGCAGCCCTTAATTCGCTTAACAAGGATTCACGGGTAGTCAATCTGTTGAAATCAGAGCACTACATTTTGGCCACCGTGCTCGATCCTAGATTTAAAGCCTACCTTGGATCTCTCTTTCCGGCAGACACAGGTCTGCTGGGGTTGAAAGACCTGCTGGTGACAAAATTGTCAAGTCAAGCGGAACGCGACCTGTCAACATCTCCTCCTTCACATTCTCCCGCAACTGGGGGTGCGAGGAAAAGGCTCAGAATTCCGAGCCCACCCGCTGGCGGTGATGCAGGGCAGTCTGGAGCGACTGCTGATGCTGACATCTGGTCCGGACTGAAGGACCTGACAACGATTACGGACATGTCGTCTACTGTCACTGCATATGATTCTCTCAACATTGATAGAATGGTGGAGGATTATATGAGTGACCGCATCCAAGTAGGCACGTCACACAGTCCGTACTTATACTGGCAGGAAAAAGAGGCAATTTGGAGGCCCTTGCACAAACTGGCTTTATTCTACCTAAGTTGCCCTCCCACAAGTGTGTACTCCGAAAGAGTGTTTAGTGCCGCCGCTCACCTTGTCAGCAATCGGCGTACGAGGTTACATCCAGAAAATGTGGAGAAGATGATGTTCATTAAAATGAATTATAATCAATTCCTCCGCGGAGACATTGACCAGCAGCAATTGCCTCCACAAAGTACACAGGGAGCTGAGATGGTGGATTCCAGTGGGGACGAATTGATAATCTGTGAGGAGGGGGATGTACACGGTGATATATCGGAGGGTGAAGATGAGGTGGACATCTTGCCTCTGTAGAGCCAGTTTGTGCAAGGAGAGATTAATTGCTTCTTTTTTGGGGGGGGTCCAAACCAACCCGTCATATCAGTCACAGTCGTGTGGCAGACCCTGTCACTGAAATGATGGGTTGGTTAAAGTGTGCATGTCCTGTTTTGTTTATACAACATAAGGGTGGGTGGGAGGGCCCAAGGATAATTCCATCTTGCACCTCTTTTTTCTTTTCTTTTTCTTTGCATCATGTGCTGATTGGGGAGGGTTTTTTGGAAGGGACATCCTGCGTGACACTGCAGTGCCACTCCTAGATGGGCCCGGTGTTTGTGTCGGCCACTAGGGTCGCTAATCTTACTCACACAGCTACCTCATTGCGCCTCTTTTTTTCTTTGCGTCATGTGCTGTTTGGGGAGGGTTTTTTGGAAGGGACATCCTGCGTGACACTGCAGTGCCACTCCTAGATGTGCCCGGTGTTTGTGTCGGCCACTAGGGTCGCTAATCTTACTCACACAGTCAGCTACCTCATTGCGCCTCTTTTCTTCTTTGCGTCATGTGCTGTTTGGGGAGGGTTTTTTGGAAGGGCCATCCTGCGTGACACTGCAGTGCCACTCCTAGATGGGCCCGGTGTTTGTGTCGGCCACTAGGGTCGCTAATCTTACTCACACAGCTACCTCATTGCGCCTCTTTTTTTCTTTGCGTCATGTGCTGTTTGGGGAGGGTTTTTTGGAAGGGCCATCCTGCGTGACACTGCAGTGCCACTCCTAGATGGGCCCGGTGTTTGTGTCGGCCACTAGGGTCGCTAATCTTACTCACACAGCTACCTCATTGCGCCTCTTTTTTTCTTTGCGTCATGTGCTGTTTGGGGAGGGTTTTTTGGAAGGGACATCCTGCGTGACACTGCAGTGCCACTCCTAGATGGGCCCGGTGTTTGTGTCGGCCACTAGGGTCGCTTATCTTACTCACACAGCGACCTCGGTGCAAATTTTAGGACTAAAAATAATATTGTGAGGTGTGATGTGTTCAGAATAGGCTGAAAATGAGTGTAAATTATGTTTTTTGAGGTTAATAATACTTTGGGATCAAAATTACCCCCAAATTCTATGATTTAAGCTGTTTTTTAGGGTTTTTTGAAAAAAACACCCGAATCCAAAACACACCCGAATCCGACAAAAATAATTCGGTGAGGTTTTGCCAAAACGCGTTCGAACCCAAAACACGGCCGCGGAACCGAACCCAAAACCAAAACACAAAACCCGAAAAATTTCAGGCGCTCATCTCTACTTTTCACATAACTTATTTAGCTCATGCGAAGGGGGAAAGGTCACCACCTGCCTTTTTTCCCCATACATATGAACCCTCTTGTCAGGGACTGGGGTTTCCTCTGTGATGTGCAACACATCCTTAATTGCTATAATCATCTAACGGATGGATTTAGCCAATTTAGGCTGTAACTTTGCATCATCGTAATCGACACTGGAGTCAGAATCCATGTTGGTATCTGTGTCAACAATTTGGGATAGTGGGCGCTTCGGAGACCCTGACGGCCTCTGCGTCATAGGAACAGGCATGGGCTGAGACCCCGACTGTCCTAAGGTTTCAGCTTTATCCAACCTTTTATGCAAGGAATTAACATTATCATCTAAAACCTTCCACAAATCCATCCAATCAGGTGTAGGCGCCGTCGGCGGAGACACCACATTCATTTGCTCCCGCTCTGCTTCCACATAGCCTTCTTTGTCAAACATGTCGACGCAAACGTACCGACACACCACACACACAGGGGATGCTCTTTTTGAAGACAGTTCCCCCACAAGGCCCTTTGGAGAGACAGAGAGAGAGTATGCCAGCACACACCCCAGCGCTATATGTCCCAGGAATCCCACAGTAACTTAGTGTTAACCCAGTAGCTGCTGTATATTATGTTTTTGCGCCTAATTTATGTGCCCCCCCTCTCTTTTTACCCTCTTCTACCGTGAATCTGCAGGGGAGAGCCTGGGGAGCTTCCTCTCAGCGGAGCTGTGGAGAAAAAATGGCGCTGGTGAGTGCTGAGGGAGAAGCCCCGCCCCCTCAGCGGCAGGCTTCTGTCCCGTGTTTATGTACAAAATTATGGCGGGGGCTCATACATATATACAGTGCCCAACTTTTGCCAAGAGGTCCTAATTGCTGCCCAGGGCGCCCCCCACCCTACAGTGACCGGAGTATGTGGGTGTAGTGTGGGAGCAATGGCGCACAGCTGCAGTGCTGTGCGCTACCTCAGTGAAGACTAAAGTATTCTGCCGCCGATTTCGAAGTCTTCTTGCTTCTTTCACCCGGCTTCTGTCTTCCGGCTCTGCGAGGGGGACGGCGGCGCGGCTCCGGGATCGGACGACAAAGGGTGAGATCCTGTGTACGATCCCTCTGGAGCTAATGGTGTCCAGTAGCATAAGAAGCAGGACCTATCTGCAGAGAGTAGGGCTGCTTCTCTCCCCTCAGTCCCACGATGCAGGGAGTCTGTTGCCAGCAGAGCTCCCTGAAAATAAAAAACCTAACAAAATACTTTCTTATAGCAAGCTCAGGAGAGCTCACTAAACAGCACCCAGCTCGTCCGGGCACAGATTCAAACTGAGGTCTGGAGGAGGGACATAGAGGGAGGAGCCAGAGCACACCAGAATCCAAATTCTTTCTTAAAGTGCCCATGTCTCCTGCGGAGCCCGTCTATTCCCCATGGTCCATACGGAGTCCCCAGCATCCACTAAGACGTTAGAGAAAATAAGATTATAAACCTACCGTAAATCTTTTTCTCCTAGTCCGTAGAGGATGCTGGGGACTCCGTAAGGACCATGGGGTATAGACGGGCTCCGCAGGAGACATGGGCACTCTAAAGACTTTAGATGGGTGTGCACTGGCACCTCCCTCTATACCCCTCCTCCAGACCTCAGTTCGAGAACTGTGCCCAGAAGAGACGGACAGTACGAGGAAAGGATTTTTGTTAATCTAAGGGCAAGATACATACCAGCCCACAGCATCCACACTGTACAACTTGAAACATACGAACCAGTTAACAGTATGAAACAAAACAGCATCAGCCAGAGACTGATCAAAACTGTAACATAACCCTTATGTAAGCAATAACTATATACAAGTCTTGCAGAATGTAGTCCGCACTGGGACAGGCGCCCAGCATCCTCTACGGACTAGGAGAAAAATATTTACTGGTAGGTTTAAAATCTTATTTTCTCTTACGTCCTAGAGGATGCTGGGGACTCCGTAAGGACCATGGGGATTATACCAAAGCTCCAGACCGGGCGGGAGAGTGCGGATGACTCTGCAGCACCGAATGAGCAAACATGAGGTCCTCCTCAGCCAAGGTATCAAACTTGTAGTATTTAGCAAAAGTGTTTGAACCCGACCAAGTCGCCGCTCGGCAAAAGCTGTAATGCCGAGACGCCTCGGGCAGCCGCCCAAGAAGAGCCCACCTTCCTAGTGGAATGGGCCTTTACCAAATTTGGTAACGGCAATCCAGCCGTAGAATGAGCCTGCTGAATCGTGTTACAGATCCAGCGAGCAATAGTCTGTTTAGAAGCAGGAGCGCCAACCTTGTTGGCTGCATACAGGACAAACAGTGCCTCTGTTTTCCTAACCCGAGACGTCCTGGCTACATTAATCTTTAAGGCCCTGACTACATCAAGGGACTTGGAATCCTCCAAGTCACCCGTAGCCACAGGCACCACAATAGGTTGGTTCATATGAAAAGATGAAACCACCTTAGGCAAAAATTGAGGGCGAGTCCTCAATTCTGCTCTATCCACATGGAAAATCAGAGAGGGGCTCTTGTGAGACAAAGCCGCCAATTCGGACACCCGCCTTGCAGATGCCAAGGCCAACAACATGACCACCTTCCAAGTGAGACATTTTAAGTCAACTGATTGAACAGGCTCAAACCAGTGAGATTTTAGGAAATGTAACACCACGTTAAGGTCCCATGGTGCCACTGGGGGCACAAAAGGAGGCTGGATATGCAGCACTCCCTTTACAAAAGTCTGGACTTCTGGGAGAGAAGCCAATTCCTTCTGAAAGAAAATTGATAGGGCCGAAATCTGTACCTTAATGGAGCCTAACTTTAGGCCCATATCCACTCCTGTCTGTAGAAAGTGGAGAAAACGGCCCAGGTGGAAATCTTCCGTAGGAGCATTCATGGCTTCACACCAAGATACATACCTCCTCCAGATACGGTGATAATGTTTCGCCGTCACCTCCTTCTTAGCCTTTATCAGAGTAGGGATGACTTCATCCGGAATACCTTTCCCCGCTAGGATTTTGTGTTCAACCGCCATGCCGTCAAACGTAACCGCGGTAAGTCTTGGAACACGCAGGGCCCCTGCTGCAACAGGTCTTCCCTGAGAGGAAGAGGCCACGGCTCTTCTGTGAGCATTTCCTGAAGATCTGAATACCAGGCCCTTCGAGGCCAATCTGGAACAATGAGTATTGTCTGCACTCTTTTTCGTCTTATGTTTCTCAGTATTTTTGAGATGAGCGGAAGAGGAGGAAACACATAGACCGACTGAAACACCCATGGTGTCACCAGGGCGTCCACCACTACTGCCTGAGGGTCCCTTGACCTGGCACAATACCTCCGAAGCTTCTTGTTGAGGCGTGACGCCATCATGTCTATTTGAGGAAGTCCCCAATGACTTGTTATCTCTGCAAAAACTTCCTGATGAAGTCCCCACTCTCCTGGATGGAGATCATGTCTGCTGATGAAGTCTGCTTCCCAGTTGTCCACTCCCGGAATGAAGACTGCTGACAGAGCGCTTATGTGATTTTCCGCCCAGCGAAGAATCCTGGTGGCTTCCGCCATTGCCACTCTGCTCCTTGTCCCGCCTTGGCGGTTTACATGAGCCACGGCTGTGACGTTGTCTAATTGAATCAGAACCGGTAGGTCGCGAAGAAGATTCTCCGCTTGTCGTAGGCCGTTGTATATGGCCCTCAATTCCAGTACGTTGATATGTAGACAAGCCTCCTGGCTTGACCATAGTCCCTGAAAATGTTTTCCTTGTGTGACTGCTCCCCATCCTCGGAGGCACGCCAGAACCCAGTCTTAAATGTCGAACCTGCGACCCTCGAGAAGGTGAGCACTCTGTAGCCACCACAGGAGACACACCCTGGCCCTGGGGGACAGGCTTATTTTCTGATGTATTTGTAGATGGGACCCCGACCACCCGTCCAGACGGTCCCACTGAAACGTCCTCGCATGGAACCTGCCGAAAGGGATGGCCTCGTAGGTCGCCACCATTTTTCCCAGTACTCGAGTGCATTGATGGACTGACACTCGTTTTGGTTTTAGTAGGTATCTGACCATGTTCTGGAGTTCCTGGGCTTTTTCCATTGGGAGAAAAACCCTCTTCTGTTCCGTGTCCAGAATCATGCCTAAGAAAGGTAGCCGAGTCGTTGGAATCAACTGTGACTTTGGTAGATTTAGAATCCAGCCATGCTGCAGCAGCACTCTCAGGGAGAGCAACCCGCTTTTCAGCAATTGATCTCTCGATCTCGCTTTTATCAGGAGATCGTCCAAGTATGGGATAATTGTGACTCCCTGCCTGCGCAGGAGCACCATCATTTCCGCCATTACCTTGGTGAAAATCCTCGGGGCCGTGGAAAGCCCAAACGGCAACGTCTGAAACTGGTAATGACAGTCCTGTACAGCGAATCTCAGGTACGCCTAATGAGGGGGGATATATGGGGACATGAAGTTATGCATCCTTTATGTCTAGTGACACCATAAAATACCCCCCTTCCAGGCTGGAGATAACTGCCCGGAGCGATTCCATCTTGAATTTGAACTTTTTCAAGTACAGGTTTAGGGATTCTAGATTCAAAATGGGTCTGACCAAGCCATCCGGTTTCGGGACCACAAACAGGGTTGAATAGTACCCCTTCCCCTGTTGGACTAGGGGAACCTTGATAATCACTTGCTGTTGACACAGTTTTTGAATTGCAGCTAAAACTATTTCCCTCTCTCTGGGAGAAGCTGGGAAAGCCGACTTGAAAAATCGGCGAGGAGGCACCTCTTTGAATTCCAGTTTGTAGCCTTGGGATACAATTTCCAAAGCCCAAGGATCCACGTCTGACAGAACCCAGACCTGGCTGAAGAGTCGAAGACGTGCCCCCACCGGCGCGGACTCCCTCAGTGGAGCCCCAGCATCATGCGGTGGATTTAGTAGAAGCCGGGGAGGACTTCTGCTCCTGGGAACTAGCCGTAGCAGGCATTCTTTTCCCTCTACCCTTACCTCTGGCGAGGAAGGAAGAGCCCCGACCTCTTCTGGACTTATGCGACCGAAAGGACTGCATTTGATATTGTGGTGTTTCTTTTGCTGTGGAGGAACATAAGGTAAAAAAGATTTACCCAAGGTAGCTGTGGAAACCAGGTCCGCGAGACCCTCCCCAAATAAAACCTCACCTTTGTAAGGCAAAATTTCCATATGTCTGTTGGAGTCGGCATCACCCGTCCATTGGCGGGTCCACAGGGCTCGCCTAGCAGAAATTGCCATGGCGTTGGCTCTTGAACCTAACAGCCCAACGTCTCTCACAGCGTCTCTCGTTTATAAGGCTGCGTCTTTAATGTGACCCAAGGTCAATAAAATGCTATCCCTATCTAGGGTATCAATGTCAGATGACAAGTTATCTGTCCATGCTGCTATTGCGCTACATACCCAAGCCGACGCTACTGCCGGTCTGAGCAAGGCACCCGTATGTGCATAAATTGATTTTAAGGTAGTTTCCTAATCGCAGACAGGATACTTGATGGCTGCCTTGTCTGGAGACGGTAGCGCCACCTTTTTGGACAAGCGCGTCAAAGCCTTGTCCACCCTGGGCGAGGATTCCCACCGTAACCTGTCCTGTGCGGGGAAAGGATACGCCATAAGAATTCTCTTGGGAATCTGCAGTTTCTTGTCTGGAGTTTCCCAAGCCTTTTCAAATAAAGCGTTCAGCTCATGAGATGGGGGAAAGGTTACATCAGGTTTCTTTTCCTTAAACAAGCATACCCTCGTGTCAGGGACAGAGGGGTCATCTGTGATATGCAAAACATCTTTTATTGCAATAATCATATAATGAATACTTTTGGCCATACCTTGGGTGTAACCTTGCATCATCGTAGTCGACACTGGAGTCAGAATCCGTGTCAGTATCAGTGTCTGCTACTTGGGACAGGGGATGTTTCTGAGACCCTGAAGGGCCCTGTGATACAGCCAAAGCCATGTATTGACTCCCTGTTTTTTCCCCTGGACTCTGCTTTGTCCATTCTCTTATGTAATAAAGACACATTTGCATTTAAAACATTCCACATATCCAATCAGGTGTCGGCGTCGCCGACGGAGACACCACAATCATCTGCTCTACCTCCTCCTTAGACGAGCCTTCCGCTTCAGACATGCCGACACACACGTACCAACACACCCACACACTCAGGGATAAATATATCTATATGGAGACAGTCCCCCAATAAGGCCCTTTGGAGAGACAGAGAGAGAGTATGCCAGCACACACCCAGCGCCACCGGACACTGGAATAAAATCCCAGTCAGTACAGCGCTTTTATATATAATTAATATATATATATATATATATATATATATATATATATACACATACACACACTCACTGCGCCAAATAAATGTGCCCCCCCTCTTTTTTTGCCCTCTCTACTTGTGTTCAGCAGGGGAGAGTCCGGGGAGCCAGCTTCCCTGCAGCGTGCTGTGGAGAAAATGGCGCTGTTAGTGCTGTGGGATCAAGTTCCGCCCCCTCAACGGCGGGCTTCGGTCCCGCTCAAATCTTTATACTGGCGGGGGTTTCTGTAATATACTGCCTCTGCAGTATATATATATATTTGCCAGTGTCCCTAGAGGTTTATAATTGCTGCCCAGGGCGCCCGCCCCCCCCCCCCCGCGCCCTGCACCCATACAGTGCCACCAGTGTGTGTGTGAATGTGGGAGCAACCTCATTGAAGATCTGAAGTCTTCTGCCGCCTTTGAAGTCTTCTTTCTTCTCATACTCACCCGGCTTCTTTCTTCCAGCTCTGTGAGGAGGACGGCGGCGCGGCTCCGGGACGAACGGCGAGGGTGAGACCTGCGTTCCGACCCTCTGGAGCTAATGGTGTCCAGTAGCCTAAGAAGCAGAGCCTATCATTTAAGTAGGTCTGCTTCTCTCCCCTCAGTCCCAAGACGCAGGGAGCCTGTTGCCAGCAGTGCTCCCTGAAAATAAAAAACCTAACAAAAGTCTTTTTCAGAGAAACTCAGTAGAGCTCCCCTGCAGTGTATCCAGTCTCCTCTGGGCACAGGATCTAACTGAGGTCTGGAGGAGAGGTATAGAGGGAGGAGCCAGTGCACACCATCTAAAGTCTTTAGAGTGCCCATGTCTCCTGCGGTGCCCGTCTATAACCCATGGTCCTTACGGAGTCCCCAGCATCCTCTAGGACGTAAGAGAAATGGGTATTAGTATATATTTGGGTCATATACTATGTGGGTCCCATTCATAAAGCACCCCAATATACCTGTCCCATACCTTGTTATCACAATTTCCTGCATTTATTCACCCAAAACACGTCATCTAGGGAAGCCAATCCCGGGCCATTTTTTTCAATCACGGGTATCGGGATTGAAAAACTGTAAATCCCGGGATTCCCAGGATACCCTGGATTGGCTTTTAACTACGTGCCCACCCCCTCGCCCCGCCCTGCACACCTAACTAACCGGATACCACGGGAGGGTGGGTGGAAAACTCCACAGCCTCTCTCTCCCCCAGCGGCGGTGACGCAGCGTGAACGCACACTGCGCTGGGGAGCTGGAAGAAGGAAGCCGGGCAGAGTGTGAGCGTCCTGTGGACACACAACGTTGATCCCTAAATCGCCGGGATTGGACCTTCCAATCCCGGGATTGAATCCCAGACGTTTTTGGCCCTTAATCCCGGGATCCCGCCGATCCCAGGATCAGCCACCACAACGACGTCATTATTGGCCTAAATAAGTTAATAAAAAATTTAAAAGTGCGTAATTAGATATTAGTGTGGTGCCCAAGGGTTCTGGATTAAGTCCCAACATTTTTACCTTAAAATGGGGATTTTGCTAAACTTTTCACCTGCTCGGAGTAGGTGAAAAAATATTGCAATAAAACCTATGGAGAATTATCTCACAATAACGGGGGAGGACAACCGAGTATGCATTTCACACCAAACACAATAAAAGGACAGTATTGTGTGTAAAAATGGGTTATGGTGATCAATTGAATATCCAACAGTTTTAAGATGTTCAATTTATTCATGTACTTTTTTTGGGGTGGGGGGCAGCAGGAATCCGGACAGATCACAATCATATTGACTCTTAAAAAGTGACAATGGATAACAGTATTTCTTGGGATTTAAAACACATTTAAGGACTGCAACTGTCGCAATTTCCCACACCCTTGATGCCTCGGTTGGGGAATCATGAATTTTTAACATATTGAATTTTCCAGCACAAGTCCAGAATATGGGACACCCTGGTCTAGCATAACTAAACTGCCTCAGAACACTATCCACGTGGACATCTATTGGGAATAGTAAAATGTGGCAAGCGAAACTGATTGAGCCACTGTGCCCGAAGCATGGCGTGTATAGTGAGCCCGCGAGGGCACATGTTTTACTGTTATAAACAAGTTTACTGAAGTTATGAAACAGTTTACTTATGCTAACTTAGAGGGTCCCATGTTCTGAATTTGAACCAAATTTTCCTTGTTTTGCCGA
Source organism: Pseudophryne corroboree (assembly GCF_028390025.1). Classification (NCBI taxonomy): domain Eukaryota; kingdom Metazoa; phylum Chordata; class Amphibia; order Anura; family Myobatrachidae; genus Pseudophryne; species Pseudophryne corroboree. The sequence goes on along the minus strand of NC_086448.1, from coordinate 655,161,916 downwards.
TCCCAACATAAAAAATATCAGGATATGCAAATCAGGTAATTTTAACATGCAGAATTTCCCCAGTTCCCCAATAGATCACTGATCATCTGTGTATCGAGGAATCAGGGAAACGGCTGCCAAATGTATAAGGACCTTTACTTCTGGCCAGAACTCTACTTCACATGAGATCACTCAAGTATCAGCCCCCATAATTTTGAAGCATTACCACAATTTCCCCATACCCCACCCACTGGGTCGGGAATATTCAACATGTTGAATTTTCATTATTTGCCAATTCTGACCAAAAAATATGAGGATATGGAAAATCGGGGAAGTTTAACCTGTAAAATTGAGTAAACAGATGCTTGATGTATAGGGAACTGAAGGCTTATCTGTTTTGGGTTTTGTTTTTTATTTGCAATAGAGGACAAGGGATGTTGGAACACATGGTAATCCAATCGTCAGCATGCACTGGCAGCAATTAAATTTGGACATGACAGGCCTTTCTTGTACCAGTAGTTCACTATGGAAAAAACCCATAAAACATTTATTAAAATTTTATGCATGCTATTACCCACACACCCACCGGCCAAGTGAGTTGGGGAAAAGGTCTAAAGCTATCAGCACAAGGCAGTTTCTTCTCGCAGGTGGTTTTATGTTGGGGTTTTTTGCGGACCAATCATAGGAAAACACCAACCCCATTTGGTTGGAATAGGATTGGTGGGGCACTATGGCGGGTGGAGAGGTTACCCACGCTCTGTGGCTCACTCCTATATGGTCACCACTAAAGCCTAAGCCTATTGCTTGTAATAGCAATGTCTGGAGGGATACCATAATTTTTTCCCCTAAAAACGTACTTTAAAAAAAATACCAATAGATCTCTTGCAACCTTTTAGACGGCCACTACGTGATAGTGGTTTTGCGCCAATTTGACCATTTTTAAACATATAGCATTTTTAGTGTACAAAGACAAACTGCCCTTGAGTAAATTCATTGCATTTGACCTGTAAACCACCGTCAATCCACAGCAGTTTAAAAGAACCAATGAAAACGAGTTTTATGGTAAGAACTTACCTTTGTTAAAACTCTTTCTGCGAGGTACACTGGGCTCCACAAGGAATGGACAATGGGGGGTAAAGAGTAGGATCTTGATCCGAGGCACCAACAGGCTCAAAGCTTTGACTGTTCCCAGAATGCATAGCACCGCCTCCTATATCACCCCGCCTCCCTGCACAGCATCTCAGTTTTTAGTTAACCAGTCCAATGCAGTAGCAGGAAAAGAGACGACAACGGTTAGTAGCCACAACACTGCATTCTCACGACAGGAGACGTGTCAGCGGCTAAAGCCATACCAACCCAAAGAAGCTAAGTGCGTCAGGGTGGGCGCCTTGTGGAGCCCAGTGTACCTCGCAGAAAGAGTTTTAACAAAGGTAAGTTCTTACCATAAAACTCGTTTTCTGCTGTGGGGTACACTGGGCTCCACAAGGATGGACAATGGGGATGTCCTAAAGCAGTTCCTTATGGGAGGGGACGCACTGTAGCGGGCACAAGAACCCGGCGTCCAAAGGAAGCATCCTGGGAAGCGGCTGTATCGAGGGCATATAACCTTATGAACGTGTTCACAGAGGACCACGTAGCCGCCTTGCACAATTGATCAAGGGTCGCACCACGTTGGGCCGCCCAAGAAGGTCCATCAGACCGAGTAGAATGGGCCTTAATGTGATCAGGAGCAGAGAGACCAGCCTTCACATAAGCATGTGCAATCACCATTCTAATCCATATGGCCAGACTTTGCTTGTGAACAGGCCAGCCCCGTTTGTGAAACCCAAACACAACAAAAAGAGAATCAGATTTCCTAATAGGAGCAGTTCTCTTCACATAGATACGGAGAGCCCGTACCACATCCAAAGACCGCTCTTTGGGAGACAGATCAGGAGAAACAAGTGCCGGAACTACAATCTCCTGATTAAAGGTGGAACGAAGAAACCACCTTAGGTAGATAGCCGGGACGAGTCCTAAGAACCGCCCGGTCACGGTGAAATATCAGATATGGGGAACTACAGGACAAGGCACCCAAATCCGACACTCTTCTAGCTGAAGCAATAGCCAGCAGAAACACCACCTTAAGGGAAAGCCACTTAAGGTCAGCTGAACCAAGAGGTTCAAACGGAGACTCTTGTAACGCCTCCAAAACCACCGACAAGTCCCAAGGAGCCACAGGCGGGACATAGGGAGGTTGGATACGCAACACGCCCTGAGTAAAGGTATGCACATCAGGTAAGGTCGCAATTTTTCTCTGAAACCACACCGACAAGGCAGATATTTGAACACTGAGGGAGGCCAGACGCAGGCCTAAGTCCAGGTCCTGCTGAAGAAAAGCCAACAACTTGGCTATACTAAACTTGGAAGCGTCATAATCGTTAGATGCGCACCAAACAACCAGACCCTATAGTAAATCCGAGTCGAAGCCGGTTTCCGGGCCCGCAACATAGTTTGAATGACCGCCTCAGAAAACCCTTTAGCCCTTGAGACGGAAGCTTCAAGAGCCACGCCGTCAAAGACAGCCGGGCTAGGTCCTGGTAGACACAGGGGCCCTGAACTAGGAGGTCTGGGCATTGTGGAAGTAGAATTGGACGCTCTGACGATAGGCCTTGCAGGTCTGAGAACCAGTGCCGTCTGGGCCACGCTGGAGCTATGAGAAGCAGAATTCCTTTTTCTTGCTTGAACTTCCGAATTACCCTGGGCAGGAGTGACAACGGAGGGAACACGTACGGCAGCCGAAACCTCCACGGTACCGCCAGCGCATCCACGAATGCTGCTTGAGGATCCCTTGTCCTTGCTCCGAAGACCGGAACCTTGTGATTGTGTCGAGACGCCATCAGATCTACGTCTGGAAGGCCCCACCTTTCCACTAGGAGTTGAAACACTTCTGGATGGAGGCCCCACTCGCCGGCATGCATGTCCTGACGACTGAGAAAGTCTGCTTCCCAATTCAGGACTCCCGGAATGAATATTGCCGATATGGCCGGTAGATGGCGTTCTGCCCACTGTAGAATCCGTGAGACTTCCTTCATTGCTAGGCGGCTTCAAGTGCCGCCTTGATGATTTATGTAAGCCAATTTGGTGGCGTTGTCCGACTGTACTTGAACAGGACGGTTCTGAATTAAATGCTGGGCCAGGTTCAATGCATTGAAGACTGCCCGCAACTCCAGAATATTGATCGAGAGGAGGGACTCCTCCTTGGTCCACCGCCCCTGAAGAGAGTGTTGCTCCAGCACTGCGCCCCAACCTCTTAGACTGGCATCTGTCGTCAACAGGACCCAGTCGGATATCCAGAACGGACGGCCCCTGCACAGTTGTTGGTCCCGGAGCCACCAGAGCAGCAACAGACGGACCTCCGGAGTCAATGAGAAAATTTTGAGACCTGATCCGGTGAGGCAGGACGTCCCATTTGGCTAGAATCAGCCTCTGGAGAGGTCGAAAGTGAAATTGAGCGTACTCCACCATGTCGAATGCTGACACCATGAGGCCCAGCACCTGCATCGCCGAATGTATCGACACTTGCGGACGAGATAGGAAGCAACGAATCCTGTCCTGAAGTTTCAGGACTTTCTCCTGAGACAGGAAAAACTGCTGGTTGTGAGTGTCCAATAGTGCTCCCAGATGCACCATGCTCTGAGCAGGAATCAGGGATGACTTCTTCCAGTTGATGAGCCACCCGTGGGCTTGCAGAAACCGGACCGTCACATCTAGATGAGGCAGGAGAAGTTCTGGGGAATTTGCCAGGATTAACAAGTCGTCCAAATACGGCAGTATCCTGACCCCTTGACGGCGGAGTACCACCGTCATCACCGCCATGACTTTTGTAAAGACACACGGAGCCGTTGTTAAACCAAAAGGTAACGCCCAAAACTGGTAATGGCAGTTGCCAATCGCAAATCTCAGGTATTGCTGATGAGACACTGCTATAGGAATATGCAGGTAAGCATCCTGTATATCCAGGGAGACCATGAAGTCCCCAGGTTCCAAGGCCAGAACTATAGAGCGAAGGGTTTCCATCCGAAATTGGAAACCTTCACAAACCTGTTCAATGCCTTGAGGTTGAGAATGGGCCGGGAGGACCCATTCGGTTTCGGGACTAGAAACAGCGGAGAATAGTACCCCCGGCCCCTCTGCGCAAGAGGCACCTGTACTACCACTCCTGTATCCAGGAGGGTCTGTACCACCGAATGTAGAGTGTTTGCCTTTGTCTTGTCCAACGGGACATCTGTCTGGCAAAACCGATGAGGGGTCGGTTTTTGAAGGCTATGGCGTAACCTCGAGTGACGACTTCCCATACCCAGGCATCTGAAGTGGTCTTCAACCATTCCTGGGTATACCCTAGAAGCCGGCCCCCCACCCTGGGATTCCCCAGACGGAGGCCCGCCCCGTCATGCGGCAGGCTTATCTGTCTTGGAAGCTGGCTGACGGGCCGCCCAGGCTCTTTTGGGCTTCGGCTTACCAGGTTTGGAAGTGCGGGCCTGCTTGTTGTACGCCTGACCTTTTGCTTTACCTGAAGGACGAAAGAGGCGAAAGGAAGTACCTTTAGCCTTCGACACAGAAGGAGCAGTACTTGGCAGACAGGCAGTTTTGGCAGTAGCCAAGTAAGCCACAATCTTATTTAAATCCTCCAGGGAGTACCTCCAGGGTTTTTCTAGACATCCAGATCCACAGACCAGGAACTTAGCCACAATATCCGACGAGCCAGGACTGACGTAGTTAAGGCCTTGGCTGCAAGTATACCGGCATCAGAAGCCGCCTCTTTAATATAACGAGAAGCAGTGACAATATAAGACAAGCATTGTCTAGCATGGTCAGAGGAGATTTCAGCATCTAACTCCAAGGCCCATGCTTCAATGGCCTCTGCAGCCCAAGTAGCTGCAATAGTGGGCCTTTGTGCAGCACCTGTGAGGGTGTAAATCGCTTTCAGACAACCCTCCACAAGTTTATCCGTAGGCTCTTTTAGAGACGTGACGGTGGTGACCGGCAGAGCTGAGGAAACCACCATCCTAGCCACATGTGAGTCCACTGGAGGAGGCGTTTCCCAATTCTTAGACAGCTCCGGCGCCAGGGGATAGCGAGCCAGCATCTTCTTTTGAGGCACAAATTTCGTACCCGGGTTTTCCCAGGGTTCCTGACGTATATCAATTACGTGGTCAGAGTGAGGTAAAACTTGTTTAATCACCTTCTGACGCTTGAACCTATCTGGTTTCTTAGGAGGAACGGATGGCTCGGGATCATCCGTAATCTGTACAATTAATTTAATAGCCTCCAAAAGATTAGGAACATCCACATGTGAACCACCCTCACCATCAGCCGTATCTGAGTCAGAACCTGTGGGGTCAGTGTAAGTGCCGTCTTCATCCGACGAGGTGTCAGTGACAGCAGTGGATTCTGAGGAGACAAGCGCTCGCTTAGAGGACCCCTTGGACGTAGGTGAGCGACGGTCAGACTTTTTAGTAGTCAGGGACTGGTTCAACTTCTTTATATGAGCAGATAAATCGTCCGCCCACGGCGGGTTAGCTGCAGGGACCACAAACGGTTGTACCGGCATTGGGGGTCCCATAGGGGGTGTTAGTTTATGAACTAGCGTATGCAGAAGCGTGGAAAAATCGGCCCACGGCGGGTCATTATTTGCCCCCGTTGCCACCGTCCCACTCGGGGGCAAGGAGCTCCCAGAACCAGAGCCCAAAGCTGCTATATTCTCCTCATAGGTATCTGCGGCTTCAGCAACACCGGCAGTGTGTTCAGCCCCAGAACCGTTACCCTCAGAAGCAGACATGATATAACTTGCAGTATCAGGTAACACAGTACAATTTGTCAGCAGCACAATACCTCTAGCCCAAACTCCTGCGCAGTGTAGTCAGCACCAGCAGAGATAATGGAGAGATATGGTGACTAAATCACAGAGAAAAATAAGTAATACAGTATATCTTTGTGAAAATCCTATATTAGATAAAACCTGACGCACCAAGCCCCTTCAGGTCATAGAATATAGGGATAGCAGGTTGAGTGAAAGACACGAAATGGCCACCACTCAGCTATCTAATGCACACACAGTCACAGTTTGTACAATGCAGAGGTTATTACTAACAATAATACTGCACTGGACTAGCATACACAGCTATATAACAATAGATATAACAGTACACAGTAAGAACTGGATGTATATCACAGGGTAATTGTACTAGGAAACCCTGACTAAATGCACTCTTTCTTAACTAACACTGACTAAAAAAGGCAGGTAGAATACTTACGTGTCTTGTAAAGTCACAGCACTGAAAACCAGGCGGCTTTACATAGGAGGATTTGCCCAAGCATTCCCAGGAACAGTGAGCTAAGGGATAATGGCGCCGCAGACACTGCCAGGGAGTGAGGGAGAGACAGATATGCAGCTCCAGGGCAGGAACATTTGCAGAAAATGGCGCCCTGGGGCTGGGGGAGGGGCTTCAGGTCCAAGCTCTAATCCCCTACTGGCAAAACCACCGGGTACTGCGGGCTCTAATAAAATGGTTTATAGAGAAAACCTGACCTGTCCCATGCCCTGGTGATCTAGTGGGATCGCCTGTACTGCCACATTGTCCACCGCCAGCGTGTGCGTCCCGCCCCCCACTGACCGCGCCGGACCGCGATAAAGACCGGGTCCCGCAAGCGAGACCCACTTACCACCCCCCGAAGCGCGGCCACACGAACCCGGAGAGCCCCCGTTGTGTGTGCCTGACGTGAAGAAAACCTGAGCCTCCTGCTGTAGTTACCCGGCAACCAGGGCTCGGGAGTGTACAGCGCCGCTGGGGAGAGCCGGAGCTGCAGCCGTGAATGTCCACTGACATGTAACACTGCTGCTGCCCTTGAATTCTTCACTTTTTTCCTCAGAAAAAAAGCTCTTCTTAGGGCTGCCTGCATCAGCCCCTCTGTTAAGTGCCTGCTACTGCAGCACCAACTACAAAACTGAGATCCTGTGCAGGGAGGCGGGGTGATATAGGAGGCGGCGCTATGCATTCTGCGAACAGTCAAAGCTTTGAGCCTGTTGGTGCCTCGGATCAAGATCCTACTTTACACCCACCATTGTCCATTACTTGTGGAGCCCAGTGTACCCCGCAGCAGAAATGCATATTAAATTTATCCCTAAACCTTTAAAGTTACTGCACTAATAGTACTGACAAATGTATATTCTTCAAATCTAGAACATTACGGATATCCTCCAATAAGACTTTATACAAAATCTAATGTATTATTTCCAGTATGCATCAAAATACATGGTCAGAAATGATTCCCATGCGACAGTAAATGTGTGCACTTACCAAGGTGGATAAATAACGATTATGTCATTTGGACCCAACTTCAGTTGGGCTGCAGTTTGCCGTGTGAACAGAACCATTAGCTTGACATCTTTAGGAAGACTTGCAGAAAAGTCACCATCACTCTGCACTCCTGTCACTGGCTGATACACTGCAACCTGCACTGAGCACTCTTCATGAACCTCAATTATCTTTATCATCAGTGTCCCCGATTTATCTCCTAGAAAAAAAATAATGAAAGAATTTCAGACTGTCAGAAAACTTGTGGTATTACCAAACTAATAATAAAATATAAAAGAACTAAATTCTAAATGTTTGCCATTTCAATGAACAATAAGGTGTAATTGCACCAAAACTATAATGTATTTTTGGTGAGATTATTTTTGATACATAGGTACAGAGGTTGCTGTACCGATAAGTGAGATTTTCTTGTTTTAAATTATTCTCAATTAGGGCAGGATATATAAACAGAAAATAAGAATAATTCTATTTCTCGTAGTCCGTAGTGGATGCTGGGAACTCCGTAAGGACCATGGGGAATAGACGGGCTCCGCAGGAGACTGGGCACTCTAAAAGAAAGATTAGGTACTATCTGGTGTGCACTGGCTCCTCCCTCTATGCCCCTCCTCCAGACCTCAGTTAGGGAAACTGTGCCCGGAAGAGCTGACACAACAAGGAAAGGATTTGGAATCCAGGGTAAGACTCATACCAGCCACACCAATCACACTGTACAACTTGTAATAACCATACCCAGTTAACAGTATGAACAACAACTGAGCCTCAGTAACAGATGGCTCATAACAATAACCCTTTAGTTAAGCAATAACTATATACATGTATTGCAGAGTCTCCGCACTTGGGACGGCCGCCCAGCATCCACTACGGACTACGAGAAATAGAATTACCGGTGAGTAAATTCTTATTTTCTCTGACGTCCTAGTGGATGCTGGGAACTCCGTAAGGACCATGGGGATTATACCAAAGCTCCCAAACGGGCGGGAGAGTGCGGATGACTCTGCAGCACCGAATGAGCAAACTCAAGGTCCTCCTCAGCCAGGGTATCAAACTTGTAGAATTTAGCCAATGTGTTTTTGAATTCGACCAAGTAGCAGCTCGGCAAAGCTGTAAAGCCGAGACCCCTCGGGCAGCCGCCCAAGAAGAGCCCACCTTCCTTGTGGAATGGGCTTTTACTGATTTAGGATGCGGCAGTCCAGCCGCAGATTGTGCCAGCTGAATCGTGCAACAGATCCAGCGAGCAATAGTTTGCTTTGAAGCAGGAGCACCCAGCTTGTTGGGTACATGCAGGATAAATAGCGAGTCAGTTTTCCTTTCTCCAGCCGTCCAGGAAACATAAATTTTCAAAGCCCGGACTACGTCCAGCAACTTGGAATCCTCCAAGTCCCGAGTAGCCGCAGGCACCACAATAGGTTGGTTCAAATGAAACGCTGATACCACCTTTGGGAGAAATTGGGGACGAGTCCTCAATTCTGCCCTGTCCATATGGAAGATCAGATATGGGCTTTTACATGACAAAGCCGCCAATTCTGACACCCGCCTAGCCGAAGCTAAGGCCAACAGCATGACCACCTTCCACGTGAGATACTTTAGCTCCACGGTCTTAAGTGGCTCAAACCAGTGTGATTTCAGGAAATCCAACACAACGTTAAGATCCCAAGGTGCCACTGGAGGCACAAAAGGGGGCTGCATATGCAGCACTCCCTTAACAAACGTCTGAACTTCAGGCAGTGAAGCCAGTTCTTTTTGAAAGAAAATAGATAGGGCCGAAATCTGGACCTTTATGGACCCCAATTTTAGGCCCATAGACACCCCTGACTGTAGGAAGTGCAGAAATTGACACAG